>NC_091196.1:12383679-12626769 GCF_040958095.1 Procambarus clarkii
GCTGTCTGCTGGACTTGTGGTTGACGGCCTCCATGGTGGTGCCCCCAGTGGAACTGTGTTTTGGCTGGCCTGTGGCCGGGGTAGACTCAGCTTTTCGAAGGATTCGTCGTGAGGCCACGAGAGCATCGAGAAGATCCAGAGTCTTCAGAAGAAGACGACAGTGTAGATAATACCCCTGTGTAGTGTTTATACCCTCCCCCGAGTAATCTTCTTATATATACTTATTGGTGAAGGTGCTAATTATAATATTAAGTTTTTGCCTTTCTTTCCCTTCCCCTTTTAGTTTACTTGCGTTACTGATCACATCCCTTGAAAGCCACTACTGGCTTGGGACCGGATACCCTTCCTCTAACAACATCAGAGTAAGAACCCAGTTGCGACCCGAGAGGGCCGTAACACTGACCTCTTTTCAGTGCTATATAATCGTAATAGCTTGGCGCTTGCCCTTTCATAATTCTCTCTCTCTCTCTCGTTGATCACATGTTTAATACATATAAAACAAACACAAACTAGGGGCCAGATTCACGAAGTAGTTACGCAAGCACTTACGAACCTGTACATCTTTTCACAATTTTTGTCGGCTTTGTTTACAATTATTAAACAGTTAATGAGCTCCGAAGCACCAGGAGGCTGTTTATAACAACAACAACAGTTGATTGGGAAGTTTTCATGCTTGTAAACTGTTTAATAAATGAAACCAAAGCCTTCAAAAAATTAAGGAAAGATGTACACGCTTGTAAGTACTTGCGTAACTGCTTCGTGAATCTGGCCCCAGACGTTTAAAACGTGTATCGTTTATTATCCATAATATAATCATCCACGGGAGAAGGTGACCTTCAAGGTGAATATTGGTTTAGATTGGTGTTGGTCTTACTTAAGGCCAATCAACCATGGGAGTGCTATTGAGGTCACTATAATTCCTTGCTGATAAACCAGCAAGTATACTTTAGTCCTCAACATAGTTCGTCTAACCACTTGGACTGGACGGTAGAGCGACGGTCTCGTTTCATGCAGGTCTGCGTTCAATTCCCGACCGTTCAAGTGGTTGGGTACCATTCCTTCCCCCCCCCCCGTCCCATCCCAAATCCTTATCCCAGTGCTATATAATCCCTCCCAGTGCTATCTAATAGTAATGGCTTGGCACTTTCTCCTGAAAATCTCTCCCCTCCCCCCTCCCTCCAACATAGACCACAGTCTATTACAAGCTCACGGGCATATATAAAATCATATATGATGTATACCTTTCGTTGTATATCTATATATATATATATATATATATATATATATATATATATATATATATATATATATATATATATATATATATATATATATATATATATATATATATATATATATATATATATATATATATATGACTGTCCTCATAGCCATTCGTTCCTATCTTAAATAATTGAAACATGTGTGTTCGCTAATTTTTTTTTCCCGGTACATGACATGTCACCAAAAAAATATATATATATTATATTTCATGTAAAAATACTAGCCAACATTTTTCGCTCAGTTACTCAATGCAATCCGACTAATGCAAAACTTTGGCATTAAAAGTTATCAGCCTATTCTGAAATTGAACATCCAACAGGATTACTAAACTGCAAATTTCGACAACTAATCTTCCAATTTCGATGTTACTTGCGTTCGCATATAGTAAAAATGGGTTATTAAAATTTGCACTATCTGGATACTATCTGTCACTTATTTAAACTCAATGAATGCTATATCCTGTTCGAACCCGAATATAACATGTTTTTGATCACGAGATTACACTGAACAAGGGACCATCTTGACTGAAACGGCTTAGCCATAAGAGGGTTCCCTGCCTCGTGTATTGTTTTGGTGTGTAGGTATAGCATTAATTATGTCCAGACTGTTATCATGGATATATTGAGATATAATGCAGTTTATATCTACTGTATGCCGCCGGAGTGTTGCTATACTTTTAAGGAAAGCACTTTTCTCAAAATTCCCCTCCTGATAACTAGCTTCTTCTTGGCAGCGTCACATTATCAAAAATACAACCGAGAAATAGCCCCAATTAACCAAGAAAATTGAGGAAGAATGTGTTGTACTTCGCTAGTCCCAATGGTTCCTTGATACTGTTACAATGGTTCCTTGATACAGTTACAATGGTCCCTTGATACTGTTACAATGGTTCCTTGATACTGTTACAATGGTTCCTTGATACTGTTACAATGGTTCCTTGATACTGTTACAATGGTTCCTTGATACTGTGATACTGTTACAATGGTCCCTTGATACTGTTACAATGGTCCCTTGATACTTTACAATGGTTCCTTGATACTGTTACAATGGTCCCTTGATACTGTTACAATGGTTCCTTGATACTGTTACAATGGTTCCTTGATACTGTGATACTGTTACAATGGTCCCTTGATACAGTTACAATTATCCCTTGATACTGTTACAATGGTCCCTTGATACTTTACAATGGTTCCTTGATACTGTTACAATGGTCCCTTGATACTGTTACAATGGTTCCTTGATACTGTTACAATGGTTCCTTGATACTGTTACAATGGTTCCCTTGATACTGTTACAATGGTTCCCTGATACTGTTACAATGGTTCCCTTGATACTGGTACAATGGTTCCTTGATACTGTTACAATGGGTCCTAGATACTGTTACAATGGTTCCTTAATACAGTTACAATGGTTCCTTGATACTGTTACAATGGTTCCTTGATACTGTTACAATGGTTCCTTGATACTGTTACAATGGTTCCTTGATACTGTTACAATGGTCCCTTGATACTGTTACAATGGTTCCTTGATACTGTTACAATGGTCCCTTGATACTGTTACAATGGTTCCTTAATACTGTTACAATGGTTCCTTGATACTGTTACAATGGTTCCTTGATACTGTTACAATGGTTCCTTGATACTGTTACAATGGTTCCTTGATACTGTTACAATGGTTCCTTGATACTGTTATAATGGTTCCTTGATACTGTTACAATGGTTCCTTGATACTGTTACAATGGTTCCTTGATACTGTTACAATGGTTCCTTGATACTGTTACAATGGTCCCTTGATACTGTTACAATGGTTCCTTGATACTGTTACAATGGTCCCTTGATACTGTTACAATGGTTCCTTAATACTGTTACAATGGTTCCTTGATACTGTTACAATGGTTCCTTGATACTGTTACAATGGTTCCTTGATACTGTTACAATGGTTCCTTGATACTGTTACAATGGTTCCTTGATACTGTTACAATGGTTCCTTGATACTGTTACAATGGTTCCTTGATACTCTTACAATGGTCCCTTGATACTGTTACAATGGTTCCTTGATACTGTTACAATGGTTCCTTAATACTGTTACAATGGTTCCTTGATACTGTTACAATGGTTCCTTGATACTGTTACAATGGTTCCTTGATACTGTTACAATGGTTCCTTAATACTGTTACAATGGTTCCTTCATACTGTTACAATGGTTCCTTGATACTGTTACAATGGTTCCCTTGATATTGTTACAATGGTTCCTTGATACTGTTACAATGGTACCCTTGATACTGTTACAATGGTTCCCTTGATACTGTTACAATGGTTCCTTGATACTGTTACAATGGTTCCTTGATACTGTTACAATGGTTCCCTTGATATTGTTACAATGGTTCCTTGATACTGTTACAATGGTTCCCTTGATACTGTTACAATGGTTCCTTGATACTGTTGCAATGGTTCCTTGATACTGTTACAATGGTTCCTTAATACTGTTACAATGGTTCCTTGATACTGTTACAATGGTTCCTTGACACTGTTACAATGGTTCCTTGATACTGTTACAATGGTTCCTTGATACTGTTACAATGGTTCCTTAATACTGTTACAATGGTTCCTTGATACTGTTACAATGGTTCCTTAATACTGTTACAATGGTTCCTTGATACTGTTACAATGGTTCCTTGATACTGTTACAATGGTTCCTTGATACTGTTACAATGGTTCCCTTGATATTGTTACAATGGTTCCTTGATACTGTTACAATGGTTCCCTTGATACTGTTACAATGGTTCCTTGATACTGTTGCAATGGTTCCTTGATACTGTTACAATGGTTCCTTAATACTGTTACAATGGTTCCTTGATACTGTTACAATGGTTCCTTGACACTGTTACAATGGTTCCTTGACACTGTTACAATGGTTCCTTGATACTGTTACAATGGTTCCTTGATACTGTTACAATGGTTCCTTAATACTGTTACAATGGTTCCTTGATACTGTTACAATGGTTCCTTAATACTGTTACAATGGTTCCTTGATACTGTTACAATGGTTCCTTGATACTGTTACAATGGTTCCTTGATACTGTTACAATGGTTCCTTAATACTGTTACAATGGTTCCTTGATACTGTTACAATGGTTCCTTGATACTGTTACAATGGTTCCTTGATACTGTTACAATGGTTCCTTGATACTGTTACAATGGTTCCCTTGATATTGTTACAATGGTTCCTTGATACTGTTACAATGGTACCCTTGATACTGTTACAATGGTTCCCTTGATACCGTTACAATGGTTCCCTTGATATTGTTACAATGGTTCCTTGATACTGTTACAATGGTTCCTTGATACTGTTACAATGGTTCCTTGATACTGTTACAATGGTTCCTTAATACTGTTACAAGGGTTCCTTGATACTGTTACAATGGTTCCTTGATACTGTTACAAGGGTTCCTTGATACTGTTACAATGGTTCCTTGATACTGTTACAATGGTTCCCTTGATACTGTTACAATGGTTCCCTTGATATTGTTACAATGGTTCCTTGATACTGTTACAATGGTTCCCTTGATACTGTTACAATGGTTCCTTGATACTGTTACAATGGTTCCTTAATACTGTTACAATGGTTCCTTGATACTGTTACAATGGTTCTTTGATACTGTTACAATGGTTCCTTGATACTGTTACAATGGTTCCTTAATACTGTTACAATGGTTCCTTGATACTGTTACAATGGTTCCTTGATACTGTTACAATGGTTCCTTGATACTGTTACAATGGTTCCTTGATACTGTTACAATGGTTCCCTTGATATTGTTACAATGGTTCCTTGATACTGTTACAATGGTACCCTTGATACTGTTACAATGGTTCCCTTGATACTGTTACAATGGTTCCTTGATACTATTACAATGGTTCCTTGATACTGTTACAATGGTCCCTTGATACTGTTACAATGGTTCCTTGATACTGTTACAATGGTTCCTTGATACTGTTACAATGGTTCCTTGATACTGTTACAATGGTTCCTTGATACTGTTACAATGGTCCCTTGATACTGTTACAATGGTTCCCTTGATACTGTTACAATGGTTCCTTGATACTGTTACAATGGTCCCTTGATACTGTTACAATTATCCCTTGATACTGTTACAATGGTCCCTTGATACTGTTACAATGGTTCCTTGATACTGTTACAATGGTCCCTTGATACTGTTACAATGGTTCCTTGATACTGTTACAATGGTTCCTTGATACTGTTACAATGGTTCCCTTTATACTGTTACAATGGTTCCCTGATACTGTTACAATGGTTCCCTTGATACTGGTACAATGGTTCCTTGATACTGTTACAATGGGTCCTAGATACTGTTACAATAGTTCCTTAATACAGTTACAATGGTTCCTTGATACTGTTACAATGGTTCCTTGATACTGTTACAATGGTTCCTTGATACTGTTACAATGGTTCCTTGATACTGTTACAATGGTCCCTTGATACTGTTACAATGGTTCCTTGATACTGTTACAATGGTCCCTTGATACTGTTACAATGGTTCCTTAATACTGTTACAATGGTTCCTAGATACTGTTACAATGGTTCCTTGATAATGTTACAATGGTTCCTTGATACTGTTACAATGGTTCCTTGATACTGTTACAATGGTTCCTTGATACTGTTATAATGGTTCCTTGATACTGTTACAATGGTTCCTTGATACTGTTACAATGGTTCCTTGATACTGTTACAATGGTCCATTGATACTGTTACAATGGTTCCTTGATACTGTTACAATTGTTCCTTGATACTGTTACAATGGTTCCTTGATACTGTTACAATGGTTCCTTAATACTGTTACAATGGTTCCTTGATACTGTTACAATGGTTCCTTGATACTGTTACAATGGTTCCTTGATACTGTTACAATGGTTCCTTGATACTGTTACAATGGTTCCTTATTACTGTTACAATGGTTCCTTGATACTGTTACAATGGTCCCTTGATACTGTTACAATGGTTCCTTGATACTGTTACAATGGTTCTTTAATACTGTTACAATGGTTCCTTGATACTGTTACAATGGTTCCTTGATACTGTTACAATGGTTCCTTGATACTGTTACAATGGTTCCTTAATACTGTTACAATGGTTCCTTGATACTGTTACAATGGTTCCTTGATACTGTTACAATGGTTCCCTTGATATTGTTACAATGGTTCCTTGATACTGTTACAATGGTACCCTTGATACTGTTACAATGGTTCCCTTGATACTGTTACAATGGTTCCTTGAAACTGTTACAATGGTTCCTTGATACTGTTACAATGGTTCCCTTGATATTGTTACAATGGTTCCTTGATACTGTTACAATGGTTCCCTTGATACTGTTACAATGGTTCCTTGATACTGTTACAATGGTTCCTTGATACTGTTACAATGGTTCCTTAATACTGTTACAATGGTTCCTTGATACTGTTACAATGGTTCCTTGACACTGTTACAATGGTTCCTTGATACTGTTACAATGGTTCCTTGATACTGTTACAATGGTTCCTTAATACTGTTACAATGGTTCCTTGATACTGTTACAATGGTTCCTTAATACTGTTACAATGGTTCCTTGATACTGTTACAATGGTTCCTTGATACTGTTACAATGGTTCCTTGATACTGTTACAATGGTTCCTTAATACTGTTACAATGGTTCCTTGATACTGTTACAATGGTTCCTTGATACTGTTACAATGGTTCCCTTGATATTGTTACAATGGTTCCTTGATACTGTTACAATGGTACCCTTGATACTGTTACAATGGTTCCCTTGATACCGTTACAATGGTTCCTTGTTACTGTTACAATGGTTCCTTGATACTGTTACAATGGTTCCCTTGATATTGTTACAATGGTTCCTTGATACTGTTACAATGGTTCCCTTGATACTGTTACAATGGGTCCTTGATACTGTTACAATGGTTCCTTGATACTGTTACAATGGTTCCTTGATACTGTGACAATAGTTCCCTTGATACTGTTACAATAGTTACTTGATACTATTACAATGGTTCCCTTGATACTGTTACAATGGTTTCTTGATACTGTTACAATGGTTCCCTTGATACTGTTACAATGGTTCCTTGATACTGTTACAATGGGTCCTAGATACTGTTACAATGGTTCCTTAATACTGTTACAATGGTTCCTTGATACTGTTACAATGGTTCCTTGATACTGTTACAATGGTTTCTTGATTCTGTTACTTACAATGGGTCCTTGATACTGTTACAATGGTTCCTTGATACTGTTACAATGGCCCCTTGATACTGTTACAATGGTCCCTTGATACTGTTACAATGGTCCCTTGATACTGTTACAATGGTCCCTTAGTACTGTTACAATGGTTCCGTGATACTGTTACAATGGTTCCTTGATACTGTTGCTATGGGCGATTTTCTGCACTATTTTATATCATAATATTTAAGTAAATAATTAATTCAAAATAATATTTGAGAAGTGGACTGTAAAAATTATATGTAAAGTGGAGTGATTCCCCTACACAATTTTGGGGTTGGGGTAAATTCTAGAAAGTTAATCTACTAATATTATAAAAATGACATTTCATATATTAATCAGAAATAATTGTAACACCGATTAGTAAGCTAAATACTAAATTCAAACATTTGGAAGCTTAGCTGTCATAGATGAATGAAGAGCATCCGACAGCTCTACGACTTGTATAACCCTGTCAATGCTTGATATCTCGGACGTCACGTGATCCCACAGGGTGATGTACGCTACCCTTGAAGTTAGCTCCACGCTGAAATACCTGTATCAAGTAATGTCCACCTAAAGTATATTTAGTATGTGTGTATATATGTATTTTTTTCAGGGATATTCCTGCACGGGCCCTAAGCCTCTGGCTGGCCCAATAAGTGTTGCTTGTTTCTGTCTCAGTTGGCCGGAGTAGGAGTATTTATGACTCGTATGGTACTTCAACTTCTTCTGCTCTGTTGAATATAAGTTGAAATCTAAGTTGGGTTTGTAACTGTGCACTGTGTTAGATAATGTGCCAGTCGTCTGTCAGTCATATAACCACAGTGCTGACATGTATGTATATATGACTGATGAGTACGTGTGTATATTCACACACATACTCATGAATTTAGAGTTGGTAGAATATAATGATTGTACTCACGAGGTTATTTTGATGGCCATGCATCTTGACAACAAGGCACCCTAAATAAATCGAGGCCCCTAACAACATAATCCACGGGTTACTTAGCCTTACCAGACGCGGTGTCCGGAATGATATGAAGCTGTCGAGTCATTCTGAGCTCCGATAATGCACGGATGCTCCAATTATAAGACGATAATAAGACTAGCTTCAGGACACTCCCAAATATGGCAACCCGTTCTCGCAAGTTCGTAAAGTCAGTATTGACTTATTAACTACGTGCATAGGTGATATACTAAACATAATAGATACCCCTAAAAAGATTCATAGAAAACACCGACCTTACCGAACCTTGTTAGTATCTTAAGATAAGCATCTTATTGCTTCGTTATTACAATTATTACTTAACCTATACATATTATAGGTTAGGTAATAATTGTAATTACGAAGCAATAAGATGCTTATCTTAAGATACTAACAAGGTTAGGTAAGGTCGGTGTTTTCTATGAATCTTTTTAAGGGTATCTATTATGTTAAGTATGTCACCTATGCACATATTTAATAAGTCAATATTGACTAATTAAATTTGCGAGAACGGGTTGAATATGGATGCTCTTTGCCAATTCTCAAAGGCGAGTGCCGCGCGCCACCTAGCGCCAGAACGTGTGTAATAATTTGCAATATTTCACTCTAATTTCCTAATCGACGGAAACATTGTCGACGTCATTTAACGTCCTTATAACGTACTTTAGGTAACAGCTGATTATTTCTTGCTATGTGTGTCTTACCCTAAATAACGTTAGATGAATTACAAATATCTGTAGATGAATGTAAGTTCATTACTTTGTTTACTGAATCAGCTGATTTCAGCTGTGGAAAACTCTTTTCAATAAACAGCTATGTAATTAGCTAAATGGAACTAAATCAATTGCTAATCGATATTCCTTAAAATATTTTACAAGGTTAGACTGGGTTTAGTCCAGTTTATGGATAAATGTAATTTATTCTCGTCAGCTGGACGGTTGACGCAACCGTAGCCATGAATTCTAGGAAATATTTGGCGGTACTACGTCTCAGATTATTAAGAATTAATATTCCTAGACTACTGGTTAGCAGTATTAGTAAATTAGATTTCTTAGTAAATAAATGTATAATATTGTGCACCAGGGTTTAACATTTTGGGTGTTGGAAATTTCCAACAGATATAATGGTTCCTTGATAATGTTACATTTGTTCCTTGATACTGTTAAAAAGGTTCCTTGATACTGTTAAGATTATTACTTGATACTGTTACAACAGTTCCTTGAAATTGTTACAATGGCACTTTGATACTGTTACAATGGCTCCTTGATACTGTTACAATGGCTCCTTGATACTGTTACAATGGCTCCTTGATACTATTACTATGGTTCCTTGATACTGTTACAATGGTCCCTTGATACTGTTAAGATGGTTCCTTGATACTGTTACAATGGTTCCTTGATACTGTTACAATGATCCCTTGATACTGATACAATGGTTCCTTGATATTGTTACAATGGTCCCTTGATATTGTTACAATTGTTCCTTGATACTGTTAAGATAGTTCCTTGATACTGTTACAATGGTCCCTTGATATTGTTACAATTGTTCCTTGATACTGTTAAGAAGGTTCCTTGATACTGTTACAATGGTTCATTGATAAAGTTACAATGGTTCCTTAATACTGTTACAATGGTTCCTTGATACTGATACAATGGTTCATTATACTGTTACAAAGGTCCCTTGATACTGTCGCAATGATCCCTTGATACTGTTACATTGGACCCTTGATACTGTTACAATGGTCCCTTGATACGGTTACAATGGTTCCTTGATGCCTTTACAATGGTTCCTTGATAATGTTACAATGGTTCCTTGATACTATTACACTGGTTCCTAAATACTTTTACAATGGTTCCATGATACTATTACAATGTTTCCTTGATATTTTTTCAATAATTTCTTAATAATGTTTCAATGGTTCCTTGAAATTGTTAGAATGGTTCCTTGAAATTGTTAGAATGGTTCCTTGATACTGTTTAGATGGTTCCTTGATACTATTAAAATGGTTCCATGATATTGAAACAATGGTTCCATATGATACTGTTACAATAGTCCCTTGATACTGTTAAAGTGGTTCCTTAATACTGTTACAATGGTTCCTTGATACTGTTACAATGGTTCCTTGATACTGTTACAATGGTTCCTTAATACTGTTACAATGGTTCCTGGATATTGTTACAATGGTTCCTTGATACTGCTACAATGGTTCCTTAATACTGTTACAATGGTTCCTGGATACTGTTACAATGGTTCCTGGATACTGTTACAATGTTTCCTTAATACTGTTACCATGCTTCCTTGATACTGTTACAATGGTTCCTTGATATTTTTACGATGGTTCCTTGATACTGTTACAATGGTTCCTTGATACTGTTACAGTGGTTCTTAAATACTGTCAAGATGGTTCCTTGATACTGTTACAGTGGTTCCTTAATACTGTTAAGATGGTTCCCTGATAATGTTACAATGGTTCCTTGATACTGTTACAATGGTTCCTTGATACTGTTACATTTGTTCCTTCATACTGTTTCAATGGTCCCTTGATACTATTACAATGGTTCCTTGATACTGTTACAATGGTTCCTTGATACTGTTAAGATGGTTCTTTGATTCTGTTACAATGGTTCCTTGATACTGTTACAATGGTTCCTTGATAATGTTACAAAGATTCCTTAATACTGTTTCAATGGTTCCTTGATTCTGTTACAATGGTTCCTTGACACTGTTACAATGGTCCCGGATACTGTTAAGATGGTTCCTTGATACTGTTACAATGGTTCCTTGATACTGTTACAATGGTCCCTTGATTCTGATACAGTGGTTCATTATACTGTTACACGGGTCCCTTGATATTGTTGCAATGGTCCCTTGATACTGTTACATTAGACCCTAGATACTGTTACAATGGCCCCTTGATACTGTTACAATGGTTCTTTGACGCCTTTACAATGGTTCCAGGATAATGTTACAATGGTTCCTTGATATTGTTACAATGATTCCTTGATACTGTTACAATGGTTCCTAGAAATTGTTATAATGGTTCCTTGATACTGTTGCAATGGTCCCTTGATATTGTTACCTAGGTTCCTTGATACTGTTACAATGGTTCCTTGATACTGTTACAATGGTTCCTTGATACTGTTACAATGGTTCCTTGATACTGTTACAATGGTTCCTTGATACTGTTACAATGGTCCCTAGATACTGTTGCAATGGCCATTTGATACTGTTACAATGGTTAGCTTACCTTGAGGTTACCTAGAGGTAACCTTGAGGTGCTTCCGGGGCTTGGTGTCCCCGCGGCCCGGTCGTCGACCAGGCCTCCTGGTTGCTGGACTGATCAACCAGGCTGTTAGACGCGGCTGCTCGCAGCCTGACGTATGAGTCACAGCCTGGTTGATCAGGTATCCTTTGGAGGTGCTTATCCAGTTCTCTCTTGAACACTGTGAGGGGTCGGCCAGTTATGTCCCTTATGTGTAGTGGAAGCGTATTGAACACTCTCGTGCCTCTGATGTTGATAAGAGTTCTCTCTCAGAGTACCTGTTACACCTCTGCTTTTCAACGAGGGTATTCTGCACATCCTGCCATGCCTCCTGGTCTCATGTGATGTTATTTCTGTGTGCAGGTTTGGGTCCAGCCCCTCAATTATTTTCCACGTGTAAATTATTATGTATCTATCCCGTCTGTGCTCAAGGGAGTACAGATTTAGGCTCTTTAGTCGGTCCCAGTAATCTAGATGTTTTACTGAGTGGATTCTAGCAGTAAAGAATCTCTGCACGCTCTCCAGGTCAGCAATTTCTCCAGCTTTGAAAGGGGCTGTCATTGTGCAGCAGTACTCCACTCTAGAGAGCACAAGTGTTTTGAAAAGTATCATCATCGGTATAGCATCTCTAGTGTGAAAAGTTCTTGTTATCCAACCTGTCATCTTTCTTGCAGTTGTGACGGCTACTTTATTGTGTTCTTTAAAGGTAAGGTCTTCCGACATGAGTACACCCAGATCCTTTACATTGCCTTTTCGTTCTATGTTATGATTTGCCTGAGTTTTGTACGTGGTTTCTGTTTTTATATTTTCAATTTTTCCGTAGCGCATGAGCTGGAACTTATCCTCGTTAACACCATATTATTTTCTGTAGCCCATAAATAGACTTGATCTACATCTGATTGGAGGTTTGCCGTGTCCTCTATGTTGCCAACTCTCATGAAAATCCTAGTGTCATCTGCAAAGGATGATACAGTGCTATAAGGTTGTGTTGTTGTTTATGTCCGATATGAGGATGAGAAAAAGTACTGGAGCAAGCACAGTACCCTGGGGGACTGAGCTCTTCACGGTTGATGGGCTGGATTTTATTTTGTTGACTATTACACATTGAGTTCTGTTAGTCAGGAAATTGTAGATCCATCTGCCTATTTTCCCGGTAATTCTTTTTGAACGCATTTTATGTGCAATAATACCATGGTCACATTTATCAAAAGCTTTTGCGAAATCTGTGTAAATTACATCAGCGTTTTGTTTGTCTTCCATAGCATCTAATGCCATATCATAGTGGTCCAGCAACTGCGACAGGCAAGAGCGCCCTGTTCTGAAACCGTGTTGTCCGGGGTTATGGAGATGCTGTGATTCCATGTATTTTGTGATCTTACTTCTTAGCACTCTCTCAAAAATTTTTATGATGTGCGATGTTAGTGCTATTGGTCTGTAATTTTTTGCCTCTGCCTTATTTCCTCCTTTATGGAGTGGTGCTATCTCTGCTATTTTTAGTATGTCAGGGATAACGCCAGTATCTAGGCTTTGTCGCCACAGAATGTGAAGGGCCTGCGATAGTGGTTTTTTCAGTTCTTGATGAATATGGAGTTCCAAGAATCCGGGCCTGGTGCAGAGTGCATAGGCATACTGTTTATGGCTTCTTCAAAATCTAGTGGGGATAGGGCGACGTCTGATATATGATTTGATGTTGGTATCATATCCATGAAAAATTCATTTGGGTTATCAATCTTTAGTGCATTTAATGGCTCGCTGAAAACAGAGTCGTACTGCTTCCTCAGTAACTCGCTCATTTCTTTGTTGTCATCAGTGAAAGTTCCATCTCCCTTTCGCAGGGGCCCGATACTAGATGTGGTTTTTTATCTTGATTTTGCATAGGAGAAAAAATATTTCGGATTTCTCTCTATTTCACTGATGGCCTTTTGCTTTCTTTGCCTCTCCTGGGTTTTGTATGATTCTTGTAGCTTCAGTTCAATTGTTTCTATTTCTCTACCTAACCTTCTTCACCGTTCTTGAGATAGGGTGCGACTCTCAAGTTGTTCCGCGATTCGTTTTCTTCGCCTATATAGGGAACAACGTTCCCGTTCCAATCTGCATCTCTTTCTCTATTTTCTTAGGGGTATGCGGTTTGAACATATTTCTAGTGCTACTGAGCTTATTTTTTCCAGGCACTGGTTCAGGTTTGCATTTTCTAGCTGTTCTTCCCAGTTTATTTTTGTGAAGTCCTGGTTTATTTGCTCCCAGTTTATGTTTATTATTGAAGTTGAATTTGCTGAAATCTCTTCCACCGGGAATCTGGACTGGTTTTGAAGGTCCATTCCCCATGGTTGTCAGAACTTCAATTAAGTTGTGATCTGAGTAACAGGTATTTGTAATCATTATGTTCTCGATCAACTCATCATTATTAGTGAAAATGAGGTCCAGCGTGTTCTCCTTCCTAGTTGGTTCTACTATTTGCTGGTTTAAGGCAAACCTATCGCACATCCGTAGCAGGTCATTTGCATGTGCCTCTTCATTTAGGCTACTTCCTGGTATTCTTTCTGATATTACTGTATTAGCCAGGTGCTTCCATTTCAGGTGCCGTAGGTTGAAGTCCCCAAGCAGGATGATGTTCGGAGCTGGATTTGTGAGGTTTTCCAAGCAGTGTTCTATTTTCATTAGTTGGTCTTTAAACTGCTGAGGGTTTGCCTCCGGTGACTTATATACAAGGATAACAACTACATTTAGGATCTCTATTTTGACTATCAGCACTTCCACCATATCATTTGAGGTGTAGTAAAGCAGCTCAGTAAAGTATCAAGGAACCGTCTTAACAGTATCAAGCCACCATTGTATCAGTATCAAGCACCATTGAAACAATATCAAGGAACCATTGTTTCAGTATCAAGGGACCATTGTAACAGTATCAAGGGACCATTTTAACAGTATCAGGGAACCATTGTATCATTATCAGGGAACCATTGCAACAATATCAAGGAACCATTGTAACAGTATCAAGGAACCATTGTAACAGAATCAAGGAACCTTTGTAACAGTATCAAGGAGACAATAAATCAGTATCAAGGAACCATAGAAGGAAGCAGAGTGCGGTCCCTGGCAAAGGGAAACAAACAAAACAAGGCCCCAAAATCTGTTGGTATTACAAGTGGTCTACCTGTAAGCATGGGGAATCGGGAAGAACAAATGGAACATGTACATACGATCACCCTAGAAAGTGCAGAAACCTCCTCAATACAGGTAAATGTACCAAAAGCTGTGAATTCTTTCACCCAGAAATTTGCAAGAACTCTTTGGACAGGAAAGAGTGCTTGAATGCTGAATGTCCAGCTTTTCATATAAGAGGTACCAGGCGAATAAAACCGACAGACCGCCACTATGAAAACAGCCACTACTCCATCGACCGGGATAATTTTTTAGCAAGAGGAGGAGGAGGCGAAAAATGGCTACAAATGACCAGACTCTACCACCAACTCGGTCAAATGCTAGAGAGGACGCAAACACAGTGGCCTCCTTACCAGAGCCTCAGATATTAACACCAAGTAAAGCATCCAGCACTTCCACTAACACGATAACATCATTTATATTTGCCAACATCCAGGGTATAAAAACACGCAAATCCAACAAAGTTCATTTTATTGATGGTCTCCTTCATGAGGAAAATGCAGTGTTTGCAGCCCTAACGGAAACTCACACAAAGGACTACCTTGATGGTGAAATATGGATCTCAGAATACAATCTCTTCATATGTGATAAGAAACACCGGCTTCAGGGTGGGGTCAGCCTCTACATCAAAGACACACCCATCTGTACTGAGCTGCTAAACACCTCAAATGATATGGTGGAAGTGCTGATAGTCAAAATAGAGATCCTAAATGTAGTTGTTATCCTTGTATATAAGTCACCGGAGGCAAACCCTCAGCAGTTTAAAGACCAACTAATGAAAATAGAGCACTGCTTGGAAAACCTCACAAATCCAGCTCCGAACATCATCCTGCTTGGGGACTTCAACCTACGGCACCTGAAATGGAAGCACCTGGCTAATAAAGTAATATCAGAAAGAATACCAGGAAGTAGCCTAAATGAAGAGGCACATGCAAATGACCTGCTACGGATGTGCGATAGGTTTGCCTTAAACCAGCAAATAGTAGAACCAACTAGGAAGGAGAACACGCTGGACCTCATTTTCACTTATAATGATGAGTTGATCGGGAACATAATGATTACAAATACCTGTTACTCAGATCACAACTTAATTGAAGTTCTGACAACCATGGGGAATGGACCTTCACAACCAGTCCAGATTCCTTGGTGGAGGAGATTTCAGCAAATTCAACTTCAATAATAAACAGATAAACTGGGAACAAATAAACCAGGACTTCACAGAAATAAACTGGGAAGAACAGCTAGAAAATGCAAACCGGAAACTGAAAGTGATTCGGCGGGTGCATGGAATCACTTTTGGGTCTTTGTTTGGAGGTCGGGCTGACCGCTGGATGTAATGGACTTGAGTCGATGACGGGTTGTCCATGCACCCTCCAAACCCCGCTGTTTATGAATGAAAAATGGTTTACACACCACTCACAACCGATGACGTTCGAACACTACTGGAACAAGTGCTTCACTGACGAATTTTGTTCGAACCACAACGCTGTAAACAGCCCGTCCTCCAAACTAAGATCCAAAAGTGATTCCATGCACACGCCAAACCCCCTGTTTATGAATGAAAAGCGGTTTACACACGACTCACAACTGCTGACGTTCGAACATATTCGGAACAAGTGCTTCACTGACGAATTTTGTTCGAATCACAACGCTATAAATGCTTCACCCACGTACTACAGACACAAATAATCGCCAACAGAACATAAACACAACCTAACCTAACCTATGCCAATATATGCACAATATGCTAATATATTATAATATTAATAAATATTTGAGAAAATTCCCGTTTTGGATGAACAGCATGTTAAAATTAGTGAATACGTCTGGTGGGTCGACCGCTGGATGTAATGGATTTGAGTTGAGGACGGGTAGCAGCTTGAGGTCTGGTTGGGAGAGTCGTGTGTAAAACATTTTTAATTTACAAACAGTGGGTTTCGAGGCTGGATTAACGACCATTTTCCCTTTGTTTATGAGCTCAGGCTATAAAGCCCCTGAAGGATACTACGAGTGGAAACTGTATGCTTACCCTTTAATGGGGCATTTACTCCTAAACGACCAACCAGTTGACGGACGTAAACCTCACTTCCTCGCTACAGCTTAGGAAAGGACTAGAGAGTGTGGAACGGTCACAAGGCTGTAACAATGTCCTCATGAATGTATGACATTGTGCACACTCTATCCAAGTGACGTTAATTCAACGTATTATTTCGCTTGTATTTTTTACTCACTGGATAAAAAAGCTGTAACACAACTGTTTCACCATGTTTCAGTAAGCCGTCCTCAGACCGTTTTGAGTGGAAAAAAGGAACCATTACTCACCTAATTAACACAACACACACCATTGTAACAGTATCAAGGAACCATTGTAACAGTATCAAGGAACCATTGTAACAGTATCAAGGAACCATTGTAACAGTATCAAGGAACCATTGTAACAGATTCAAGGATCCATCTTAACAGTATTTGGATCCATTGGAACAGTATCAAGGAACCATTGTAACAGTATACAGGAACCATCGTAAAGATATCAAGGAACCATTGTAACAGTATCAAGTAAGCATTGTAACAGTATTAAGGAACCATTGTAACAGTATCAAGGAACCATTGTAACAGTACTAAGGAACCATTGTTACAGTATCACGAAACCATTGTAACAATATCAAGGAACAATTGTAACAGTATCAAGGAACCATTGTAACAGTATCAAGGAACCATTGTAACAGTATCAAGGAACCTTTTTAACAGTACCAAGGGACCATTGTAACAGTATCAAGGGATCATTGTAACAGTATCATATGGAAATATTGCATCAGTATCAAGGAACGAGTGTAATAGTATCAAGGAACCATTGTAACAGTATCAAGGAACCATCTTAAGAGTATCAAGGAACCATCTTAACAGTATCAAGGAACAATTGTAACAATATCGAGGAACCATTGTATCAGTATAACGAGACCATTGTAAGGGTATCAAGGAATCATTGTAACAGTATCAAGGATCAATCTTAACATTATTAAGAAACCATTGTAACAGTATCAAGGAACCATTGTAACAGTATCAAGGAACCATTGTAACAGTATCAAGAAACCATCGTAGAGATATCAAGGAACCATTGTAACAGTATCAAGGAACCATTGTAACAGTATCAAGGAACCATTGTAACAGTATCAAGGAACCATCGTAAAGGTATCAAGGAACCATTGTAACAGTATCAAGGAACCATTGTAACAGTATCAAGGAACCATCTTAACAGTATTAAGGAACCATTGTAGCAGTATCAAGGAACCATTGTAAAAGTATCAAGGAACCATTGTAACAGTATCAAGGAAGCATTGTAACAGTATTAAGGAACCATTGTAACAATATCCAGGAACCATTGTGACAGTATTAAGGAACCATTGTAGCAGTATCAAGGAACCATTGTAACAGTATCAAGGAACCATTGAAACAGTATCTAGGAACCATCTTAACGGTACCAAGGAACCGTTGTAACAATATCAAGGAACCATTGTAACAATATTAAGGAACCATTGTAACAGTATCAAGGAACCATTGTAACAGTCTCAAGGAACGTTTCTAATAGTACCAAGGGACCATTGTAACATTATCAAGGGATCATTGTATCATATATTGCTTTAATATTTTCACGAGTAATTATTCAAGAGATCCATAAGCACTGGTTCTCTAATCTATTTCCAATGTATTTCATTATTTTATTTACCATTATCTAAAGGGTGGTCCTTCAATGTTACTTTAAATTTATTATTATTAATCTGAGTTAGATTTTCCCACATCCTTTTTGGTCCTTACCGAACAGGGATAAACCAGAATTAATATTAAAATTCATACCGGTTCTCAGTGCCCAAAATCCCTTTTTGGCCATACGAACCGAGATCCTGGTGAGGATCAATAGATAGAACCAGATTTAACACTAAATCTATAATCACTGATGATTTAAACCAGTAAAATTTAATATATATTTTAAGGTACAGGATATTAAACGAAATCACTGGTCCTATAACCTATTACGATTAACTAATAATATATATATATATATATATATATATATATATATATATATATATATATATATATATATATATATATATATGTCGTACCTAGTAGCCAGAACTCACTTCTCAGCCTACTATTCAAGGCCCGATTTGCCTAATAAGCCAAGTTTTCCTGAATTAATATATTTACTATAATTTTTTTCTTATGAAATGATAAAGCAACCCTTTTCTCTATGTATGAGGTCAATTTTTTTTTATTGGAGTTAAAATTAACGTAGATATATGACCGAACCTAACCAACCCTACCTAACCTAACCTAACCTATATTTATAGGTAAGGTTAGGTTAGGTAGCCAAAAAAATCTAGGTTAGGTTAGGTTAGGTAGGTTAGGTAGACGAAAAAACATTAATTCATGAAAACTTGGCTTATTAGGCAAATCGGGCCTTGAATAGTAGGCTGAGAAGTGCGTTCTGGCTATTAGGTACGACATATATATATATATATATATATATATATATATATATATATATATATATATATATATATATATATATATATATATATATATATATATATATATATATATATATATATAGGTATATATATATATATATATATATATATATATATATATATATATATATATATATATATATATATATATATGTCGTACCTAGTAGCCAAAACTCACTTCTCAGCCTACTATGCAAGGCCCGATTTGCCTAATAAGCCAAGTTTTCATGAATTAATGTTTTTTCGTCTACCTAACCTACCTAACCTACCCTAACCTAGCTTTTTTTGGCTACCTAACCTAACCTTACCTATATATATAGGTTAGGTTAGGTTAGGTAGGGTTGGTTAGGTTCGGTCATATATCTACGTTAATTTTAAGTCCAATAAAAAAAAATTGACCTCATACATAGTGAAAAGGGTAGCTTTATCATTTCATAAGAAAAAAATTATAGTAAATATATTAATTCATGAAAACTTGGCTTATTAGGCAAATCGGGCCTTGAATAGTAGGCTGAGAAGTGAGTTCTGGCAACTAGGTACGACATATATATATATATATATATATATATATATATGTCGTACCTAGTAGCCAGAACTCACTTCTCAGCCTACTATGCAAGGCCCGATTTGCCTAATAAGCCAAGTTTCAATGAATTAATATATTTTATATAATATTTTTCTTATGAAATGATAAAGCTTCCCATTTCATTATGTATGAGGTCAATTTTTTTTTTATTGGAGTTAAAATTAACGTAGGTATATGACCGAACCTAACCAACCCTACCTAACCTAATCTAACCTATCTTTATAGGTAAGGTTAGGTTAGGTAGCCAAAAAAAGCTAGGTTAGGTTAGGTTAGGTAGGTTAGGTAGACGAAAAAACATTAATTCATGAAAACTTTGCTTATTAGGCAAATCGGGCCTTGCATAGTAGGCTGAGAAGTGAGTTCTGGCTACTAGGTACGACATATATATATATATATATATATATATATATATATATATATATATATATATATATATATATATATATATATATATATATATATATATATATATATATATATATATATATATATATATATATATATATATGTCGTACCTAATAGCCAGAACGCACTTCTCAGCCTACTATTCAAGGCCCGATTTGCCTAATAAGCCAAGTTTTCATGAATTAATGTTTTTTCGTCTACCTAACCTACCTAACCTAACCTAACCTAGCTTTTTTTGGCTACCTAACCTAACCTTACCTATAAATATAGGTTAGGTTAGGTTAGGTAGGGTTGGTTAGGTTCGGTCATATATCTACGTTAATTTTAACTCCAATAAAAAAAATTGACCTCATACATAGAGAAAAGGGTTGCTTTATCATTTCATAAGAAAAAAATTATAGTAAATATATTAATTCAGGAAAACTTGGCTTATTAGGCAAATCGGGCCTTGAATAGTAGGCTGAGAAGTGAGTTCTGGCTACTAGGTACGACATATATATATATATATATATATATATATATATATATATATATATATATATATATATATATATATATATATATATATATGTCGTACCTAGTAGCAAAAACGCACTTCTCAGCCTACTATGCAAGGCCCGATTTGCCTAATAAGCCGAGTTTTCATGAATTAATATATTTTCTCAATTTTGTTTCTTATGAAATGATAAAGCTACCCATTTCATTATGTATGAGGTTAATTTTTTTTTGTTGGAGTTAGAATTAACATAGATATATGACCGAACCTAACCAACCCTACCTAACCTAACCTAACCTGTCTTTATAGGTAAGGTTAGGTTAGGTGGCCGAAAAAGTTAGGTTAGGTTAGGTTAGGTAGGTTAGGAAGTCGAAAAACAATTAATTCATGAAAACTTGGCTTATTAGGCAAATCGGGCCTTGCTTAGTAGGCTGAGAAGTGCGTTTTTGCTACTAGGTACGACATATATATATATATATATATATATATATATATATATATATATATATATATGTCATACCTAGTAGCCAGAACTCACTTCTCAGCCTATTATGCAAGGCCCGATTTGCCTAATAAGCCAAGTTTTCATGAATTAATGTTTTTTCGTCTACCTAACCTACCTAACCTAACCTAACCTAGCTTTTTTTGGCTACCTAACCTAACCTTACCTATATATATAGATTAGGTTAGGTTAGGTAGGGTTGGTTAGGTTCGGTCATATATCTACGTTAATTTTAACTCCAATAAAAAAAAATTGACCTTATACATAGTGAAAAGGGTAGCTTTATCATTTCATAAGAAAAAAATTATAGTAAATATATTAATTCAGGAAAACTTGGCTTATTAGGCAAATCGGGCCTTGAATAGTAGGCTGAGAAGTGAGTTCTGGCTACTAGGTACGACATATATATATATATATATATATATATATATATATATATATGTCGTACCTAGTAGCCAGAACGCACTTCTATGCCTACTATTCAAGGCCCGATTTGCCTAATAAGCCAAGTTTTCATGAATTAATTGTTTTTCGACTACCTAACCTACCTAACCTAACCTAACCTAACGTTTTCGGCTACCTAACCTAACCTAACCGATAAAGATAGGTTAGGTTAGGTTAGGTAGGGTTGGTTAGGTTCGGTCATATATCTACATTAATTTTAACTCCAATAAAAAAAAATTGACGTCATTCGTAATGAAATGGGTAGCTTTATAATTTCATAAGAAAAAAATTAGAGAAAATATACTAATTCATGAAAACTTGGCTTATTAGGCAAATCGGGCCTTGAATAGTAGGCATAGAAGTGCGTTCTGGCTACTAGGTACGACATATATATATATATATATATATATATATATATATATATATATATATATATATATATATATATATATATATGTCGTACCTAGTAGCCAGAACGCACTTCTCTGCCTACTATGCAAGGCCCGATTTGCCTAATAAGCCAAGTTTTCATGAATTAATTGTTTTTCGACTACCTAACCTACCTAACCTAACCTAACCTAACTTTTTTGGCTACCTAACCAAACCTAACTTATAAAGATAGATTAGGTTAGGTTAGGTAGGGTTGGTTAGGTTCGGTCATATATTTATGTTAATTTTAACTCTAATAAAAAAAATTGACCTCATACATAATGAAATGGGTAGCCTTATCATTTCATAAGAAAAAAATTAGAGAAAATATATTAATTCAGGAAAACTTGGCTTATTAGGCAAATCCGGCTTTGCATAGTCGGCTCAGAAGTGCGTTCTGGCTACTAGGTACGACATATATATATATATATATATATATATATATATATATATATATATATATATATATATATGTAGTACCTAGTTGCCAGAACGCACTTCTCAGCCTACTATGCAAGGCCCGATTTGCCTAATAAACCAAGTTTTCCTGAATTAATATATTTTCTCTAATTTTTTTCTTATGAAATGATAAAGGTACCCATTTCATTATGCATGAGGTCAATTTTATTTTATTGGAGTTAAAATTAACGTAGATATATGACCGAACCTAACCAACCCTACCTAACCTAACCTAACCTATCTCTATAGGTTAGGTTGGGTTAGGTAGCCGAAAAAGTTAGGTTAGGTTAGGTTAGGTAGGTTAGGTAGTCGAAAAATAATTAATTCATGAAAACTTGGCTTATTAGGCAAATCGGGCCTTGCATAGTAGGCTGAGAAGTGCGTTCTGGCTACTAGGCACGACATATATATATATATATATATATATATATATATATATATATATATATATATATATATATATATATATATATATATATATATATATATATATATATATATATATATATATATAAATATATACATATATATATATATATATATATATATATATATATATATATATATATATATATATATATATATATAACCTTTGTATTATATGTAACCTTACATATATATGTAACCTTTAAATACACAATAAAGGAAAAAAAAAAGGAAGGGGTGGTAGGAGAAAAGCACACAGAAACTGTATTGGAGAGGACCTACATTCCCTCCAATGCGTTATGTGTGGTTTCCTCCGAGGCTATGGGTCCCCCTTCTTCCAGCCAGAGGTGGTCCTTCATTGTACCAAGGGACAATGAAGGACATTCCCTTCCCTATTAAAAAAAAAAAAAAAAAAAAAAAAAAAAAAAATATATATATAAATATATATATATATATATATATATATATATACATATATATATATATATATATATATATATATATTTATATATATATATATATATATATATATATATATATATATTATTAAATATGACCGAAAAAGTAAGATTAATAATTCTAACACGAATTTTCTCAATCTTTCGTACATTTCTTTTCACTGTTGGAGGTAATTCAAAAATCAATTCTCCAAAATTCATTTTTATTTCTAGTCTGACGCGACACTTGAGCGCGTTTCGTAAAACTTATTACATTTTCAAAGACTTTAGTTAACACATACACAACTGAATAGAACTTACTGAATAGAATAGAACATCTCCGATTTTGTTTATATCTACATTTGAGTGAGGTGGAAGGGGTGAGGTGGTATTTAATAAGGTATTAATTTCATCAACACAAGCCAGAACATGAAACAATGGGTACTGAATAGAAGTGATTGTAGAAAGCCTATTGGTCCATATTTCTTGATGCTTCTATATTGGAGCGGAGTCTTGAGGTGGGTAGAATATAGTTGTGCATTAATTGGCTGTTGATTGCTGGTGTTGACTTCTTGATGTGTAATGCCTCGCAAACGTCAAGCCGCCTGCTATCGCTGTATCTATCGATGATTTCTGTGTTGTTTACTAGGATTTCTCTGGCGATGGTTTGGTTATGGGAAGAGATTATATGTTCCTTAATAGAGCCCTGTTGCTTATGCATCGTTAAACGCCTAGAAAGAGATGTTGTTGTCTTGCCTATATACTGGGTTTTTTGGAGCTTACAGTCCCCAAGAGGGCATTTGAAGCCATAGACGACGTCTCTTTTAAAGCGTTCTGTTTTGTGTCTGGAGAGTTTCTCATGAGTAGGCTGGCCGTTTTTCTGGTTTTATAGTAAATCGTCAGTTGTATCCTCTGATTTTTGTCTGTAGAGATAACGTTTCTATTAACAATATCTTTCAGGACCCTTTCCTCCGTTTTATGAGCTGTGGAAAAGAAGTTCCTGTAAAATAGTCTAATAGGGGGTATAGGTGTTGTGTTGGTTGTCTCTTCAGAGGTTGCATGGCGTTTCACTTTCCTTCTTATGATGTCTTCGACGAAACCATTGGAGAAGCCGTTGTTGACTAGGACCTGCATTACCCTACAGAGTTCTTCGTCGACTTGCTTCCATTCTGAGCTGTGGCTGAGATCACGGTCGACATATGCGTTAACAACACTCCTCTTGTACCTATCTGGGCAGTCGCTTTTGGCATTTAGGCACATTCCTATGTTCGTTTCTTTAGTGTAGACTGCAGTGTGGAAACCTCCGCTCTTTTCCATGACTGTTACATCTAGAAAGGGCAGCTTCCCATCCTTTTCCATCTCGTAAGTGAAATGCAGCACGGAACTCCGCTCAAATGCCTCCTTCAACTCCTGCAGATGTCTGACATCAGTTACCTGTGTAAAAATGTCGTCAACATACCTGCAGTATATGGCCGGTTTCATGTTCATGTCGACTAAGACTTTTTGCTCGATGGTACCCATGTAGAAGTTTGCAAACAGGACACCTAGGGGAGAACCCATAACGATCCCATCTACTTGCTTATACATGTGCCCATCCGGGCTCAAGAAGGGTGCCTCTTTAGTACAAGCTTGGAGTAGTTTCCTTAGGATATTTTCTGGTATGTCAAGAGGAGTACAGGCTGGATCACGATACACTCTGTCGGCTATCATCCCGATTGTCTCGTCCACTGGTACGTTAGTGAACAGCGATTCTACGTCCAACGAGGCTCTTATTCCTGTGGCCCGTGTGCCCTGCAGTACGTCAACAAATTCCTTTGGCGATTTCAGGCTGAAGGCGCAAGGGACATAAGGAGTCAGCAGGCCGTTGAGTCGCTTCGCCAGTCTGTACGTGGGTGTGGGTATCTTGCTAAATATACTAATATATATATATATATATATATATATATATATATATATATATATATATATATATATATATATATATATATATATATATATATATATATATATATATATATATATTTATATATATATATATATATATATATATATATATATATATATATATATATATATATATATATATATATATTTATATTTGTATAAATGGAAATGTTCGTTTGTTCAAAATCGCTAATCTCCGAAAGTTCTTCACCAATTGCTTTGAAATTTTCACACAACGTTCCATTCTCATCCGGCCAGGCTTTTATATACATACTATATAGATGTCCCGTATGTAACGGTAAAAAAAATCATGCTTTTTCTGAAAAACTGTGTTTTTCATGTGGTTTTCATGCGAGAGAAATCTTCAAAACATCTTTACCGATTGCTCTGAAATTTTGACACAACGTTGCATTCGAATAGGCCCGTCTTTTTCTTTATCTACTATATACATGCCTCACCTGTGCCAGGAAAAAACATGTTTTTTTTTTTTTAAACAGCGCCATCTGACGGACGAAAGGGCTACACACGCTGTAATCTCCGAAAGTTGTTCACTAATTCCTTTTGAAATTTTAACACAACGTTGCATTCGAATATTCGCTTCTTTTTATAGACCTACCATATTGATGCCACTCCTGTGACAGGTAAAAACATTCGTTTTTGAAAAACAGTGCCATCTGTTGCACATAATGGCAACATACACGATATACTAAATATGTCACGAATTCCATTTTAATGTTTCCGATTGCATTGATGAATTTTATTTTCATAAATTTCGATTTATTATTTTTTTTAGTTAATTATTTTGTGTGACATTGTGTTGGAATTGAGGTGTGTTCTTTACCATACTGTTCATTTCGTAGGTATAAGTTTAGATGCCACATCTGTAACAGATAAAATGATGCTTGTTCTTGAAAAACAGCGCCATCTGTTACATGAAAGAGCAACACACATGCTATACTAGATATGTTACAATTCTGTTTCAATTTTTGTGTTTCTGCATAATCGCTAATCTCCGAAAGTTCTTCACCGAGTGCTTTGAAATTGCCACACAACGTACCATTCGCATCCGGCCAGGTTTTTATATACATACTATATAGATGTTACGTCTGTGACGGTAAAAAAAAAAATATACTTTTTCTGAAAACTGTGTTTTTCATGTGAGGTAAATCTTCGAAACCTCTGTACCGATTGCTCAGAAATTTTGACACAACTTTGCATTTGAATTGGCGAGTTTTTTTTTATATACCTACTATATACATACCTCATCTGCGACAGGAAAAAAAAGTTTTTTTTTTTTTTTTTAAACTGCGTCATCTGTTGGATGTAAGAGCAACACACGCTGTAATCTCCGAAAGTTCTTCACTGATTGCTTTGAAATTTTGACACAACGTTGCATTCAAATAGACGCGTCTTTTTATATACCTACTATATAGATACCACCCCTGTGACAGGTAAAAACATGCGTTTTTTAAAAACAGCGCCATCTCTTGCACATAATAGCAACATGCCCGCTATACTAAATATGTCAAGAAATCCATTTCAAGATTCCGATTGCACTGATAAATTTTATTTTCATAGATTTCAATATATTAAATTTTTTATTGAATTATTTTGTGACATTGTGTTGGAATTGAGCTGTGTTGCTTGCCATATCGTTAATTTCGTAAGTATAAGTATAGATGCCACACCTTTAACAGGTAAAACTATGCTGTTCTATGCTGAAAAACAACGCCATCTGTTGCATGTAAGAGTAACACACATGCTATTCTAAACATTAAAATTCCATTTCAGTGTTTCTGTTTGCATTGATAAATTTAATTTTTATAGATTTTGATTTATTTTAATTTTGATTTAATTATTTTGTGTGAATTGCATTGGAATTAAGCTGTGTTGTTTACCATTCCGGTTATTTGGTGAGTATAGTTTATTTTTAAATTTTTTTCATATTTTCATTTGAGTTTTGTAACTGTTTTTATTTTATTTCAGTGATGGGAACATCAGATCACTAGATCATCCCAATTTTCTGATGGGAACATCAGACTATTTGGGAAGGCATCGAACGAGGGAGTGGAGAATGGTGGGGATGACGAGAGAGACGGAAGTGAGAGATGGTGGGGAGGACGAGGGAACAAGAGAGGGGATAATGGTGGGGAAGGACGGGGGGACAGGGGAGTTTGGAATGGTGGAGACGAGGGGATGGGGGAATGGAGACTGGTGGGGAAGGAAAAAGGGACAGGGAAGGTTGTTGTCACAGCCACAGCAACGTATGGCCTGGTACTGCTAGTTTATATATATATATATATATATATATATATATATATATATATATATATATATATATATATAGGGTACCACCTCTGGTGCCAATGTGGGGACCCATAGCCTCGGAGAAGAAAATAAAAAGTATTCAGAGGAGACCTTGTGGTTTCTCATTGAACACTAATATTATCTTCTCCTACCACCCCCATTCTTTTGTATGTACACATATATATTTACTTTATTTGAACTTTGTTACAAAAAAGGAGTTACATATGGGTTACAAAGATGGTTGTCATAGGTTGTCGAGTTCCTCCAGCTCCTCAGATGGCGGGCAGGAACCCTGGATGCAGTGCGCATTTCCCCTCTGTATCGCCACACTGAGGCGCTGGAAAAGAAAGCTTGCAGCTCTCGGGTCCCTTGTTGTTTCAATGAGCCTAGAACCCAGTTCCTTCAAAAAACTGGTAGCACTTTTACCCCAGGCGCCGAGCGTCTCAGAAGCAATGGGGACAAAATTGTAGTGGTGATCCAGTTCTCTATACTTACGGGATTTGGCTGCTTCCCTGTGGGTGGCAGCGCCACCTGGTTGTGCAACACTGAGGTTAATGTAGGTGTTAGCCAGGGTTGATACGCACGTGTAGTCCCATACCAACTGCTTGCCATTCTTCCAGGGGTTCACTGTGATACCATCCGGGCGACCAATAAGAGCATCAGAGTTAAGGGGCGTTAGGTAACGGGGCTCTCTTTCAGCTGGGCATCCAGCTGTGGTGAGGCTCCTCTTGATGATGTCGTTAACTTCACTGTGCCTCGAGTGCCATCCCCCTGTGCTTTGGCAGAGTAGGCCATGGTGACCGTACCTGTCAGCCACCACCTCGCCGCAAATACACCTATATCTGGTGTGGATTGGGGCAGCAAGGCGGAGGGCCACAGCAATTCGGAGGGCGTGTGGTGTGAGACGCGTGCCAGTTGCCGACATTGGGGTTGCTAACAGGAAATCCCCTGCATGTGGTGCTGCTACTGCTGTGAGGCGAGCAATGTCGTGTTGTGTTGTTGCAGCACCCAGGCACTCTGCAGCAACTTGATCTACAATGGGACCATCCCAGCTGGATTGCTTGTGGGATTTTGGGGATGGTGGTTGAGGTGATTGGCCTGCACGAGAGGCCCACTCTGTGGCACAGCGTGTAAAATTGGGATCATGTACACCTGCCAGCTGATGTAAGTGGGCAGGTAGAATTTCCTTCACAAGGTCGTCGGATGCTGATAAGGAGGACAGGAAGGCTGGAACAGCGATTTGCGTTGCTGTTCGAACTCCGAGGCCCCCAAGTCTTACGGGAAGAGAGGCTTGTTTCCACTGTAGGTCATCGAGAGAGAGGTTAAGGGCTTTTTCTAGCATTGATTTCAGTAACCGGTCATACTCACTTAGTTTTTGGCTACTGTAAGATGGTGAACACCTCAGAAAGTAGGTTAACCTGGGGAGGGACAGACATCTGGTGATGAGGTAGAGTGCATCATGAGCATCAATATCCTCAATCCTCCCATCCATCCTCTTAAGGTCGGCGATTTTCTTATCAAGGACCTCATCGATGGCTTTCAACCCCAGGGGAGCTCCTAGGAGTGTGCTGTCTTCAGGTTTAGTTTTATGGATATTTGGCAGAAGACCCTCTATTCTCTCTACGATGCCCTGGTTGGAACATATTATTTCACATTTAGAAGGGTTCAGGGTGAGGCCTAAAACTGCACCTTGCTCCTGGATTTTTCTGATGTCCTCCAGGAGGGAGTCTTGGGAACCAGCTAGGGTACCATCATCCAAGAACCAGATGTTAAGCTCGCTGGACAGGACCTCTGTGACTTGTTTGATGACTAAGCAAAAAAGGAGAGGAGCGAGGGGGTCACCCTGTTGGACGCCTTCTCGCGAGTCAATTTCATGTTCGCCAAAAAGTAGCTTAAGATCCATACTGTAGCATGAATGTACAAAAGGGTAGAGGGAAGGGAAATGACTATGAACCGCACGGAGTACAGCATCCCTCCGCACCAAATTGAAGGCATTTTTGAAATCTAGCTTGATAAGGGCCTTTTCGTCTGTGATGTTGGCGATGAAGGCTCGAGCTGCATGGGCTGCCGCCTCACACCCTTGTGGAATGCCAAACCCGAGCTGTTTTGGCTTCAGCATGTTGGCCGCTGCATCACTAACTGTTCTTGCAGCTGCCTTTGCGACGAGACGCCGGAGAGAATTGCCCACAGCTATTGGCCTGATCCCTCCATCCTTTTTCTTTAGAGCACAGAGAGATGCTCCAAAAAAGATATATATATATATATATATATATATATATATATATATATATATATATATATATATATATATATATATATATATATATATATATAAACCTAGGACCAATTCACAGGACTAAAACCCAACCACCTCAAGCAAATGCTCAACCCTGCACTGGGTGACATTGCAAGGAACCTCTTGGTGGAACTAACCAGATTCACCAACACATGTCTAGCTGGCAACATACCAGCGACCATAAGACTTATCTTTTATGGAGCATCTCTCTGTGCTCTAAAGAAAAAGGGATCAGGGATCAGGCCAATAGCTGTGGGCAATTCTCTCCGGCGTCTCGTCGCAAAGGCAGCTGCAAGAACAGTTAGTGATGCAGCGGCCAACATGCTGAAGCCAAAACCGCTCGGGTTCGGCATTCCACAAGGGTGTGAGGCGGCAGCCCATACAGCTCGAGCCTTCATCGTCAACATCACAGACGAAAAGGCCCTTATCAAGCTAGATTTCAAAAATGCCTTCAATTTGGTGCGGAGGGATGCTGTACTCCGTGCGGTTCATAGTCATTTCCCTTCCCTCTACCCTTTTGTACATTCATGCTACAGTATGGATCTTAAGCTACTTTTTGGCGAACATGAAATTGACTCGCGAGAAGGCGTCCAACAGGGTGACCCCCTTGCTCCTCTCCTTTTCTGCTTAGTCATCAAACAAGTCACAGAGGTCCTGTCCAGCGAGCTTAACATCTGGTTCTTGGATAATGGTACCCTAGCTGGTTCCCAAGACTCCCTCCTGGATGACATCAGAAAAATCCAGGAGCAAGGTGCAATTTTAGGCCTCACCCTGAACCCTTCTAAATGTGAAATAATATGTTCTAACCAGGGCATCGTAGAGAGAATAGAGGGTCTTCTGCCAAATATCCATAAAACTAAACCTGAAGACAGCACACTCCAAGGAGCTCCCCTGGGGTTGAAAGCCATCGATGAGGTCCTTGATAAGAAAATCGCCTACCTTAAGAGGATGGAAGGAAGGATTGAGGATACTGATGCTCATGATGCACTCTACCTCATCACCAGATGTCTGTCCCTCCCCAGGTTAATATACTTTTTGAGGTGTTCACCATCTTACAGTAGCCAAAAACTAAGTGACTATGACCGGTTACTGAAATCAATGCTAGAAAAAACCCTTAACCTCTCTCTTGATGACCTACAGTGGAAACAAGCCTCTCTTCCCGTAAGACTTGGGGGCCTCGGAGTTCGAACAGCAACGCAAATCGCTGTTCCAGCCTTCCTGTCCTCCTTATCAGCATCCGACGACCTTGTGAAGGAAATTCTACCTGCCCACTTACATCAGCTGGCAGGTGTACATGATCCCAATTTTACACGCTGTGCCACAGAGTGGGCCTCTCGTGCAGGCCCATCACGTCAACCACCATCCCCAAAGCCCACAAGCAATCCAGCTGGGATGGCCTCATTGTAGACCAAGTTCCTGCAGAGTGCCTGGGTGCTGCAACAACACAACACGACATTACTCGCCTCACAGCAGTAGCAGCCCCACATGCAGGGGATTTTCTATTAGCAACCCCAATGTCGGCAACTGGCACGCGTCTCACACTACACGCCCTCCGAATTGCTGTGGCCCTCCGCCTTGCTGCCCCAATCCACACCAGATATAGGTGTATTTGCGGCGAGGTGGTGGCTGGCAGGTACGGTCACCATGGCCTACTCTGCCAAAGCACAGGGGGATGGCACTCGAGGCACAGTGAAGTTAACGATATCATCAAGAGGAGCCTCACCACAGCTGGATGCCCAGCTGAAAGAGAGCCCCATTACCTAACGCCCCGTAACTCTGATGCTCTTATTGGTCGCCCGGATGGTATCACAGTGAACCCTTGGAAGAATGGCAAGCAGTTGGTATGGTTGATACACGTGTGTATCAACCCTGGCTAACACCTACATTGACCTAAGTGTTGCACAACCAGGTGGCGCTGCCACCCACAGGGAAGCAGCCAAATCTCGTCAATATAGAGAACTGGATCACCACTACAATTTTGTCCCCATTGCTTCTGAGACTCTCGGCACCTGGGGTAAAAGTGCTACCAGTTTTTTGAAGGAACTAGGTTCTAGGGTCATTGATACAACAAGGGACCCTAGAGCTGCCAGCTTTCTTTTCCAGCTCCTCAGCGTGGCGATAAAGAGGGGAAATGCGCACTGCTTCCAGGGTTCCTACCCGCCATCTGAGGAGCTGGAGGAACTCGACAACCTATGATAACCATCTTTGTAACCCATATGTAACTCTTTTTTTGTAACAAAATTAAAATAAAGCAAATATATATGTGTACATACAAAAGAATGGGGGTGATAGGAGAAGATAATATTAGTGTTCAGTGAGAAACCACAAGGTCTCCTCTGAATACTTTTTATTTTTTTCTCCGAGGCCATGGGTCCCCACATTGGCACCAGAGGTGGTACCCTCATAAACTTTTATAAATATATATATATATATATATATATATATATATATATATATATATATATATATATATATATATATATATATATATGTATATATATATATATATATATATATATATATATATATATATATATTTGTGAAAGAGTGTCTCTCAAGATTCTCCCACAGCTGACTGGAATGGCTCATTGCAGTGCACAGTGCACCGACTTCGTGCACAAGGTCCTATTTCTGTTAACCCTGGATAGTGACCTGGCATGTTGGGTATCTCCAGAATGCCCAGTTAACCAGGAACACTTTTATAATACGGAGGCCGCCGTATGTCCAGGCAGGAAGTAGATACAGGGAGTTAAGCATTCTTGCCACCAAAGGGTCAGTGAGTACATGGCTGGTGCCCGCGTGAGAGACAGAGGGTAGACGCCAGACCGTCTGACCTCTGGGGTCAACCGGCGCGATGGACAATAACAGCTATGACGTGTTCGTGACGTGTTCATGACGTCACTCCTGCTACTGCTCATCGAACGAGCTAATATGATTGGTTCCCGCTCATTTGCTGCAATGCCATTGGTCAAATTGTAATCCCCTTGTGTGTGCCACAAGACGCCCTGAGCTTCAGGCATTCTTATGAGGGATCTCTAGCAAAGTGGACGTGTTCTGTTCTACCGGCCAATAGACTGAACACCGTCTATTCCTCACCGTCAAGTTAACTCAGCGCCTGAAGATTACACGACACACCCGCCCAGAATCACGGGTTGTGAATATCGTATTCAGAAGCCTAAAGTGACAAATCTCCAGAGCGAAACATACTGGTATCAGGTAACCCCTGGTGACAAAGATCGTTGTGAGTGACTTAGAGTGAACTAAGGCAGTGCCGCCGCCTAAGTAACCTGTGTGTGACTTTACCACAAGTGTACCTGCATGGTACCACAGCCGCCGCCACTCGTCCCGAGCGTGCACCTCAGTACCCAGTACCCCAGTACCTCTGTACCTCTGTGCCTCGAGCGCCCGCCGCGGCCCTCACACTACTACTTGAAGTCACCACCTTGCTCATCGCCAGTGCCAGTGTGTGTGCGTGTGTCTGTCTGTTAAGCATACAGCCCGCCCCACTGCAAGTACTCTCCGTGTCTACGAGCGAAGCCAACTGTCAGGCCACCTACGAGTGCTTGTATAAATGTGCCTGAGTGAGTGAGTGAGTAAGGAAAAGGTACCTATCTGTAGATACAAGATCTTGTCATTGTTTTATTGTGTCTGTGTTGATCTGAGGGATCAACCACAGTTCTCACCTTCTCATACCTGTCACAGGTCATAGGTGAATCGACGGTGAATGCGTGTTTATCTGTGTGGTATCACGGCATTTCACTCGTCTGTTGAATGTGAGCTTCACATACACCACACATATAGTTATTGTGTGTGATTATTATTGTGCATGTTATTGCCTGTCCCATTGACAGTATAGTTGTTGATTTATTGCATATCATCATTACCGAGTATCCGGTTGGAACTCTTGTGATCCCTTTGCATACCGGCAGTTAGGTTACCGTGTTAATGACTGGCTGTCAACTGTGTTAAGTTAGGTGTTTCGCCATGAGTGGATACGAGTCGTTTAGCCAGACGTCAAGAGTCTCGCTAATACAACCATAGCTTTGCTGACGCCAATCTAAAGTAAATCAAGCACCCTTTGTATTAGTGGTTAAGTTAGTAAATAAACTACTGTTAAGCTTTATGCGGTGTTTCCGTTGAACCACTTCTGAATACTGCCAACATTACTCAAGCCTTCAGCTCTAGGTGTCTTCAACACAGAGTTGCATAATTCACTAAACTATAAATGTGATGAGGATCCTAGGAGTCCCTTAAAGTGTTAAATCATTGACGAGATTCCAACGATCAACGTGGAGCAGGACCAGGTGAGGCTAGTCTGAGAAGAGACCCTCAAGGACTCTAACTCGACCTTGCTCCCAGGCCCTGTACGGTTGCTCTCGTATTTTCTATTCTGCAAATTCCGACAGTTTCGTGAAGCGTCTGCCACATGTACATTGGCGACGTACGCATTGCAGTCGTGAAAGCAAAAAAGAAAACACCCCACAATACTGTATATTGCATTCAGACATGCGGGAAGAACTGGAGCTTCCAACCATACTAGAGAGGATCATGCAAGTCAACACTATCTTTTGCCTTAAAGTCATGAGAGACCCTACATCTCCTGCATTGCTCAGAGACAAATTATTTAGTGCTGTTAACACCCTATTGACTGGTGCCGACATACCAACTCACTCCTTTTATGATAATTGGCTGAGCAACTATGCTTACAATCTCATTAAACTTAACATTCCTTTTAAGTGCAATCTACCAGTCTCTGATATTCCTCTCTATCTGTACCCCAACATTCAAGTATCATACACACCTGTCACCAAGAAAGATAATGAGAATCTTGCTCTTCTCAAAACTGTCACACTTGAAACAATTGCCTCCTCCATCGAGAATTTAAGATCTCACGAGCACTGTGTCTACACCGACGGCTCAGTCAAATCCTCTACTGGACGGACGGTAGGTTTTATAGAAATAATATTTGCACAAAGACTGTCAGTGTCAGGTTAAACAACTGGCTGATCTCCACACAAGCAGAACTAGCAGCATTACACCTAGCTACCAGTTCATTAAAAAACATTAGAGGAGGAATAATATTTTGTGATTCAAAGTCTGCTCTTCAAGCAATCGAAAACTTCTCTAGTAAGATCGACAGCAAGAACCTCATACTCCCAATTATAAATGTCCTAATTGCTGCACAGAGTAAAGGGTCTCGAATCTCCTTTGTATGGATACCTTCACACATAAATATAACCCATCATAATGAGACAGACATTGGAGCCAAATTAGCGTGTAACAACGATGAAGTTGAATTAGATTTAGGTATCCCCATCTCTGCTATCAACACTGTATTGGTCCAAACACTCAGATCTGATAGGAAAGAAATTACTGACTCCCAACGACCTGAAAGTACTAGTATAAAAAGCTATGATCTGTTCAGATATGAAACCTATATCTATGGGCAGCACAAAACGTCCACTAGACTGTGCGACACAGTGGTTGCAAGGATCAGGTTGGGTTACCGTTACCTGTGGCAGGTGGCTGCAGGTGACGGATCTCCCAATCCTGAGCACTCCACTTGCAAACTCTGTGAGCAGGAACTACGGCACGATCTCCCGCACAACATCACCGAATGCCCAGTAATTAGACCTTTCAGACCAGTTGGCATGAGGTACCTGGAGCTTTACAATTACTTTATTCATTCTCGTATTCTTGAAGATATCCTCACAGTGTACCCAAAATTTGCCAGTGCAGGCTACTAAACATATGGCCCTGTATGACTAACCTTCCGGTTAGTCCGGTCTGGGGAGCCGGTCGGACGAGCGGACATCACGCTGGACTTGTGATCCTGTGGTCCTGGGTTCGATCCCAGGCGCCGGCGAGAAACATTGAGCAGAGTTTCTTTCACCCTATGCCCTTGTTACCTAGCAGTAAAATAGGTGCCTGGGTGTTAGTCAGCTGTCACAGGCTGCTTCCTGGGGGTGGAGGCCTGGTCGAGGACCGGGCCGCGAGGAAACTAAAAAGCCCCGAAATCATCTCAAGATAACCTCAAGAAGATCCTGCGAGATGAGGACTTTTATTACCACTGCTACCTTATTCAATCTTGTGTTGATGATATCCTCAAAATGCTTCTGGAGTCTGCCAGTGCAGACTGCCCATCACATGCCCCTGTATGACTAATCATCCTGTGTGATGGGGATTTTTTAGCATCACCTAGTTATTTTTTTTTTTTGACACACTGTACTCCACTTCATATAGTCTAGGGTAGCTGCACTAATGCAGATGTACCTCATGTATTATTAAAAAAAAAATGCATTCAGACACACTCTGTACTCCCAGTCATACAGTCTAGGGTAGCTGCACAAATGCAGAAATGTTCTTTAATAATGTTAAAAAAAACACAGTCTTCACACAGTGTGACATAGGGGATGGGTGGATGATATTACGCTAGTGTTACCTGAGGCAGGAGCTACGGGTAACGAATCTCTCAGTTCTGAGCACTACAGGTGCAAACTCCGTGAGCAGGAACTAGGTCATGATCTCAGTCTACGGTATTCACTGACCAGTCATTAGATCCTTTTGACCTAACGGTGTGAAGTACCGGTAGTTTTGCAACTACTTTATTTATGCTCTGTGTTTTTGATGATATCCTCAGAGTGCATAGTATCGTGGGGAGGGGGGGTGGGTTATACAATGAAATTTGGTTATTTGAACAAACTTAATACTTGCTTCCCGTCGAACAGAGACCCCCAACAGGTCGGTTGTCTCTTCTGTCACTCCCTGACAGAAGAGACAACCGACCTCAGAAGCCACATTCCCGCTATCGTCGATCGACTAGCAATGGACACTGGAGTGCTCGAGAAATCACCCTGGTTAGCGTCTGGTTATGGGAGTGGGGTTCAGCGTCACCTTTATTCAGGAGTTACGGCTCACACTGCCTAGTTGTCATTAGTACACACCCGATCTTGAGCCGCCGTGACTTCCCGCACTCTCCTTACTGTGAGATGATCTCTTAATCCCCCTTAGTTAGTTGTAGTCCACTACCACCCGACCTATACCCGTGTCTTTCTCTCCCTGTCTAGCCAGGAAGCCTCATCAGGACAAGAGCAAAAGCCCGCTAACAAATACAACATTTAATACAAAAGAACATACACAATATACATACGGGAATAGTTATGAAACAACGTAACCTCTTAGGCTGCTACCAACTACCAAAAACTCCAATATCCCATTAGGTCTCCAACCTACAACAGTGTCAGGCTGCTGCTTAAACTTCAGCCTACAACCTTCTGCTCCCTTCACTGCTATTGGCTGCAATATATGGTACATAAAATCCTCACATATTTCCTACTCGACAAATAGCACTACCGTCTTCACTGCTACTGTCATGCACATCTTCACTGCTACCGTCCTGAGAACGACGCATGAACCGTCTGTAGTGAACGTATACTATTAAAAATTGCTTCATATGCCCTGAGTGATGATAATGTCTGAGGTGTTTCACTACCAGTCGTGTGTGTTGCTTCCTAAACACTGTCTTGTACTGTGGCACACACACATGGTCATGTGGCGGCACAGTTACATTGTTATTAGAGAGTGGAGGAAAATTTGCTTCTCTGATAATGCTGATTTGATTCACATCCTCCGCTCGACAGGCAGGCGTGTGGTACCCAATACACCCGCTTTTATATCACGTTCTCGGCTCTCCAGTGTGAAGAAAGCTCATGTTATGATCCACCAATGTTACTGATAAAGAAAAATGTCAGGAAATTACGATTTTGACTGTTCAGGGACTTTTACTAGCCATTTGGGCTGTCCCACAAGATTCCCGTAGTATGCTAACAATGCTCTATGCAATATGCCAAAGAGCGCATTTGTGATAAGCGAACACCACTTCCTACTGTTTTGGGAACCTTGAAAACTTTATCAACACTATTTCTTGCAAACGCCGACTATGACATGATTTGTCGTTTTCACCACACCTTATTGTCCGGAAGGGCTGGAAAGCTTACTGTATCTTCTAGTTAAACTGTAATACATAAAAAAATGTCATACGTACAGTGCCCATAATCAAGATTACAGTCGACTTATAGTTCAGCGACCTCCGTCTGCTGCGATAGTCGAGTGAGGGAACCCATGTTGTCATGCCAGAGTCCCTACATGGGACAGACCACAGGCAGTGCGACCTGTAGAGGTCAGGCAAGCTACCCGAGGTTCAAATTTGGTAGTATAGGGTTTGTCTGGTTCAAATCCTAGGTAGTACAGGGTCAATTGGACACCCTCTTTACTGTTCGTATCTGTTTACTCCTATCTGTAAATAGGTAAATCGACCAGACTAAAGCAGGAGAGTAGCAGAACCACACGCGTCCTCACCTGTTGGCGACTAGCCAGCCACTACCTGACTCTGGAGTTGGTTGGGTTGAGCCTCAGCTCCTGTGGCCTCCACCCGGCCCGTCCTCCTGACGTTTCCAAACGTTAAGAAACTGTCGTACTAAATTGTGCTCTCCTATCCTACCAGAGGACCCAAAACAGAAAACCGGACAGTACGTCAATTTCGCGAGCCGCTACCATTTTCTAGTACGACAATTTTTGGCCTTAAGTAAATTATACGTCAAAATGCGACGTTCTATTAGGAGGATGGGTGCCTCCACCTATAAATCTTGCAACCAATCCAAGAGTGCAAGCTATGCCATATACTTTATAAGTCAGTATTTGACTTATACAACATACAACCAAATAGATGGAGGAATCTTTTACATATAAAAAGAAAATAAACAAATATGACACAAATTAATGATAAAATCAATTGGATTACGATACTCTGAGTCATGCACCGTAGCTCTGTAGAGATTGATGAAGATTAAACCACCCAAGAGGTGGGCCAGGCATGAATAGCCCGCAACTGAACCCCTGTACAACGACATGGTATTTTATAACACATCGTGGTACTGGGGTAAGGTGCACAGCTGGGAGTACCACGCAACCCATCCACAACTTAACTCCATCCAACCCGTCCATTAAATCCAGCGGTCGACCCCACAGCATTCATAAATTTAACATGCTGTTCATTCAAAACGGGAATTTTCTCATATATAAATTAATATTATAATATATTAGCATATTGTGTATATATAGGTATAGTAGGTCTAAGTTAGGTTAGGTGTTTAGGTTCTGTTGACGATTATTTTTATTTGTAGTACCTGGGTGAAGCATTTACAGCGTTGTGGTTCGAACAAAATTCGTCAGTGAAGCACTTGTTCCGGATATGTTCGAACGTCAGCAGTTGTGAGTCGTGTGTAAACCGCTTTTCATTCATAAACAGGGGGTTTGGCGGGTGCATGGAATCACTTTTGGATCTTTGTTTGGAGGACGGGCTGTTTACAGCGTTGTGGTTCGAACCAAATTCATCAGCGAAGCACTTGTTCCGGAAGTGTTTGAACAAAATTAGTTGTGAGTCACGTATAAACCGTTTTTCATTCATAAACAGGGAGATTGGCGGGTGCACGGAATCGCCTTTGGGTCTTTGTTTGGAGGACGGACTGGGTCCACGACCGCTGGTTCCCTTGTTGCTCTAATTGGTTTTCTCAATCTTTCACATGGTGAATAATAAACATGTTTTAAATTTAGCAGTCTCTAGATAAGATTAGGTTAGTTTAGGTTAAATTAGTTTAGATTATGTTAGGCTAGTTTAGATTAGGTTAATTTACGTTAAGTTTGGTTAGGTTAGGTTAGTTTAGGTTAGGTTAATTTAGGTTAGGTTCGGTTAGTTTAGGTTAGGTTAGGTTAGTTTAGGTTAGGTTAGTTTAGGCTAGGGTAGTTTAGGTTAGGTTAGTTTAGGTTAGAATAGGTTAGTTTAGGTTAGGTTAGTTTAGGTTAATTTAGGTTAGGTTAGTTTAGGTTAGTTTAGGTTAGGTTAGTTTAGGTTAGGTTAGTTTAGGTTAGTTTAGGTTAGGTTGTTAGTTTAATTTAGGTTAGTTTAGGTTAGGCTAGGTTAGTTTAGGCTAGGTTAGGTTAGTTTAGGTTACGTTACGTTACATTAAGTTAGTTTAAGTTAGATTAATGCAGGAGTGTTAACAACTCTGACTCATAATTAACAAACACACGGGTTATTTCCAACCTGTCCTTTTAAAATGAACGTCGCTTTTGGCCGTTTGCCCATATGACTGAATATGGACGTAATTTGAAAAAGAAAAAAAAATGAATATAAATTTGGTATTTTTTTTTCAACAACAGTAAGTTAAGGGTCCTCTGGTAGGTTAGGTGAGCAGGAAATTCCCATAAAGTTTCAAAACGGTACGAAAAACGTTAATGGAAAGAATCCTTTACTAAGTTGGCCGAGTAAGCCGGACGACTCAAACAGAAAACGGAACAGTACGTCACTTTTGTGAGTCGATTTCATTTCAAATTACGTCCAAATTTGGCCATAGCGCACATACAAACGAAAAGTGATCTTATTTTAAAGAGGACGGGTTGTTATTTCATCGATTCGAACACCGTCAGGCAGACCATAAGTCAAACACAACAACTTAGGTAAATTTTAAACTGTCAATAATCGACTAACATGTTTTGAACCAGGCTACAATTTGTTTGCATGACAGGCTGTTAATATTCAGTTGAATAGTACACTTATAATCTAAACTTTTTGTATTTATTATACCTAAACATTTCCTACTTCCCTTTGATCTGTCCCATTTATTAAAGAATTTTTACGTCCCTTTGGCTTATTTGGAAGTTTATACTCAATCTGGTTTGGTTATTCTTGTATCAAATAAAATGGTTAATCGATACACTGTGGAGAAATGGCCCAGAGCCCACTGGAACATTTTCTAACATAGTGTAGAACTACACACTCATTAAGATTTCAACTAAGATTCAACAGAGCAAAAGAAGTTGTTAAAACACATTGGGGTATAATCTTACTGAAGCAAATATACGAGTCATAAATACTCATACTCTGCTTAAGTAAAACAGAAACAAGAAACAAGTAACACTCAGTGGGCCAGCCATAGGCTTAGAGCGCTGCAAAAAAGTAAAAAATCATATGAGTATCTTGTATATCGTGATTTGGGTTTAAGCTTTGGAACCCAAATTGTGGGAAAAATCTAAACTTTCCTTTGCTTATGCATACTTGATGACGGGAGAACTCCGAGCAGGCACAAGCAGTCGAAAACTGGTTTCATTATATGGAGTGTAATCAGTCTGCTTCAAATCCTAGGTAGTATAGGGTTAATTGGACACCCTCTTGACCGTTCGTATCTGTTTATTCCCACTTGTAAATAGGTAAAAGACATGAAGGATTTGTTTTATTATGTTTATTGGGATGAAGAAACCATGTTTTTTTAATTTATTATCGGGCTGCTGGGGTACTCAACGAGCATTCTTCTTTCAATAAGGAATTTGTGATGTGCTGAGACACGGCTGTCTTCACAGTGACATTGAGAGGGGCTGTTTGCATAGTGCGAGTAGCCAATTTACCTCCCAGAGTGATGAAAACCCGGCAAGAGAGGGTGCACCATCCACAGTTGTCGCTGGACGCCAAAGATGTTTTCATTATTACTCAAGAAGATGTGTGGCTGTTCTCAAGCCACAAGAGAAGACTCGTACCTGTCTTAATTAGTCTGATAAATTACCTTGTCGGCTGGGAGGAGCATGACAGTTGGTAGGTTTTGGAGCTGATTGTAGGTACGAGGACAAAGGGCAATAGAGCAACCAATGTGGAGCTAACAAGAGGAGATCAAAGAGGAACGAACTAAGAGAGCAAACCACACACGGAGAGGCACCAATACAAAATTTATATAAATTTATATACAACAAAAACAAAAGGAAAGCACAATCGCAATACATAATACATAAATGAGAACAAACCCAGGCCGGGCCACGCTAACAGTCTGCAGGGCACTCAACAATACTGAAACAAGCGCACAATTAGTACGTAGGCCGCCAAGACGTCCACGGCCCTGGCTGCACAAAAGAAGAATGTGACGGCCGACGAGACGGTAACACCTCCACCGATACCGCAGGAGATACAGAAGAGACGGCTGGAGACGGAAGAGGCGATAAGACAGCCGTCGACGAAACTGGGAACGAGGAAGGGGGCACGGACCCTCCAGAGCGAGTAGCCTTTTTCAACACCACCACCAGGTCACCACGCTCACCACGAACCTCAGCAGGGGGAACAAACCCCCACAAAGAACTAGAACCATCCGACACAGGTGACGCACCCGAATCAGGATCCTCAGACACCCCACCAGAAGGGGAGGCTGAAACACCAGCACCGGCATCCGCAGACAAATGCACCTTCGCCACCACGGTAGAGCAGACTCAGAGACACGCGCACCACAAGCCGGGCGGACTGACGCTCGTCGTAAAACTGCAGCATCCTCAACCACATGGAGTACCAGGCCAGGCACAGGAGGCGCCGTATCCACCCCAGCACTCAGGACAGCCGGGACAGACGGCGAGGGTGCAGGGACAGGGACAGACGCAGCAGATGAACTTGAAGACGACGGGTCCGAGCATAAGGCAGTCGGAAGAACCACAGGAACTCCAGGGACACCAGCTGGAGCAGGACGATCACCAGGTTTCGACACAATCTCCGGAGGAGAGGCGACAACAACAAGAGAGCACAACAGTCGACACAGGGGGCACATCTGCGGCCGAAGAGACGTCCACATTCACACCTACCGATGCCTCCTCCACAGGAAGCGGCGGGAAATCCTTCTCACTGAAGAGGCTCACGGGCGCAACGGCAGGTGCAGAACACCCAGCAGTCTGATGGCCCAAAAGGTCACAACGATACGATAACGTCCGAGGCTGGCGGGCATAAAACACCCGAACATGGTATCCCATGAGTTCACAGAGGACAGAATGTCTGCCCAGAGCCGCATGCCCAGGGTGCGAATGTTCGTCCGCACACCCATGAGTGGACTAGAGGATATCATGTGCAACCGCACATTAATAACGGCGCCAAACTGGCTGAAGTACCGCCGTAGCAGACCCTCCGGAAACTCCAAGGGTGCCCCATGAACACTGACGTAAGTGAGGGCACCACTTCGATCAGAGAGGGTCACAGTGCCTGCCCCTTCCGGCAGGGGTAATGTCCGCCCCTCATAGCGACGGAGAAATTCCCAGAAAGCCAGCTCCTCCGTGAACTTTACAATCACCTGACGTGCTGTCACCACATAAATGTCCATCACAGGGACATGAAGCATATCACACAACACCAGCGCTATCTCCGGGTACCCAGCTCGGCCGGAAAATTCGAGGCACACAAACTGAGCCTGTACTACAGGGGGAAGAGGGACCGCCATCTTGAACTCCACGTCAGCACTGACCAGGCGGGCAGAGACACACACGCCCCCTAGCCGGCCAAACTGGCAAACAACCACCAACTGCCGGAGTGGTCAGGCAACACTTCCACACTCCACAGCAGCTAGCAGTCCACTCAAAGACACTTTAGTTCGACAGTTTCTTGACGTTGGGTGGACGGGCTGCTTACTACTTCTCTTCCCCTGAGTTCGCCCTGAGCAGCCGTGGCATGCAGACGTGTCCCGTCCACTGTGACTGCTGGGGTTGTTTGCCAATTTGGTCACCAGGTGGTGGGGGCGTTTCTGCCCTCCCAGTGTTGTTGCCTGCCTGGCTGTGTGCTGACTTGGCAGTTCTGACATGGGGGGCCTTCCAATTCCTCCTGTTCTACGTATGAATTCCATGGGGCTGGAGTTCTCGTGTAAGGCTAGTTATCAAGCCGTTGAGTTGGTGATGTGCGACATGCTTCGCGTCCCGGTGGAGGCTGTCTACGGACTTGAGCTTGTTACGGCCCACCGGGTGATTGTCAAGTTCGTGAGGGAGGAGGAGTATCGGGACTTCCTCCGTCGGTACGAAGGGCGTTCGTTGCAGTTGCCGAATGGCGCCGGCTCTGTTGTGGTCTTGGACCGCAGTGGTGCCCTGACTTATGTCAGTGTGCACGGTGCGCCCCTGGAGTTCCCTGAAGACCTTCTCCGGCGCTTCTTTGGGAGGTATGGTGCTGTCATCCGTGTGCGGGTGAACTCGCTTTCATCGGGGAAGTATGCTGGGAAACGGACGAACATCCGTACCTTAGGTATGCGCCTACGGTCGGATATCCCATCTTCTGTCCGGCTGCTGGGTTACTACGTTTGGGTGTATTATGCCCGGCAGCCCTGTACCTGTTTCCGTTGTGGCCAGTTAGGGCATCAGACTGCCGGGTACTCTGAGGCCCCTGCTGCACCTGTTAACTTGTTCCGAGAAGAGGATTTCCTGCCGCTCCCTCAGGGCGTGGATTCCGGAGATGAAGAGGGGCAGGTCCCGTTCGCTGCTAATGCGGCCCCCCCCCCCCCCCCCTGCGTCACCCGACGTGCCCCCGGTGGTTGTTGTCCCTCCTCCGGGTGTTCCGGTGGCTCCTGTCGCTGGTCAATTCGCTGTGCCAGTTGCTCCCGAGGGTCTTCCGGATGGTCTCTGTGAGTCGTCTACATCTTCCTCGTCTCCTGCTGCTGTGCCTGGCCCTGAGCCCTCGCCAGGTGTTACGGCTGTGCTGGGTGCTGGAGGGGCTGCGGAGCGTCCTGTAGTGTGCGGCCCGGTTCCCCCTGTGGTTGAGGCTGCTGCCGTACTGCGACGGGCGTCGGTTCGCACGGTTTGTGAGGCCTGTGGTTCTGGATCCGCCTCTGGCAGTGAGGATGTGCGGCCGGTGCCCAAGCGTTCCAGGCGTTCTTCGACTGCTTGGGCTGATGTGGAGGACTTCGGCACAGGTGGAGCTTCGGGCGATGATGTGGCGGTTCCGGGTGCTTTGCGCTCTGCGTCGCTGGTGGTTGCTGATGTCCATGTGCCTGCTGTTGACAATGTTTGTATCTATGATTTACCTCCTGTTCTTTCTCCTGCAGAAGGTTCTGCGCAGTGGGGGGTGGTCGCTCCTACAGACTTGGATGGTGAGAGTTCTGGTGCGCGCCGAGGCATCAAGCTGGTACTGAAGAAGGATGCCAAGCGTGGGGGATCCCAGCAGGTACAACGTTCGGTGGTTGACGCGGGGCCCTGTGAGGCAGCCGAGGAGGCTCCCAGTGCACTGCCCATTGCCCGGCCTCGTGGGAAGGAGCCCCTCCCTCTCGTCTTGGCCTCCGGAGTGCCGCATGATGCTCAGCATCCTTTGCGGTTTGACATTGTTGACCGCGTGCATCCTGTTCCGTGGTGCCCTTCTTCCATCTGGGTACAGCGGGATCGGTGTTTTGTTGTGGGTGTGCCGGAGTTAATGCCTGATCCTCGTACTGTTAATAATGAACCTGTTCCGGATGACGTCATGTTACTGTGGGAGGCGTATTGTGTTCGATTCCCGGCGGCGGAGTGGCCGGATAAGTATGAACAATTTGAGTAGTCTGTGTGCTTGCTGTGACCTGTGGTTTGTTGCAATGTGGTGTACCTATTGTGCGCCCTTCAGGCCGGTGTTGTTTTTTTGTTGTATTTATTATTTTTCCGTTACCCTTCTGTCCGGTATTGTTGTGTTTCATTGTGTTTATGCTCATTGTTGTGTTTTTGTTGTCGGCCCTTCAGGCCGGTATTTAGTGTATTTGTGTTACTTTGTATTAATTTGCTTCGTGCTTTTGTATTTTTTTGTTGTCTGGTTGTTTGTTATTGGTTTATTATTTTATTGTATTTATTCGCATGTTCGCTTGGGGGGGGGGAAAAAAAACAAAAAAAAACTTCTCTTCCCCTTGTTGCTAGGCAGTTCTGGTGAACAGATTTAGAGCTTCCTGGTTTTCTATTATATTACTTTAGAATACATGTCCGTTGCCTGTTAAGAATGTGGTACTAGCACTAGTGTTCAGCAGTCAAATGAATGATCAAGTTAATGTAATTCTGATAAATTTAGAGTCGAAGACTAGGAGAGCCTATTGTCAATAATTATAGATATACATAAAATTTGAGCGTTTAAGTTAACTGAAAGATTAATATGTTTAAGTGTCATACAATAACTACTTTTGGAATTATTTATTTCATATTGAGAGCAACAAGTAATATTTGGTTAATTTGTCTTGAAGAAAATTGCTGGCGGCCGGCAGTGTTGCCAGATGGTGCTTGATGTTCCCAGTGTTTCGTCAGATTTTGTTATTTGATTCATGAGATAATTTGTTCATTAACGTGTTGTTATTACGTCACTCCTGTGTTTAAATTTGCAGTTTTTTAACTGTTTACCTACCGAACTGAACTGAGTGTGAACAGATAACTAGAAATTTTTGCCAACCCGTCCTGTTACAAAGAGCGTCGCATGTCGTTCGTATACGTTACGCACAGCCAAAAATTGTCGTGCTAGATAATGGAAGCGGCTCGCAAAAGTGACGTACTGTCCCGTTTTCTATTTTGGATCCTCTGGTAGGTTAGGAGGCGACTCTTTAAATGGACCGTTTTCTTGACGTTGGGAAACCTTAGGAGGATTGGGTGGTTTGTAACATTTCCACTGCACATGTAGCTTACTGATCTTAGAAACTGTACTTGTGGTTGTTCTTGAACCCCTGGGTTGGTATAATAATTGATTAAAAACTATGTAACTAGTTCATCAAGATTGTAACTTACTTAGCGAAAGGAAGTTTGTGATTCTGTCCCTGAACCCGTTAGGTGCCTCTGTAACCTTTTCCACCACCGCCCACGGGCTGGGTATTTGGTGCATAATTAACGAACTAAATTCATAGAGGATTCGAGCTGAGATGATTAACAATATCGGAGAAAGGAGAGGCCTCTACTTTGCTTTTAAATGAAAATAGATTAAGTAATGCAGGTTTGTGAAGCTGTGTGAACCCTACACGTAAACAAATGCATAGGAGAAACGTTTTCAATAATAAGCCTGGACCTGGATATATTTGTCAGTCTTACAAAAGTTGTTATGGCTATTATAACTGGATTATTTCACTGGCTTTCCAACGCGTCCTCTCGAATTCACCGCATTTTGATGAATTAATCCCCTTCGGCGAAAAAGTAATGTACAGAGGCTCTCAAAATTAAGGCAATTTCCCGTTTTCTATTCCTGGGTCCACGGTTAGGTTAGGTTCGGGCAATTTAGTACATCAGTTTAGAGACGTTGGAAATGCTCGAGAGGACGGGCTATGTGCCCAGTCATTCCTAGCAATAGAGAGTGTGCTATCAACTTTTCGTCAACATTCCGTGGTAGTGTATTCTCAGGTGTGCAAACTGAGGACTGAGAAGTCGTTAGAGACTATTGTAGACCACAAAGATTATTTTAATCAGTATTGTAATCATTAAAATTAATTATTTCATTGTACTTATTACTGCTGAACCATTCTCAGGGAAGCTTGGGCGTCGTTTGGGTGCAACTAGTGTATTGATTAACTATAAACACCAAGCGGAGGGCGAGTGTGCGGATGGTGAATGAAGATTAAGGGCTTAAACAATCATGAATTAATTAACTGAGAAAGTCTAACAATTAGGCTTGTGTACGCTTATGGGGAATATATTACTGTGAGGTAATTAAAAAATACGATAAGCTAAACTGTGAGAGTTAATTAACGCAGCGGCATGGGAAATATATTATATCTTATGTCTTAAATATATATATATATATATATATATATATATATATATATATATATATATATATATATATATATATATATATATATATATATATATATATATATATATATATATATATATATATATATATATCTTCGATTTTTTTATACCTGCATTTGGGTGAGTTGATATGTTACAACAGTTTTGGATGAGGTGAAAACAAACTTTCAACACAAGACAGGACACGAAACAATGGGTATTGAAGGAAAGAACGGAAGTAATTGCAGAGGGCCTATTGGCCCATATTTCTTGATGCTTCTATATTGGAGCGGAGTCTTGAAGTGGGTAGAATATAGTTGTGCATTAATTGGCTGTTGATTGCTGGTGTTGACTTCTTGATGTGTAGTGCCTCGCAGATGTCAAGCCGCCTGCTATCGCTGTATCTATCGATGATTTCTGTGTTGTTTGCTAAGATTTCTCTGGTGATGGTTTGTTTGTGGGAAGAGATTATATGTTCCTTAATGGAGCCCTGTTGCTTATGCATCATTAAACACCTTTAAAGAGATGTTGTTGTCTTGCCTATATACTGAGTTTTTTGAGGCTTACAGTCCCCAAGAGAGCATTTGAAGGCATAGACGATGTTGGTCTCTTTTTAAAGCGTTCTGCTTTGTATCTGGAGAGTTTCTCATGAGTAGGCTGGCCGTTTTTTTGGTTTTATAGTAAATCGTCAGTTGTATCTTCTGATTTTTGTCTGTAGGGATAACGTTTCTATTAACAATATATTTCAGGACCCTTTCCTCCGTTTTATGGGCTGTGGAAAAAAGTTCCTGTAAAATAGTCTAATAGAGGGTATAGGTGTTGTGTTAGTTGTCTCTTCAGAGGTTGCATGGCGTTTCACTTTCCTTCTTATGATGTCTTCGACGAAACCATTGCAGAAGCCGTTGTTGACTAGGACCTGCCTTACCCTACAGAGTTCTTCTTCGACTTCCTTCCATTCTAAGGAGTGGCTGAGAGCACGGTCGACATAAGCGTTAACAACACTCCTCTTGTACCTGTCTGGGCAGTCACTGTTGGTATTTACGCACATTCCTATGTTTGTTTCCTTAGTGTAGACTGCAGTGTGGAAACCTCCGCTCCTTTCCATGACTGTTACATCTAGAAAGGGCAGCTTCCCATCCTTCTCCATCTCGTAAGTGAAACAAGTATCTCGTATATATATATATATATATATATATATATATATATATATATATATATATATATATATATATATATATATATATATATATATATATATATATATATATATATATATATATATATATATATATATATATATTCGTTTGTTCAAAATCGCTAATCTCCGAAAGTTCTTCACCGATTGCTTTTAAATTTTCACACAATGTTTCATTCGCTCCGAGCGGGTTTTTATATACATAATATGTCGATATTACGTCTGAGACAGGGAAAACTTTTCTTTTTTTTAAATGTGTTTTTCATGAAAGGGAAATCTTCGAAACCTCTTTACCGATTGCTTTGAAATTTTGACACAACGTTACATTGGAATAGGCGAGCATCTTTATATGCCTACTATATACATGTCTTACCCGTGACAGGAAAAAAACATTTTTTTTTTAAACAGCACCATCTGTTGGACATAGGAACAATACACGCTTTCATCTCCAAAGTTTTTCACCAATTCCTTTGAAATTTTGATACAACGTCCAATTCGAATTTGTGCGTGTTTTTATATACCTACTATTTAGATGCCACACCTGTGACAGATAAAAACTTTTTTTTTTTAAAAGCGCCGTCTGTTGCACGTAAGACCAACACAAGCTTTACAAAATATGTTGCAAATTTATTTTAATGTTTCCGATTGCATTGATAAATTGAATTTTCATAGATTTTGATTTATTTCCATTTTGATTTAATTATTTTGTGTGACATTGCACTGCAATTGAGCTGAATTGTTTACCATACTGTTCATTTTGTGGGTATAGTTTATTTGCTTCTTTTTTCATTGTTTTTCTTTTCGTTTTTTAACTGTTCTTATTATTTTTCAATGCAATTGGTGGGGACATTGAGCTGTGTCAATTGATCTACGTTTGAATTATTGAATTATTTCGTTAGGATTTTTTGTTTTTATGTTGAGAACATGAAAATGAACAACACGTTTATTTCACAGCTGCAAATGTGCAACAAACAGCTATGAATCGCTGGTTCAACCTTGACGTCGAGCGGACGTCTGGATACCTCTTCCGCCTGGGTGCCGCCGGATCATGTCCTGTTTTCGCGTTTTGGCTTTGCTACTGCTCTTTGGCCTCCCTCTTCAATGGTCCGATTGTACGACGCCTGGCGCACATATCGCCTTGCAACCCATTCTCTCACTTGCTTATAGTCAATATTGGCTTATTTAATAAGTGCATATGTAACATACAAATTGATTGTGAATATTTTAGTTTACCTTGAAAAGCTTATTAGAAAACACCGACCTCACCTAACCTTCTTAGTATGTTAAGATAAGCATCTTTTTGCTTCTTAATTACAATTATTACTTAACTTATACCGTTGATAGGTTAAGTAATAATTGAAAATAAGAAACAATAAGATGCTTATCTTAACATACTAAGAAGGTTAGGTGAGGTCGGTGTTTTCTATGAAGCTTTTCAAGGTAAACTAATATATTCACAATCAATTATTACGTCACATATGCGCTTATTAAATAAGCCAATATTGACATAAAGCAAGTGCGAGAATGGGTTGAGCCTTGGGTCACGGGATTGTTGGTAGATTTTTTTTTTGACGTGTTCCGGCTGGTTCTCCTGGCAGAGTGACGGTGTTCGGGGGCCGGCTTGGCCGAGAGGTGCCAGGGGTTGGCGGGTATTGGTGGGCTCCTGGTGTGCCCTCAGTCGTGGTGGGCGGCCGGCTTCTGCTCTGCCGGAGGACACTGAATGACTTTTTGCGTTTTAGTTGGGGGCCGAGTTTTGGTTTTGCTACCTGGTGTTCCCTGTATGGGGCGGGGCCGGTGCTTGTCACCCTGAGGGACTCCTGGGGCTCCCCAATCATCTACCTGACTGTGCGTTTATTTGCCGTATAGCATATTAGTTTCTAGTGATTGGCGTCACTCGTTTCGCGTTTTGGCTCGGCGTTTCACTTTTCCTGGCTTCGCGATTCACCCTTAACGGGTACGCCGGGGCGCATCCGATCCCACGATCGTCGTCGCCCCTACATCAACAACAACAACAGCTATGAATCCACCAACTACAACGTTAACTGCTTTCTTAACGTTATGTCAAAATGACGTGTTTGCGAAAACAATGCTGTATTCGGAAGTACCTACGTATTACACATGGAATGCCAGTAGAAAATCATTTGAACGACGCAAACGACGAGAGCGAGTCGACGGACAACTTGGCATATTCAAATAAACTACGATAGGCAGACTGTACACCGTGCAACCTAATCAGGATGAATGCTTCTTTCTTCGCATGCTGTTGGTAAATGTGGCCGGTCCAACGTCTTTCCAGCCATTGAGATTTGTCAACGGCGTTACACATGCCACTTCCCGTAGTACATGTCAAGCTCTGAATAATTGGAGAACAATCGGCACTGGGATGTATGCATTAATGACGCGTCCCACACGTCACATCCAAATCAAATTCGTGCAATGTTTGCAATCATATTGACCACCGACTCACCGTTATCTCCAACAGAGTTATGGGATAATTATAAATCGCACATGGCTGAAGATATCTGTCGAATACACAAAAAAATTCAAATATGAATTTGTCTTTATGTGTCATTTTGTTGCTGTTCCTTTTGCCTTTTACATGATGTATTATGTCTATTTCCTGTGCCATGTGTTAGGTCCCTTGCCGATTTTGCATTATTTTTTATGTTATCTCCTTGTTATGTGGTTTGTACTTTGGATTTTTATCAATAAAAAAAATCTATCTGCTGCTGCTGCTTCGTTCGATGTAGAATTGCATCGTGAACAAAATTACAACATGGGTGATCTGTTGTCGTATGTTTAATCAAATATTCCTAGGCTAAGGTTTGAGCGAAAAGGCATTAACAATCAAATAATTCAAACTGTCAATAATGGCCTTGGAGAAATCTTTTTTTATGCGCCAGGAGGAACTGGTAAAACCTTCCTAATTAGATTGATTCTGGCAGCATATCGATCCCAAAATGGCACCTTAGCTCTTGCGTCGTCCGAAATTGCTGTGACATTGCTACCAGGTGGAAGAACTGCTACTTCGACTTTGAAATCGCCATTGACCATGAAATTCAATGAAACTCAGACGTGCAACATTTACAATGCATCCAGCATGGGAAAAGTATTGCAGAAATGCAAACTTATTGTTTGGGATGAATGCCCCACAAAAATCATTCGAGGCATTCGATCGATCATTGCAAGATTTGTGTCGAAACATCAGACCATTTGGAGCGCATTAATATTGCTTGCAGGAGATTTCAGGCAAACATTACCTGTAATTCATCGATCGACACCAGAGGACGAAATAAATGCTTGCCTGAAATACTCTACTCTGAAGCGCCACGTAAAGACATTTAAACTAATTACACATATGCGTGTAGTTATGTAGCTACGGCAAAACGATCCATAAGCTGAGATATTCTCACATCAATTTCTAGAAATAGGGAACGTAAACGGGCCGGTTGATCTGACCTCAGGACGAATTTCATTGCCTCATAACTTCTACATTTTAGAACCTCAAAAGAAGAATTGATTGAAAAAGTATTTCCCAGTATTGAAACCAATTATAAGAATCACGTTTGGCTGAGTGAACGAGCTATTCTTGTGGCCAAGAACAAAACGTCTAAGTCCTTAACAATATTATTCAGTCTAACATACAAAGCGAGGCAGTCACATACAAGTCCGTCGACTTTGTTGAGGAAACAGATGAAGCGGTTAATTATCCAACAGAATTTTTTAATTCACTCAATCTGCCAGGGATACCATCACACATACGGGAATTGAAAATAGGAGTGCCAATTATCATGTTGCGAAATATCAACCAGCCAAAACTTTGCAACGCCACGCGCCTTGCAGCAAAAAAAATTAATCAGCGACGTCGTAGTAGCAACAATCTGACAGGACCTTTCAAAGGGGAAGATGTCCCTCATCCCTCGCATTCCTATGATTCCAACAGATATGCCATTTCAATTTAAGAGATTGTAATTTCCAATTCGATTGGCGTTTGCAATCACCATCAACAAAGCTCAGGGTCAATCTTTAGAATTGTGCAGTTAATATTTAGACACGGATTGCTTGTCACGTGGACAATTATATGTTGAGTGTTCTAGAGTCGGCAAACGAGACAATCTCTATACCTCCACAGACAATGGAACAACAGAAAATATTGTATACCCACAAGCATTGTGAAATTAAACATATTAGAAACGTGCGCTTTCTCTTTTCTTTTTTTTCCCATTTAACCAGACTGAGCCACAGCAACGCGTGGCGGGTACTGCTAGTCTATATAAATAAAAATGGGAATGTTCGTTTGTTCAGAATCGCTAATCTCCGAAAGTTCTTCGCCAATTGCTTTGAAATTTTCACACAACGTCCCATTCACATCCGAGCAGGTTTTTATATACATACTATATAAATGTCACGTTAGTGACGATTAAAAAAAATATGCTTTTTCTGAAAAACTGTGTTTTTCATGTGAGAGAAATCTTCAAACCCACTTTACCGATTGCTCTGAAATTTTGACACAACGTTGCACTCGAATAGGCCCGTCTTTTTCTGTATCTACTATATACATGCCTCACCTGTGCCAGGAAAAAACATGTTTTTTTGAAAAACAGCGCCATCTGTTGGATGTAAGAGCAACACACGCTGTTTATCTTCAAAAGTTCTTCACCGATTGCTTTGAAATTTTGACACAACGTTGCATTTAATTAGGCGCGACGTTTTATATTCCTACAATATAGATGCCATCCTCTGACAGGTAAAAACATGCGTTTTTTTTTAAAACAGCTCCATCTGTTGCATATAATAGCAACATGCACGCTATGCTTAATATGTCACGAATTCTATTTCAATTGCACTGATAAATCTTATTTTTATGGTTTTCGATTTATTTTATATTTTAGTGAATTATTTTCTGTGACATTGTGTTGGACTTGAGCTGTGTTGTTTACCATACCGTTCATTTCGTAAGTATAAGTATAGATGTCACACCTGTGACGTAATACTATGCTTTTCTTGAAAAACAACGCCATCTGTTGCATGTAAGAGCAACACACTTGCTATACTAGATATGTTACAATTCAATTTCAATGTTTCTGATTGCATTAACTAATTTAATTTTCATAGATTTTTTTTCTTCAATTTGATTCAATTATTTTGTGTGAATTTCGTTGGAATTGAGCTGTGTTGTTTACTCATTTCGTGAGCATAGTTTATTTTTATATCTTGTCATATTTTCATTAAATTTGTTAACTGTTTTTTCTTATATTTCAGTGATGGGAACATCAGATCACTTCATGTTCCCAATTTTCTGATGGGAAACATCAGACCATTTGGGAAGGCATCGGATGAGGGAGTGTGGAATCGTGGGGAGGACGAGGGGACGGAAGTGAGATGGTGGGGAAGGACGAAGGGACGGGGGAGTTTGGGATTGCGGGGACGAGGGGATGGGGGAATGGAGACTGGAGGGGGAGGACAAAGGGACAGGGGAGTGGGGTATGGTGGGAAAGAAGAGAGGATGGTGGATTGGGGAATGGTGAGGAGGACGAGGATATATATATATATATATATATGTCGTACCTAGTAGCCAGAACTCACTTCTCAGCCTACTATTCAAGGCCCGATTTGCCTAATAAGCCAAGTTTTCCTGAGTTAATATATTTACTATAATTTTTTTCTTATGAAATGATAAAGCAACCCTTTTCTCTATGTATGAGGTCAATTTTTTTTTATTGGAGTTAAAATTAACGTAGATATATGGCCGAACCTAACCAACCCTTCCTAACCTAACCTAACCTATATTTATAGGTAAGGTTAGGTTAGGTAGCCAAAAAAAGCTAGGTTAGGTTAGGTTAGGGAGGTTAGGTAGACGAAAAAACATTAATTCATGAAAACTTGGCTTATTAGGCAAATCGGGCCTTGAATAGTAGGCTGAGAAGTGCGTTCTGGCTATTAGGTACGACATATATATATATATATATATATATGTATATTATTAAATATGACCGAAAAAGTAAGATTAATAATTCTAACACGAATTTTCTCAATCTTTCGTACATTACGCTTCACTGTTGGAGGTAAATCAAAAATCACTTCTCCAAAATTCATTTTTATTTCTAGTCTGACGCGACACGGGCGCGTTTCGTAAAACTTATTACATTTTCAAAGACTTCACAAATACACAACTGATTAGAACGTATCTCTGATTTTATATCTACATTTGAGTGAGGTGGGAAGGGTGATGTGGCATTAACACAAGACAGAACAGGAGGGGATATTAATAGGGTATTAAAAGTATCAACACAAGACAGAACAGAAACAATGGGTATTGAATAGAAGTGTTTGTAGAAAGCCTATTGGTCCATATTTCTTGATGCTTCTATATTGGAGCGGAGTCTTGAGGTGGGTAGAATAAAGTTGTGCAATAATTGGCTGTTGATTGCTGGTGTTGACTTCTTGATGTGTAGTGCCTCGCAAACGTCAAGCCGCCTGCTATCGCTGTATCTATCGATGATTTCTGTGTTGTTTACTAGGATTTCTCTGGCGATGGTTTGGTTATGGGAAGAGATTATATGTTCCTTAATGGAGCCCTGTTGCTTATGCATCGTTAAACGCCTAGAAAGAGATGTTGTTGTCTTGCCTATATACTGGGTTTTTTGGAGCTTACAGTCCCCAAGTGGGCATTTGAAGGCATAGACGACATTAGTCTCTTTTAAAGCGTTCTGTTTTGTGTCTGGAGAGTTTCTCATGAGTAGGCTGGCCGTTTTTCTGGTTTTATAGTAAATCGTCAGTTGTATCCTCTGATTTTTGTCTGTAGGGATAACGTTTCTATTAACAATATCTTTCAGGACCCTTTCCTCCGTTTTATGAGCTGTGGAAAAGAAGTTCCTGTAAAATAGTCTAATAGGGGGTATAGGTGTTGTGTTAGTTGTCTCTTCAGAGGTTGCATGGCTTTTCACTTTCCTTCTTATGATGTCTTCGATGAAACCATTGGAGAAGCCGTTATTGACTAGGACCTGCCTTACCCTACAGAGTTCTTCGTCGACTTGCTTCCATTCTGAGCTGTGGCTGAGAGCACGGTCGACGTATGCGTTAACAACACTCCTCTTGTACCTGTCAGGGCAGTCGCTGTTGGCATTTAGGCACATTCCTATGTTTGTTTCCTTAGTGTAGACTGCAGTGTGGAAACCTCCGCCCTTTTCCATGACTGTTACATCTAGAAAAGGCAGCTTCCCATCCTTTTCCGTCTCGTAAGTGAAACGCAGCACGGAACTCTGCTCAAATGCCTTCTTCAGCTTCTGCAGATGTCTGACATCAGACATCATGTCTGTTGACGACATTTTTACACAGGTACCTGATGTCAGACATCTGCAGAAGCTGAAGGAGGCATTTGAGCAGAGTTCCGTGCTGCGTTTCACTTACGAGACGGAAAAGGATGGGAAGCTGCCTTTTCTAGATGTAACAGTCATGGAAAAGGGCGGAGGTTTCCACACTGCAGTCTACACTAAGGAAACAAACATAGGAATGTGCCTAAATGCCAACAGCGACTGCCCTGACAGGTACAAGAGGAGTGTTGTTAACGCATACGTCGACCATGCTCTCAGCCACAGCTCAGAATGGAAGCAAGTCGACGAAGAACTCTGTAGGGTAAGGCAGGTCCTAGTCAATAACGGCTTCTCCAATGGTTTCATCGAAGACATCATAAGAAGGAAAGTGAAAAGCCATGCAACCTCTGAAGAGACAACTAACACAACACCTATACCCCCTATTAGACTATTTTACAGGAACTTCTTTTCCACAGCTCATAAAACGGAGGAAAGGGTCCTGAAAGATATTGTTAATAGAAACGTTATCCCTACAGACAAAAATCAGAGGATACAACTGACGATTTACTATAAAACCAGAAAAACGGCCAGCCTACTCATGAGAAACTCTCCAGACACAAAACAGAACGCTTTAAAAGAGACTAATGTCGTCTATGCCTTCAAATGCCCTCTTGGGGACTGTAAGCTCCAAAAAACCCAGTATATAGGCAAGACAACAACATCTCTTTCTAGGCGTTTAACGATGCATAAGCAACAGGGCTCCATTAAGGAACATATAATCTCTTCCCATAACCAAACCATCGCCAGAGAAATCCTAGTAAACAACACAGAAATCATCGATAGATACAGCGATAGCAGGCGGCTTGACGTTTGCGAGGCACTACACATCAAGAAGTCAACACCAGCAATCAACAGCCAATTATTGCACAACTATATTCTACCCACCTCAAGACTCCGCTCCAATATAGAAGCATCAAGAAATATGGACCAATAGGCTTTCTACAAACACTTCTATTCAATACCCATTGTTTCTGTTCTGTCTTGTGTTGATACTTTTAATACCCTATTAATATCCCCTCCTGTTCTGTCTTGTGTTAATGCCACATCACCCTTCCCATCTCACTCAAATGTAGATATAAAATCAGAGATACGTTCTAATCAGTTGTGTATTTGTGAAGTCTTTGAAAATGTAATAAGTTTTACAAAACGCGCCCGTGTCGCGTCAGACTAGAAATAAAAATGAATTTTGGAGAAGTGATTTTTGATTTACCTCCAACAGTGAAGCGTAATGTACGAAAGATTGAGAAAATTCGTGTTAGAATTATTAATCTTACTTTTTCGGTCTTATTTAATAATATATGTCTACAGGAAAGACTGCTACCAAAATATACTAATATATATATGTATATATATATATATTATATATATATATATACATATATATATATTATATATATATATATATATATATATATATATATATATATATATATATATATATATGTATATGTATATATATATATATATATTATATATATATATATATATATATATATATATATATATATATATATATATATATACATATATATATATATATAAATATATGTATATATGACAGTGTCAGACCACGGAGGAAGAATTGAAACGGGAATTGAAATGAGACGGAAACGAAGCAGAACGCCTTGAAGGAAACCAACGTCGTCTGTGCCTTCAAATGCCAACTTGGGGACTGTAAGCCCCAAAGAACTCAGTAGGAAAGACAACAACATCTCTTTCCAGGTGATTAACAATGTATAAACAACAAGGCTCCATCAAGGAACATATAATCTCTTCTCACAGCCAGGCCATCACCAGAGATCTTCTCTGTAAATTCTTCTCCGATTGCTTGAAAATTTGACAAAACGTTCCATTTGCATCTTCGCATATGAGGGTGTTTTTATATACATACTATATAGATGACACGTCTGTGACAGGTAAAAACATGTTTTTTTCTGAAAAAACAGTGCCATCTTTTGGATTTAAGAGCAACACACGCTGTAATTTCCAAAAGTTCTTCACTGATTGCTTTGAAATTTTTTGAATACATGCATATTTTTGTATACCTACTATTTAGATTCCACACCTGTGACAGGTAAAAACAATTTTTTTTCGTAAAACAGCACCATCTGTTGAACCTAATAGCAACACACGCTATATTAAATATGGTACGATTCCATTTCAATGTTTCCGATTGCACTGATAAATTGAATTTTCATAGATTTTGATTTATTTTCATTTTTATTTCATTATTTTGTGTGACATTGCATTGGAATTGAGCTGTGTTCTTTTCCATATCGTTCAATGTGGGAGTGTTGTTTATTTGTTTTTCATTTCGTTTTTTTAACTGTTCTTCATATTTTTCAGTGATGAGAACATCAGATCATTTGATGTTCCCATTTTTATGATGAAAATATCAGATCATTTGGGAACGCATCAGACGAGGAGTGAGGAATGGTGGGGAAGACGAGGGGACTGGAGTGGGGGATGGTGGGGAGGACAAGGGGATGGGAAGGATGTAATGGTAGGGAGGACGAGGAGGGAAGGGGAAGGAGGTAATGGTGAGGAGGACAAGGAAACGGGTGGATGGTGGGGAGGACGAGGGGAGAATGATGTGGAGGACGAGGGGAGAATGATGGGGAGGACGAGGGCTCGGGGGAAGGGGAACCGGTGGGGAGGATGGAGGGACACGGGAGGGTGGCTGTGGCTCAACAACGTGCATGTGTTACTGAGCCACAGCACCGCGTGGCAATGTTCTTAGCCGATAATGTTCCTTGCGACAGGCTCTCTATATCTAACGATAGCAACTGTTGAATATTTACAAAAAGTAAGTCAGATAATACTCTGGTTTGTTGCAACGGACAGAATCGAAGTTTGTTCAGTAGCCTGGCAACTGACTGCCAGGCAACTGACTGCCAGGCAACTGACTGCCAGGCAACTGACTGCCAGGCAACTGACTGCCAGGCAACTGAACAAACCGCTTCGCAGCCGCTTCTAGTCATCAACTGTGTTTACAATTTTACAAGTATTCTTAACTTTTCATTACATAATTAGTAATGTTCAGCTGTTATTTGCACTGTAAATACTACTCTGTTCTTTTTAACATATAATTACGTGCTGCAGAATTTATCAACAAGAACAAACAAATTGCAACAAGCTGGCAGCAGCAGCAGTCCCCTCGGGAAGCCTGATGCAATAATGTTTTTAGCGAGTTTCTGCCGACTCTACATAAAATTGATTGCTTCCACCATGCATAGCATCCAGTGTGGAATTGTCAGCGATAGCGAGCGTGTAATATTGCCGATGATAGTGTGATGTGCAGTCCATGACAATGTGGAACTGAGTCGAGTATTGGAACAAAAATGAACAGAGAAATGTGCGGAAAACGTGTAGGTTGCGTCTCTATCAAAAGTATATATACGTGTGTCAATATATGTAATAGAGTTTATATTGTTTGTGAGAACAGGTAATTGGATTTTGGGGGGGGGGGGTCTGCGACGAATTAGGCCTAAAGATGCTTCGTACATTGCGAAATAAATATATTTTGTGTTTCATTTGAGCTTGTGGGACAGCAGGGCCAACCTCAGTGTTAACTGGAATGCGTTAAATAAACTAGTTGAGCAGCAGTGCATGTTATAACTAATCAACAGGTTTTTGACGCTTATGGAGAGCTTGAGGAATCATTTGGCCAGACAGAGTAGTCGATTGTGTGTTGAGACCCATTAAAGAAGTCCGTAGAGGCCGGATTAAGTAAATGTTTTTGTGATGACCAAACTACGCACCTGGAGATAAAGAAACGACGTTTCGGTCCGTCCTGAACATTATCAAGTCGTATGCTAACTTGATAATCCTCTTTATTGTGCCTTTTTTTTAATGTGCGAGTAAACGACACTGGAGAAGACCTATTGACCCATACGAGGAAGTTCTTATTTATATTCACTTAGAATCATTCATATTGTTGTCAGACCTTCACTTGAAACAACTCATTGACCTTGCGTCTGTTTCAGGATCAAGCCTGTTTTCAAACTTTTATTTACCCAGCTCTTTCCTGAATATTAATTAATCCTACTTATATCTAATGTTTCATGTTTTTTTCGTTCTTGTGTGATATTTTTAAAACCGCAAACATCCGATGTTTGCGGATGTTTGCAAACATCAAAGGATGTTTGCGGATGACGCAAAGTTGATGAGAAGAGTTGTGACAGATGAGGATTGCAGGATCCTCCAAGAGGACCTGAACAGGTTGCAGAGATGGTCAGAGAAATGGTTACTGGAATTCAACACGAGCAAATGTAAAGTTATGGAAATGGGACTAGGAGATAGGAGACCAAAGGGACAGTACACAATGAAGGGGAACAGCCTACCTGTGACGACGCGCGAAAGAGACCTGGGTGTGGACGTAACACCTAATCTATCTCCTGAGGCACATATAAATAGGATAACGACAGCAGCGTACTCTACACTGGCTAAGTTAGAGCATCATTCAGAAACCTAAGTTAGGAGGCATTTAGGGCGCTTTACACTGCCTACGTGAGGGCAGTCTTAGAGTATGCTGACTCATCATGGAGTCCCCATCTGAAGAAGCATATAATGAAACTGGAAAAGGTTCAGAGGTTTGCAACGAGACTCGTCCCAGAACTACGAGGGATGGGGTATGAGTAGCGCCTGAGGGAACTGTGCCTTACGACGACGATTATGTGACGAGGCCCTGCCCCTAGCTTTTGAAACAGCCGAACACCAACGCTTTACCGTCAGAATATATATATATATATATATATATATATATATATATATATATATATATATATATATATATATATATATATTTATATATAAATATATATATATATATATATATATATATATATATATATATATATATATATATATATATATATATATATATATATATATATATATGTCGTACCTAGTAGCCAGAACGCACTTCTCAGCCTACTATGCAATGCCCGATTTGCCTAATAAGGCAAGTTTTCATGAATTAATTGTTTTTCGACTACCTAACCTTACTTTTTCGGCTACCTAACCTAACATAATCTATAAAGATAAGTTAGGTTAGGTTAGGTAGGGTTGGTTAGGTTCGGTCACATATCTACATTAATTTTAACTCCAATAAAAATAAATTGACCTCATACATAATGAAATGGGCAGCTTTATCATTTCATAAGAAAAAAAATTGAGAAAATATATAAATTCAGAAAACTTGGCTTATTAGGCAAATCGGGCCTTGCATAGTAGGCTGAGAAGTGCGTTCTGGCTACTAGGTACGACATGTATATATATATATATATATATGTTGTACCTAGTAGCCAGAACGTCGTACTCGGCCTGCTATCCAAGGCCCGATTTGCCTAATAAGCCAAGTTTTCCTGAATTAATATATTTTCTCTAATTTTTTTCATATGAAATGATAGAGCTACCCATTTCATTATGTATGAGGTCAATTTATTTTTATTGGAGTTAAAATTAATGTAGATATGTGACCGAACCTAACCAACCCTACCTAACCTAACCTAACCTATCTTTATATGTTAGGTTAGGTTAGGTAGCCGAAAAAGTTAGGTTAGGTTAGGTTAGGTAGTCGAAAAACAATTAATTCATGAAAACTTGGCTTTTTAGGCAAATCGGGCATTGCATAGTAGGCTGAGAAGTGCGTTCTGGCTACTAGGTACGACATATGTGTATATATATATATATATATATATATATATATATATATATATATATATATATATATGTCGTACCTAGTAGCCAGAACTCACTTCTCAGCCTACTATTCAAGGCCCGATTTGCCTAATAAGCCAAGTTTTCCTGAATTAATATATTTACTATAATTTTTTTCTTATGAAATGATAAAGCAACCCTTTTCTCTATGTATGAGGTCAATTTTTTTTTATTGGAGTTAAAATTAACGTAGATATATGACCGAACCTAACCAACCCTACCTAACCTAACCTAACCTATATTTATAGGTAAGGTTAGGTTAGGTAGCCAAAAAAAGCTAGGTTAGGTTAGGTTAGGTAGGTTAGGTAGACGAAAAAACATTAATTCATGAAAACTTGGCTTATTAGGCAAATCGGGCCTTGAATAGTAGGCTGAGAAGTGTGTTCTGGCTATTAGGTACGACATATATATATATATATATATATATATATATATATATATATATATATATATATATATATGTCGTACCTAATAGCCAGAACGCACTTCTCAGCCTACTATTCAAGGCCCGATTTGCCTAATAAGCCAAGTTTTCCTGAATTAATATATTTTTTCTAATTTTTTTCTAATGAAATGATAAAGCTACCCATTTCATTATGTATGAGGTCAATTTTTTTTATTGGAGTTAAAATTAACGTAGATATATGACCGAACCTAACCAACCCTACCTAACCTAACCTAACCTATCTCTATCGGTTAGGTTAGGTTAGGTAGCAGAAAAAGTTAGGTTAGGTTAGGTTAGGTAGGTTAGGTAGTCGAAAAAACATTAATTCATGAAAACTTGGCTTATTAGGCAAATTGGGCCATGCATAGTTGGCTGAGAAGTGCGTTCTGGCTATTAGGTACGACATATATATATATATATATATATATATATATATTTTGTGACGGTAAAGCGTTGGTGTTCGGCTGTTTCAAAAGCTAGGGGCAGGGCCTCGTCACATAATCGAAAAAAAAGAGAAAAGTTGGTCCTTTCGTCTGTGGTAAGGTAATGGAAAGACACACAAAACACAAGTATATAAACAATTAAATTTTAATTACTCTAGAAAAACAAGACATGAATAAAGCTAATCACATAAAATATGCAAGACAAGTCAACAAACAAAATAATATGAATAATCACTGGCAAATGAAAAGTTACGTTAAGACAAGTAAGTTACAGTGATAGCAAAATAAAATATAAGTGGTGCTGGAATACTGGCTTCGAGCTGCCACGTCCCTTAGTACACGAAAGCCAAGGCTTAGTCTACCAGCGAGAGATGTTTATGCAAGGTTATGTAGGGTCTGATGGTGTAGTGGGTTAAGGCGTACTAGTTATGGCAGCTACTGGAAGGTAGTTGTGCTTTCTGGGTTCGAGGCCCACTGGTGGGTGTTGTCCAAAGATTGTTAATCTTCACTTGTGGTTTATGCAAGTATAGGCTTATAGCATGGACACGAGTTCTCTCACATTAACAGTGGCTTGATGAAAAACGCAGAGTAACCTCTCACTTGTCTAGTGCCCTCGGGAAGTGGAGATATTTGAGGTGAATATATATCTCGAAGTCTCTACTTCTTTTGTAGGGTCTGATGGTGTAGTGGGTTAAGGCATAAAAGTTATGGTAGCCACTGGAAGGTAGTTGTGCTTTCTGGGTTCGAGGCCCACTGGTGGGTGTTGTCCAAAGATTGTTAATCTTCACTTGTGGTTTATGCAAGTATAGGCATATATATATATATATATATATATATATATATATATATATATATATATATATATATATATATATATATATATATAATATATATATATATATATATATATATATATATATATATATATATATATATATATATATATATATATATATATATGTCGTACCTAGTAGGCAGAACGCACTTCTCAGCCTACTATGCAAGGCCCGATTTGCCTAATAAGCCAAGTTTTCCTGAATTAATATATTTTCTCAAATTTTTTTCTTATGAAATGATAAAGCTGCCCATTTCATTATGTATGAGGTCAATTTTTTTTTATTGGAGTTAAAATTAACGTAGATATATGACCGAACCTAACCTAACCTAACCTATCTTTATAGGCTAGGTTAGGTTAGGTTAGGTAGCAGAAAAAGTTAGGTTAGGTTAGGTTAGGTAGGTTAGGTAGTCGAAAAACCATTAATTCATGAAAACTTGGCTTATTAGGCAAATCGGGCCTTGCATAGTAGGCTGAGAAGTGCGTTCTGGCTACTAGGTACGACATATGTATATATATATATATATATATATATATATATATATATATATATATATATATATATGTCGTACCTAGTAGCCAGAACGCACTTCTCAGCCTACTATGCAAGGCCCGATTTGCCTAATAAGCCAAGTTTTCATGAATTAATTGTTTTTCGACTACCTAACCTACATAACCTAACCTAACCAAACTTTTTCGGCTACCTAACCTAACCTAACCTATAAAGATAGGTTAGGTTAGGTTAGGTAGGGTTGGTTAGGTTCGGTCATACATCTACGTTAATTTTAACTCCAATAAAAAAAAATTGACCTCATATATAATGAAATGGGTAGCTTTATCATTTCATAAGAAAAAATTAGAGAAATTATATTAATTCAGGAAAACTTGGCTTAGTAGGCAAATCGGACCTTGCATAGTAGGCTGAGAAGTGGGTTCTGGCTACTAGGTACGACATATATATATATATATATATATATATATATATATATATATGACCAAACCTAACCAACCCTCCCTAACCTAACCTAACCTATCTTTATAGGTTAGGTTAGGTTAGGTAGCAGAAAAAGATAGGTTAGGTTAGGTTAGGTAGGTTAGGTAGTCGAAAAACCATTAATTCATGAAAACTTGGCTTATTAGGCAAATAGGGCCTTGCATAGTAGGCTGAGAAGTGCGTTCTGGCTTCTAGGTACGACATATATATATATATATATATATATATATATATATATATATATATATATATATATATATATATATATATATATATATATATGTCGTACCTAGTAGCCAGAACTCGCTTCTCAGCCTACTATGCAAGGCCCGATTTGCCTAATAAGCCAAGTTTTCATGAATTAATTGTTTTTCGACTACCTAACCTACCTAACCTAACCTAACCTACCTTTTTCGGCTACCTAACCGAACCTAACCTATAAAGATAGGTTAGGTTAGGTTAGGTAGGGTTGGTTAGGTTCGGTCATATATCTACGTTAATTTTAACTCCAATAAAAAAAAATTGACCTCATACATAATGAAATGGGTAGCTTTATCATTTCATAAGAAAAAAAATTGAGAAAATATAATAATTCAGGAAAACTTGGCTTATTAGGCAAATCGGGCCCTGAATTGTAGGCTGAGAAGTGCGTTCTGGCTACTAGGTACGACATATATATATATATATATGTCGTACCTAGTAGCCAGAACTCACTTCTCAGCCTACTATGCAAGGCCCGATTTGCCTAATAAGCCAAGTTTTCATTAATTAATTGTTTTTCGACTACCTAACCTACCTAACCTGACCTAACCTAACTTTTTCTGCTACCTAACCTAACCTAACCTACAAAGATAGGTTAGGTTAGGTTAGGTAGGGTTGGTTAGGTTTGGTCATATATCTACGTTAATTTTAACTCCAATAAAAAAAAAATTGACCTCATACATAATGAAATGGGTAGCTTTATCATTTCATAAGAAAAAAATTTGAGAAAATACATTAATTCAGGAAAACTTGTCTTATTAGGCAAATCAGTCCTTGCATAGTAGGCTGAGAAGTGCGTTCTGGCTACTAGGTACGACATATATATATATATATATATATATATATATATATATATATATATATATATATATATATATATATATATATATATATATATATGTCGTACCTAATAGCCAGAACGCACTTCTCAGCCTACTATTCACGGCCCGATTTGCCTAATAAGCCAAGTTTTCATGAATTAATGTTTTTTCGTCTACCTAACCTACCTAACCTAACCTAACCTAGCTTTTTTTGGCTACCTAACCTAACCGTACCTATAAATATAGGTTAGGTTAGGTTAGGTAGGGTTGGTTAGGTTCGGTCATATATCTACGTTAATTTTAACTCCAATAAAAAGAAATTGACCTCATACATAGAGAAAAGGGTTGCTTTATCATTTCATAAGAAAAAAATTATAGTAAATATATTAATTCAGGAAAACTTGGCTTATTAGGCAAATCGGGCCTTGAATAGTAGGCTGAGAAGTGAGTTCTGGCTACTAGGTACGACATATATATATATATATATATATATATATATATATATATATATATATATATATATATATATATATATATATATATATGTCGTACCTAGTAGCCAGAACGCACTTCTCAGCCTACTATGCAAGGCCCGATTTGCCTAATAAGCCAAGTTTTCATGAATTAGTTGTTTTTCGACTACCTAACCTACCTAACCTAACCTAACCTAACTTTTTCGGCTACCTAACCTAACCTAACCTATAAAGATAGGTTAGGTTAGGTTAGGTAGGGTTGGTTAGGTTCGGTCATATATCTACGTTAATTTTAACTCCAATAAAAAAAAATTGACCTCATACATAATGAAATGGGCAGCTTTATCATTTCATAAGAAAAAAATTTGAGAAAATATATTAATTCAGGAAAACTTGGCTTATTAGGCAAATCCGGCCTTGCATAGTAGGCTGAGAAGTGTATTCTGGCTACTAGGTACGACATATATATATATATATATATATATATATGTCGTACCTAATAGCCAGAACGCACTTCTCAGCCTACTATTCAAGGCCCGATTTGCCTAATAAGCCAAGTTTTCATGAATTAATGTTTTTTCGTCTACCTAACCTACCTAACCTAACCTAACCTAGCTTTTTTTGGCTACCTAACCTAACCTTACCTATATATATATGTTAGGTTAGGTTAGGTAGGGTTGGTTAGGTTCGGTCATATATCTACGTTAATTTTAACTCCAATAAAAAAAAAGATGACCTCATACATAGTGAAAAGGGTAGCTTTATCATTTCATAAGAAAAAAATTATAGTAAATATATTAATTCAGGAAAACTTGGCTTATTAGGCAAATCGGGCCTTGAATTGTAGGCTGAGAAGTGAGTTCTGGCTACTAGGTACGACATATATATATATATATATATATATATATATATATATATATATATATATATGTCGTACCTAGTAGCCAGAACTCACTTCTGAGCCTACTATGCAAGGCCCGATTTGCCTAATAAGCCAAGTTTTCATGAATTAATTGCTTTTCGACTACCTAACCTACCTAACCTAACCTAACCTAACTTTTTCGGCTACCTAACCTAACCTAACCTATAAAGATAGGTTAGGTTAGGTTAGGTTAGGTAGGGTTGGTTAGGTTCGGTCATATATCTACGTTAATTTTAACTCCAATAAAAAAAATTGACCTCTTACATAATGAAATGGGTTGCTTTATCATTTCATAAGAAAAAAATTACAGAAAATATATTAATTCATGAAAACTTGGCTTATTAGGCAAATCGGGCCATGCATTGTAGGCTGAAAAGTGAGTTCTGGCTACTAGGTACGACATATATATATATATATATATATGTCGTACCTAGTAGCCAGAACGCACTTCTCGGCCTACTATTCAAGGCCCGATTTGCCTAATAAGCCAAGTTTTCATGAATTAATTGTTTTTCGACTACCTAACCTACCTAACCTAACCTAACCTAACTTTTTCTGCAACCTAACCTAACCTAACCGATAAAGATAGGTTAGGTTAGGTTAGGTAGGGTTGGTTAGGTTCGGTCATATATCTATGTTAATTTTAACTCCAATAAAAAAAATTGACCTCATATATAATGAAATGGTTAGCTTTATCATTTCATAAGAAAAAAATTCGAGAAAATATATTAATTCAGGAAAACTTGGCTTATTAGGCAAATCGGGCCTTGCATAGTAGGCTGAGAAGTGCGTTCTGGCTACTAGGTACGACATATATATATATGTATATATATATATATATATATATATATATATATATATATATATATATGTATATATATATACATATATATATATATATATATATATATATATATATATATATATATATATGTATATATATATATATATATATATATATATATATATATATATATATATATATATATATATATATATATATATATATATATATGTCGTACCTAGTAGCCAGAACGCACTTCTGAGCCTACTATGCAAGGCCCGATTTGCCTAATAAGCCAAGTTTTCATGAATTAATTGTTTTTCGACTACCTAACCTACCTAACCTAACCTAACTTTTTTGGCAACCTAACCTAACCTAACCTATCTTTATAGGTTAGGTTAGGTTAGGTAGGGTTTGTTAGGTTCGGTCATATATCTACGTTAATTTTAACTCCAATAAAAAAAAATTGATGTCATACATAATGAAATGGGTAGCTTTATCATTTTTTAAGAAAAAAATTTGAGAAAATATATTAATTCAGGAAAACTTGGCTTATTATGCAAATCGGGCCTTGCATAGTAGGCTGAAAAGTGCGTTCTGGCTATTAGGTACGACATATATAAATATATATATATATATATATATATATATATATATATATATATATATATATATATATATATATATATATATATATATATATATATATATATATATATATATATATATATATATATATAATATGATATTTTCAATCGAAATTTAACATTTGTCTGTTGCTCTATCTATGTATCTGACAGTCAAAATTAAAAGGTCAGACGCGCCGAGAGATATATAGATAGAGAAACAGACAAAGAATAAAAAGGGAGTGAGAGAAAGAGACAGAGACAGACAGACTGACAGTTACAGACGGACGGACAATCAGACAGACGCACGGACGCACGGACGGACAGACAGGAAGATGGACTGACGGACGGGGGAAAAAGACAAAATGACGGATTGATAGACAGACAGACAGACGGACAGGGGGGGGGCAAGCATACATACATACAAATAAACAAATGTGCATGCAGATATACAGACGAAGAGACAGACATACAAATAGACAGACAGACAGAATGACAGACAGACAGACAGACAGACAGACAGACAGACAGACAGACAGACAGACAGACAGACAGACAGACAGACAGACAGACAGACAGACAGACAGACAGACAGACATAATGAGAGATAGAGAGAGATAAGAAGTGGAATAACTGCCTCGAATCCACCAATTGGAGGCGGTTTCTCTCATTTTTATGTTCTCATGTTCGTGTATATTCATTGCCCCGCGAACATAGCAAGAGTCGTAAGAGGTCGTGACTAACTTGGCTGTGGTGGGACGCTATATGTATGGGTGAGCGGACTGCATCATGTTCTTGCTCTTTTCAGGGACGTATTAGTTCAGGGAATGAGTTGTGAAGCAAAACAGTGCTCATTTTCATCAAAAATCACCTGTGTTGCTTGAAACATCCAGCTTACGTTCCTTACAGAGTTCGCTACATATTCTGATGATAAAGGATTGTTGTCATCAATAACTGGACCACCGACATAATTCATCGTTTACATGAGCCGCTGTAAAAATAGTGATGAGGCAGTGGCCCTTAATTCCCTAATCTTCAGTGTTTACATAAAACAGCTGTTTGTATGACGTCACTGTAACAGGTGAAAAAAATTGATTTCCACCAACCAACCTGCTGAACCCGAGTTTGTCGAGGCGGGAGTAAACATACACACGCATGCACATACAGACACGAACAATTACTTGGAAGAAAAAAACGAAACACCAAAAATAGAATTCAGTCGTATTCATATATGAATACGAAGACTGGTTGATCGCTTCAGCTTCATGTTTGGACACGACAAACAAACGGAACAATTTCACTGAAACACTACAATCACTCACTAGGACACGATCAACACCATCAAATATTTAGTTTCTTGGTAGATATACCTGTCCACACGCACCTGACACACGTGTACATTAATATTTTCATTGGATTATTTCCAAGTGGGACACATTATCCAAGAGCGACGCCATTTGGACGCCAAATCAACGTCAGCAACGATGATTCAACATGGAATTAACGTTGATAATGTTAATTTAACGTCGAACTAACGCCATGCTCAAATACAGTGTCCTCTGGGTAACGTGTTTCATAAAGGGAACCTGGATGTCAAATATTTTGTGGATTTTGTTATATTTTTTCCACATTATGAACGAAATTTTATACGGTTTTGTGTTATAAATTGGCACTTCTTTCATACATATTTGAGACACTTAGATATTCTTATTTACTTATCTGTATAAAGTTTGTACACTTGTGTTAATCTTCGAGAGAAACATAGTTAAAGAAGAGGAGTTGTAGGTGTTTTTTTAACCATTAAACATTGATATTAAAAAAATGGTGATGAAATATTTTTATATTTTTTAATCAAATATAACAAAGGTTACGCAGTTGAACAAACTGTCGTGTATTACGTAGTTGTTTAATTTGCCTAAATGACTGACACGATCTTGTGGGTTCTTACATGTTTTGGCCCCAAGGTTCCAAGTCTTAGTTGCTTTTAATATTTTAGTTGGATATTCCTTCAAGGGCTCTCAACACACTCACAGTGTACTAATGCTTCCTAAAGATGCTTCGACTGCATTTGTAACTTTCCCCTATGGATATGTTTCCTGTGTTAGGGATGGATATGTTTCCTGTGTTAGGGATGGATATGTTTCCTGTGTTAGGGATGGATATGTTTCCTGTGTTAGGGACGGATTCTTGTCCTTTTCCCGGTTTTCTTCGCCTTGATTTTTATGGTTACCCTCCACATATGGTACTGAACAACTCAATATAATACTTAGCTTCAGGTGTTGTGAACATCCTAACGAATGCCTTCACTTTCCTGGCCCTATACTGGGACCTTCACTTTCCTGGCCCTATACTGGGACCTTCACTTTCCTGGCCCTATACTGGGACCTTCACTTTCCTGGCCCTATACTGGGACCTTCACTTTCCTGGCCCTATACTGGGACCTTCACTTTCCTGGCCCTATACTGGGACCTTCACTTTCCTGGCCCTATACTGGGACCTTCACTTTCCTGGCCCTATACTGAGTCCTTCACTTTCCTGGCCCTATACTGAGTCCTTCACTTTCCTGGCCCTATATTGAAACCTTCACGTACCTGGCCCTATACTGAGACCTTCACGTACCTGGCCCTATACTGAGACCTTCACGTACCTGGCCCTATACTGAGACCTTCACGTACCTGGCCCTATACTGAGACCTTCACGTACCTGGCCCTATACTGAGACCTTCACGTACCTGGCCCTATACTGAGACCTTCACGTACCTGGCCCTATACTGAGACCTTCACGTACCTGGCCCTATACTGAGACCTTCACGTACCTGGCCCTATACTGAGACCTTCACGTACCTGGCCCTATACTGAGACCTTCACGTACCTGGCCCTATACTGAGACCTTCACGTACCTGACCCTATACTGAGACCTTCACGTACCTGGCCCTATACTGAGACCTTCACGTACCTGGCCCTATACTGAGACCTTCACGTACCTGGCCCTATACTGGGACCTTCACGTACCTGGCCCTATACTGGGACCTTCACTTTCCTGGCCCTATACTGGGACCTTCACGTACCTGGCCCTATACTGAGACCTTCACGTACCTGGCCCTATACTGGGACCTTCACTTTCCTGGCCCTATACTGGGACCTTCACTTTCCTGGCCCTATACTGGGACCTTCACTTTCCTGGCCCTATACTGGTACCTTCACTTTCCTGGCCCTATACTGGGACCTTCACTTTCCTGGCCCTATACTGGGACCTTCACTTTCCTGGCCCTATACTGAGTCCTTCACGTACCTGGCCCTATACTGGGACCTTCACTTTCCTGGCCCTATACTGGGACCTTCACTTTCCTGGCCCTATACTGGGACCTTCACTTTCCTGGCCCTATACTGGGACCTTCACTTTCCTGGCCCTATACTGGGACCTTCACTTTCCTGGCCCTATACTGGGACCTTCACTTTCCTGGCCCTATACTGGGACCTTCACTTTCCTGGCCCTATACTGGGACCTTCACTTTCCTGGCCCTATACTGGGACCTTCACTTTCCTGGCCCTATACTGGGACCTTCACTTTCCTGGCCCTATACTGGGACCTTCACTTTCCTGGCCCTATTCTGGGACCATCACTTTCCTGGCCCTATACTGGGACCTTCACTTTCCTGGCCCTATACTGGGACCTTCACTTTCCTGGCCCTATACTGGGACCTTCACTTTCCTGGCCCTATATTGAAACCTTCACTTTCCTCGCCCTATACTGAGTCCTTCACTTTCCTGGCCCTATACTGGGACCTTTACTTTCCTGGCCCTATATTGAAACCTTCACTTTCCTGGCCCTGTACTGAGACCTTCACTTTCCTGGCCCTGTACTGAGTCCTTCACGTACCTGGCCCTATACTGGGACCTTCACTTTCCTGGCCCTATATTGAAACCTTCACTTTCCTGGCCCTATACTGAGACCTTCACTTTCCTGGCCCTGTACTGAGACCTTCACTTTCCTGGCCCTGTACTGAGTCCTTCACGTACCTGGCCCTATACTGGGACTTTCACTTTCCTGGCCCTATATTGAAACCTTCACTTTCCTGGCCCTATATTGAAACCTTCACTTTCCTGGCCCTATATTGAAACCTTCACTTTCCTGGCCCTGTACTGAGACCTTCACTTTCCTGGCCCTGTACTGAGTCCTTCACGTACCTGGCCCTATACTGGGACCTTCACTTTCCTGGCCCTATATTGAAACCTTCACTTTCCTGGCCCTATATTGAAACCTTCACTTTCCTGGCCCTGTACTGAGACCTTCACTTTCCTGGCCCTGTACTGAGACCTTCACTTTCCTGGCCCTGTACTGAGTCCTTCACGTACCTGGCCCTATACTGGGACTTTCACTTTCCTGGCCCTATATTGAAACCTTCACTTTCCTGGCCCTATATTGAAACCTTCACTTTCCTGGCCCTATATTGAAACCTTCACTTTCCTGGCCCTGTACTGAGACCTTCACTTTCCTGGCCCTATACTGAGTCCTTCACGTACCTGGCCCTATACTGGGACCTTCACTTTCCTGGCCCTATATTGAAACCTTCACTTTCCTGGCCCTATATTGAAACCTTCACTTTCCTGGCCCTGTACTGAGACCTTCACTTTCCTGGCCCTATACTGAGTCCTTCACTTACCTGGCCCTATACTGGGACATTCACTTTCCTGGCCCTATATTGAAACCTTGACTTTCCTGGCCCTGTACTGAGACCTTCACTTTCCTGGCCCTATACTGAGTCCTTCACGTACCTGGCCCTATACTGGGACCTTCACTTTCCTGGCCCTATACTGAGTCCTTCACGTACCTGGCCCTATACTGAGACCTTCACGTACCTGGCCCTATACTGGGACCTTCACTTTCCTGGCCCTATACTGAGTCCTTCACGTACCTGGCCCTATACTGGGACCTTCACTTTCCTGGCCCTATACTGAGTCCTTCACGTACCTGGCCCTATACTGAGACCTTCACGTACCTGGCCCTATACTGGGACCTTCACTTTCCTGGCCCTATACTGAGTCCTTCACGTACCTGGCCCTATACTGGGACCTTCACTTTCCTGGCCCTATACTGAGTCCTTCACTTTCCTGGCCCTATACTGGGACCTTCACTTTCCTGGCCCTATACTGAGTCCTTCACGTACCTGGCCCTATACTGAGACCTTCACGTACCTGGCCCTATACTGGGACCTTCACTTTCCTGGCCCTATACTGAGTCCTTCACGTACCTGGCCCTATACTGGGACCTTCACTTTCCTGGCCCTATACTGAGACCTTCACTTTCCTGGCCCTATACTGGGACCTTCACTTTCCTGGCCCTATACTGAGACCTTCACTTTCCTGGCCCTATACTGGGACCTTCACTTTCCTGGCCCTATACTGGGACCTTCACTTTCCTGGCCCTATACTGAGACCTTCACTTTCCTGGCCCTATACTGAGACCTTCACTTTCCTGGCCCTATACTGAGACCTTCACTTTCCTGGCCCTATACTGGGACTATGCCTGTTGTTCTTCGCCGAGGTGTCTCGTTGGAAGTTCCGTCTCTGTGGTCGTTGGAAGTTCCGTCTCTGTGGTCGTTGGAAGTTCCGTCTCTGTGGTCGTTGGAAGTTCCGTCTCTGTGGTCGTTGGAAGTTCCGTCTCTGTGGTCGTTGGAAGTTCCGTCTCTGTGGTCGTTGGAAGTTCCGTCTCTGTGGTCGTTGGAAGTTCCGTCTCTGTGGTCGTTGGAAGTTCCGTCTCTGTGGTCGTTGGAAGTTCCGTCTCTGTGGTCGTTGGAAGTTCCGTCTCTGTGGTCGTTGGAAGTTCCGTATCTGTGGTCGTTGGAAGTTCCGTCTCTGTGGTCGTTGGAAGTTCCGTCTCTGTGGTCGTTGGAAGTTCCGTCTCTGTGGTCGTTGGAAGTTCCGTCTCTGTGGTCGTTGGAAGTTCCGTCTCTGTGGTCGTTGGAAGTTCCGTCTCTGTGGTCGTTGGAAGTTCCGTCTCTGTGGTCGTTGGAAGTTCCGTCTCTGTGGTCGTTGGAAGTTCCGTCTCTGTGGTCGTTGGAAGTTCCGTCTCTGTGGTCGTTGGAAGTTCCGTCTCTGTGGTCGTTGGAAGTTCCGTCTCTGTGGTCGTTGGAAGTTCCGTCTCTGTGGTCGTTGGAAGTTCCGTCTCTGTGGTCGTTGGAAGTTCCGTCTCTGTGGTCGTTGGAAGTTCCGTCTCTGTGGTCGTTGGAAGTTCCGTCTCTGTGGTCGTTGGAAGTTCCGTCTCTGTGGTCGTTGGAAGTTCCGTCTCTGTGGTCGTTGGAAGTTCCGTCTCTGTGGTCGTTGGAAGTTCCGTCTCTGTGGTCGTTGGAAGTTCCGTCTCTGTGGTCGTTGGAAGTTCCGTCTCTGTGGTCGTTGGAAGTTCCGTCTCTGTGGTCGTTGGAAGTTCCGTCTCTGTGGTCGTTGGAAGTTCCGTCTCTGTGGTCGTTGGAAGTTCCGTCTCTGTGGTCGTTGGAAGTTCCGTCTCTGTGGTCGTTGGAAGTTCCGTCTCTGTGGTCGTTGGAAGTTCCGTCTCTGTGGGCTCCTCCTCCGGTTCGTGTATGTCCCTGTGTCTGTTCTGGGAGGGTTGAGGGGGTTGTGGGTGGTTCTTGTTGTTGTTGTTGGACAGGCGAGCCTACAATAGGGGCTAGTGGTCCATCGTCGTCATCGTTCAACAGGAGTAGTGAACTTAAGGGTTTCTGGGCCGCTCGCTGTTGTTTTGGCTGTGGCTGCACTTCTTCTTCCAGACCTCGAGCTTTGTCCACTGCTGTCCTCAGGCTCTGCAGTGTACCTTATTGAGGGTTCGAGAAAAAACTTTCATACCTGCCTGACGTCTGTTCTGAGCGCATCATCAGACTTCCGTCGTATGGTCTTCCGAGGGTCCCTGGTCTCGGAGATGTCTTTCGTGTGAAACCCTCCCATAAGGTTGGTCCTATTCTTTCCTGGTCCCAACCACGTATTTGTATGTGGATTACGATAAGCTCCATTTTGGGTATTTCTTTCGCATGTGAGGCTTTGAGGAGTGTGTATGTTACACACTCCTCAAAGACGCTCTGGCCTGTTCCATGTTCACTATGTTTAGAAGGGATTGGGAGACCTGCTGAAAGAATGGGAAACAAACCTGTAGAGCAAGGTATTCAGGGACAGTGTTGAGTCTCACTGCTCGTTGGACAAACGTCAACCTGTCTTTTAGGTATTTTATTCTTGTTTTAAAATTGCATTTACCAGAGCAATAATTTCTAAGTTTTCCTGTTGGAAAAAAAACGTTAACCTCGTAGAGATCAGATCTTTCCATTATCTTGTGCACTTGTACCGCTATATCACTCTCCTGGAGGAGGTCCTACGGATTTGGGGTAAGCGGCAGGTGTTTAAATGCAGACGGCCCTGGTCCCGTCCATACTCTCCTGTCTCTCCAGACTCCCTGGAGGGTGCCTTCAGCAAGTTGCTGAAGGCTTCATACCGTCCAAGTGGTTGGGCACCATTCCTTTTCCCCGTCCCATCCGATAACCTTTTCCTGACCCCCTTCCAAATGCTATATAATAGTAATGGCTTGGAGCTTTCTCTTGATAATTCCTTCCTGCCTTCAATGCACCTAGCAATATATATGCATCAAATCTCTGTCAAAGATGACATTATTTATACCCTCAACCGGACCACTACTGGAGCTATCCTGAAATAATGAAGAGACTCATCGACAATTGAGATTAAGCGTAGCTAAAACACCTCACATCAAGCAATCTCTTGGAATTATCAAGAACCATGCCCCTGTCTTGATGACCACGAGAAGACTTCCACGTCACCAATAAGAATGCAGGACACTCTTACATATTCCTCTCGAAGGGGCTCGACCAAACCGCTCTTCATACCTGAATATAACATGAATACTGCTTTCTCTGCCCGGGGGTTTATCTTTCCCTGAGCCTCAGAAGATGCTAAGGTGTACTTCCACGAAACACGTCTTCTAGTGACATACATCTGGTCTGTTAAAACTTGAAAATAAACATTATGGCGTCCATATTTTAATATTTCTTCCTAAATTAATAACGAAGGAAGAATAACGAGAATAACGAATAAATAAAGAAAATAACGAAGGGAAAAGAATTAACAAGGGAAAGCGCCCAACCATTACGACGACAAAGCAGTTGGAAGGGGTCAGTATAAGGATTTGGGATGGGACGGAGGAAAGAAATGGTGTCCAACAACATTGGATCATGCAGGTCGGGGATTGAGCACCGACCTGCATGAAGCGAGACCGTCGCTCTACCGTCCAACCCAAGTTGTTGACGTAACGAATAACAAAACATTGACAAAACTTTGTGTAAGAGTTTACATGCTCTCTCCTAAAGCATTTATTAATATCCAAACTGATTCGAACACAATCATCAAAACGAAATTCTTGGCTTACTGACAACATTGTGCGCGGGGAATTACATTTTTACGACACAAATCGAATAATGTGGACCATAATTACTTTTAATTGTCGATGTGTTAATATTGCTGGAGAATGTTTTCCCAGGAATGTTGTAATGGCGCTCTCTAGTCTGGCCGTCCAGCATCCACCAGCTGGTGTGTGTTGATCATCCACCAGCTGGTGTGTGTGTGTGTGTTGATCATCCACCAGCTGGTGTGTGTTGACCATCCACCAGCTGGTGTGTGTTGATCATCCACCAGCTGGTGTGTGTTGATCATCCACCAGCTGGTGTGTGTTGATCATCCACCAGCTGGTGTGTGTTGATCATCCACCAGCTGGTGTGTGTTGACCATCCACCAGCTGAAGTGTGTTGATCATCCACCAGCTGGTACTCACCTATTTGTACTCACCTATTTGTACTCACCTATTTGTGCTTGCGGGGGTTGAGCTTTGGCTCTTTGGTCCCGCCTCTCAACCGTCAATCAACTAGTGTACAGGTTCCTGAGCCTACTGGGCTCTATCATATCTACACTTGAAACTGTGTATGGAGTCAGCCTCCACCACATCACTGCCTAATGCATTCCATCCGTTAACTACTCTGACACTGAAAAAGTTCCTTCTAACGTCTCTGTGGCTCATGTGGGTACTCAGTTTCCACCTGTGTTCCCTTGTTCGCGTCCCACCAGTGTTGAATAGTTTATCCTTGTTTACTCGGTCGATTCCTCTGAGGATTTTGTAGGTTGTGATCATGTCTCCCCTTACTCTTCTGTCTTTCAGTGTCGTAAGGTGCATTTCCCGCAGCCTTTCCTCGTAACTCCTTTCCCCGTAACAGCCCTGCCTCCTAACTGGTGTGTGTGTGTTCACCATCCGCCAGCTGCCCTGTGTGTTCACCATCCACCAGCTGCCTTGTGTGTTCACCATCCGCCAGCTGCCCTGTGTGTTCACCATCCACCAGCTGCCTTGTGTGTTCACCATCCGCCAGCTGCCCTGTGTGTTCACCATCCTCCAGCTGCCTTGTGTGTTCACCATCCACCAGCTGCCTTGTGTGTTCACCATCCGCCAGCTGCATTGTGTGTTCACCCTCCACCAGCTGCCATGTGTGTTCACCATCCTCCAGCTGCCTTGTGTGTTCACCATCCACCAGCTGCCTTGTGTGTTCACCATCCGCCAGCTGCATTGTGTGTTCACCATCCTCCAGCTGCCTTGTGTGTACACCATCCTCCAGCTGCCTTGTGTGTTCACCATCCGCCAGCTGTCCTGTGTGTTCACCATCCTCCAGTTGTCCTGTGTGTTCACCATCCTCCAGCTGTCCTGTGTGTTCACCATCCACCAGCTGCCTTGTGTGTTCACCATCCACCAGCTGCCTTGTGTGTTCACCATCCGCCAGCTGCATTGTGTGTTCACCATCCGCCAGCTGCCTTGTGTGTTCACCATCCGCCAGCTGTCCTGTGTGTTCACCATCCTCCAGTTGTCCTGTGTGTTCACCATCCTCCAGCTGTCCTGTGTGTTCACCATCCACCAGCTGCCCTGTGTGTTCACCATCCACCAGCTGCCTTGTGTGTTCACCATCCACCAGCTGCCTTGTGTGTTCACCATCCACCAGCTGCCTAGTGTGTTCACCATCCGCCAGCTGCCCTGTACCTTAACCATCCACCAGCTGCCCTGTGTGTTCACCATCCGCCAGCTGCCCTGTACCTTCACCATCCACCAGCTGCCCTGTGTGTTCACCATCCGCCAGCTGCCCTGTACCCTCACCATCCCCCAGCTGCCCTGTGTGTTCACCATCCACCAGCTGCCCTGTGTGTTCACCATCCACCAGCTGCCCTGTACCTTCACCATCCGCCAGCTGCCCTGTACCCTCACCATCCGCCAGCTGCCCTGTGTGTTCACCATCTACCAGCTGCCCTGTACCCTCACCATCCACCAGCTGCCCTGTGTGTTCACCATCCACCAGCTGCCCTGTACCTTCACCATCCGCCAGCTGCCATGTACCCTCACCATCCGCCAGCTGCCCTGTGTGTTCACCATCCACCAGCTGCCCTGTACCCTCACCATCCACCAGCTGCCCTGTGTGTTCACCATCCGCCAGCTGCCCTGTAACTTCACCATCCGCCAGCTGCCCTGTGTGTTCACCATCCGCCAGCTGCCTTGTGTGTTCACCATCCTCCAGCTGCCCTGTGTGTTCACCATCCGCCAGCTGCCCTGCGTGTTCACCATCCACCAGCTGCCCTGAGTGTTCACCATCCACCAGCTGCCCAGTGCGTTCACCATCCACCAGCTGCCTTGTATGTTCACCATCCGCCAGCTGCCCTGTGTGTTCACCATCCTCCAGCTGTCCTGTGTGTTCACCATCCTCCAGCTGTCCTGAGTGTTCACCATCCTCCACCTGCCTTGTGTGTTCACCATCCACCAGCTGTCCTGTGTGTTCACCATCCGCCAGCTGCCCTGTGTGTTCACCATCCTCCAGCTGCCCTGTGTGTTCACCATCCACCAGCTGCCCTGTGTGTTCACCATCCACCAGCTGCCTTGTGTGTTCACCATCCGCCAGCTGCCCTGTACCTTCACCATCCACCAGCTGCCCTGTGTGTTCAACATCCGCCAGCTGCCCTGTACCTTCACCATCCACCAGCTGCCCTGTGTGTTCACCATCCGCCAGCGGCCCTGTACCTTCACCATCCACCAGCTGCCCTGTGTGTTCACCATCCGCCAGCTGCCCTGTACCCTCACCATCCGCCAGCTGCCCTGTGTGTTCACCATCCACCAGCTGCCCTGTGTGTTCACCATCCACCAACTGCACTGTACCTTCACCATCCGCCAGCTGCCCTGTACCCTCACCATCCGCCAGCTGCCCTGTGTGTTCACCATCCACCAGCTGCCCTGTACCCTCACCATCCACCAGCTGCCCTGTGTGTTCACCATCCACCAGCTGCCCTGTACCTTCACCATCCGCCAGCTGCCATGTACCCTCACCATCCGCCAGCTGCCCTGTGTGTTCACCATCCACCAGCTGCCCTGTACCCTCACCATCCACCAGCTGCCCTGTGTGTTCACCATCCGCCAGCTGCCCTGTACCTTCACCATCCGCCAGCTGCCCTGTCTGTTCACCATCCGCCAGCTGCCCTGTGTGTTCACCATCCTCCAGCTGCCCTGTGTGTTCACCATCCGCCAGCTGCCCTGCGTGTTCACCATCCACCAGCTGCCCTGTGTGTTCACCATCCACCAGCTGCCCAGTGCGTTCACCATCCACCAGCTGCCTTGTATGTTCACCATCCGCCAGCTGCCCTGTGTGTTCACCATCCTCCAGCTGTCCTGTGTGTTCACCATCCTCCAGCTGTCCTGAGTGTTCACCATCCTCCACCTGCCTTGTGTGTTCACCATCCACCAGCTGTCCTGTGTGTTCACCATCCGCCAGCTGCCCTGTGTGTTCACCATCCTCCAGCTGCCCTGTGTGTTCACCATCCACCAGCTGCCCTGTGTGTTCACCATCCACCAGCTGCCTTGTGTGTTCACCATCCGCCAGCTGCCCTGTACCTTCACCATCCACCAGCTGCCCTGTGTGTTCACCATCCGCCAGCTGCCCTGTACTATCACCATCCACCAGCTGCCCTGTGTGTTCACCATCCGCCAGCTTCCCTGTACCCTCGCCATCCGCCAGCTACCCTGTGTGTTCACCATCCACCAGCTGCCCTGTGTGTTCACCATCCACCAGCTGCCCTGTACCTTCACCATCCGCCAGCTGCCCTGTACCCTCACCATCCGCCAGCTGCCCTGTGTGTTCACCATCCACCAGCTGCCCTGTACCCTCACCATCCACCAGCTTCCCTGTGTGTTCACCATCCACCAGCTGCCCTGTACCTTCACCATCCGCCAGCTGCCCTGTACCCTCACCATCCGCCAGCTGCCCTGTGTGTTCACCATCCACCAGCTGCCCTGTACCCTCACCATCCACCAGCTTCCCTGTACCCTCACCATCCACCAGCTGCCCTGTGTGTTCACCATCCGCCAGCTGCCCTGTGTGTTCACCATCCGCCAGCTGCCCTGTGTGTTCACCATCCTCCAGCTGCCCTGTGTGTTCACCATCCGCCAGCTGCCCTGCGTGTTCACCATCCACCAGCTGCCCTGTGTGTTCACCATCCACCAGCTGCCCAGTGTGTTCACCATCCACCAGCTGCCTTGTGTGTTCACCATCCGCCAGCTGCCTTGTGTGTTCACCATCCGCCAGCTGCCCTGTGTGTTCACCATCCTCCAGCTGCCCTGTGTGTTCAACATCCACCAGCTGCCCTGTGTTTTCACCATCCACCAGCTGCCTTGTGTGTTCACCATCCACCAGCTGCCCGGTACCCTCACCATCCGCCAGCTGCCCGGTACCCTCACCATCCGCCAGCTGCCCTGTACCCTCACCATCCACCAGCTGCCCTGTACCTTCACCATCCGCCAGCTGCCTTGTGTGTTCACCATCCGCCAGCTGCCCTGTGTGTTCACCATCCTCCAGCTGCCTTGTGTGTTCACCATCCGCCAGCTGCCCTGTGTGTTCACCATCCTCCAGCTGCCCTGTGTGTTCACCATCCACCAGCTGCCTTGTGTGTTCACCATCTACCAGCTGCCCTGTACCCTCACCATCCACCAGCTTCCTTGTGTGTTCACCATCCACCAGCTGCCCTGTACCCTCACCATCCGCCAGCTTCCTTGTGTGTTCACCATCCACCAGCTGCCCTGTACCCTCACCATCCGCCAGCTGCCCTGTACCCTCACCATCCACCAGCTGCCCTGTACCGTCACCATCCACCAGCTGCCCTGTACCCTCAACATCCACCAGCTGCCCTGTACCTTCACCATCCGCCAGCTGCCTTGTGTGTTCACCATCCACCAGCTGCCCTGTGTGTTCACCATCCTCCAGCTGCCCTGTGTGTTCACCATCCACCAGCAGCCCTGTGTGTTCACCATCCACCAGCTGCCTTGTGTGTTCACCATCCACCAGCTGCCATGTGTGTTCACCATCCACCAGCTGCCCTGTACCCTCACCATCCACCAGCTGCCTTGTGTGTTCACCATCCACCAGCTGCCCTGTGTGTTCACCATCCACCAGCTGCCCTGTACCGTCACCATCCACCAGCTGCCCTGTACCCTCAGCATCCACCAGCTGCCCTGTACCCTCACCATCCACCAGCTGCCCTGTACCCTCACCATCCACCAGCTGCCCTGTACCCTCACCATCCGCCAGCTGCCCTGTACCCTCACCATCCACCAGCTGCCCTGTACCTTCACCATCCGCCAGCTGCCTTGTGTGTTCACCATCCGCCAGCTGCCCTGTGTGTTCACCATCCTCCAGCTGCCTTGTGTGTTCACCATCCGCCAGATGCCCTGTGTGTTCACCATCCTCCAGCTGCCCTGTGTGTTCACCATCCACCAGCTGCCCTGTACCTTCACCATCCGCCAGCTGCCCTGTACCCTCACCATCCGCCAGCTGCCCTGTGTGTTCACCATCTACCAGCTGCCCTGTACCCTCACCATCCACCAGCTGCCCTGTGTGTTCACCATCCACCAGCTGCCCTGTACCTTCACCATCCGCCAGCTGCCATGTACCCTCACCATCCGCCAGCTGCCCTGTGTGTTCACCATCCACCAGCTGCCCTGTACCCTCACCATCCACCAGCTGCCCTGTGTGTTCACCATCCGCCAGCTGCCCTGTAACTTCACCATCCGCCAGCTGCCCTGTGTGTTCACCATCCGCCAGCTGCCTTGTGTGTTCACCATCCTCCAGCTGCCCTGTGTGTTCACCATCCGCCAGCTGCCCTGCGTGTTCACCATCCACCAGCTGCCCTGTGTGTTCACCATCCACCAGCTGCCCAGTGCGTTCACCATCCACCAGCTGCCTTGTATGTTCACCATCCGCCAGCTGCCCTGTGTGTTCACCATCCTCCAGCTGTCCTGTGTGTTCACCATCCTCCAGCTGTCCTGAGTGTTCACCATCCTCCACCTGCCTTGTGTGTTCACCATCCACCAGCTGTCCTGTGTGTTCACCATCCGCCAGCTGCCCTGTGTGTTCACCATCCTCCAGCTGCCCTGTGTGTTCACCATCCACCAGCTGCCCTGTGTGTTCACCATCCACCAGCTGCCTTGTGTGTTCACCATCCGCCAGCTGCCCTGTACCTTCACCATCCACCAGCTGCCCTGTGTGTTCAACATCCGCCAGCTGCCCTGTACCTTCACCATCCACCAGCTGCCCTGTGTGTTCACCATCCGCCAGCGGCCCTGTACCTTCACCATCCACCAGCTGCCCTGTGTGTTCACCATCCGCCAGCTGCCCTGTACCCTCACCATCCGCCAGCTGCCCTGTGTGTTCACCATCCACCAGCTGCCCTGTGTGTTCACCATCCACCAACTGCACTGTACCTTCACCATCCGCCAGCTGCCCTGTACCCTCACCATCCGCCAGCTGCCCTGTGTGTTCACCATCCACCAGCTGCCCTGTACCCTCACCATCCACCAGCTGCCCTGTGTGTTCACCATCCACCAGCTGCCCTGTACCTTCACCATCCGCCAGCTGCCATGTACCCTCACCATCCGCCAGCTGCCCTGTGTGTTCACCATCCACCAGCTGCCCTGTACCCTCACCATCCACCAGCTTCCCTGTGTGTTCACCATCCGCCAGCTGCCCTGTACCTTCACCATCCGCCAGCTGCCCTGTCTGTTCACCATCCGCCAGCTGCCCTGTGTGTTCACCATCCTCCAGCTGCCCTGTGTGTTCACCATCCGCTAGCTGCCCTGCGTGTTCACCATCCACCAGCTGCCCTGTGTGTTCACCATCCACCAGCTGCCCAGTGCGTTCACCATCCACCAGCTGCCTTGTATGTTCACCATCCGCCAGCTGCCCTGTGTGTTCACCATCCTCCAGCTGTCCTGTGTGTTCACCATCCTCCAGCTGTCCTGAGTGTTCACCATCCTCCACCTGCCTTGTGTGTTCACCATCCACCAGCTGTCCTGTGTGTTCACCATCCGCCAGCTGCCCTGTGTGTTCACCATCCTCCAGCTGCCCTGTGTGTTCACCATCCACCAGCTGCCCTGTGTGTTCACCATCCACCAGCTGCCTTGTGTGTTCACCATCCGCCAGCTGCCCTGTACCTTCACCATCCACCAGCTGCCCTGTGTGTTCACCATCCGCCAGCTGCCCTGTACCTTCACCATCCACCAGCTGCCCTGTGTGTTCACCATCCGCCAGCTTCCCTGTACCCTCGCCATCCGCCAGCTACCCTGAGTGTTCACCATCCACCAGCTGCCCTGTGTGTTCACCATCCACCAGCTGCCCTGTACCTTCACCATCCGCCAGCTGCCCTGTACCCTCACCATCCGCCAGCTGCCCTGTGTGTTCACCATCCACCAGCTGCCCTGTACCCTCACCATCCACCAGCTTCCCTGTGTGTTCACCATCCACCAGCTGCCCTGTACCTTCACCATCCGCCAGCTGCCCTGTACCCTCACCATCCGCCAGCTGCCCTGTGTGTTCACCATCCACCAGCTGCCCTGTACCCTCACCATCCACCAGCTGCCCTGTACCCTCACCATCCACCAGCTGCCCTGTGTGTTCACCATCCGCCAGCTGCCCTGTGTGTTCACCATCCGCCAGCTGCCCTGTGTGTTCACCATCCTCCAGCTGCCCTGTGTGTTCACCATCCGCCAGCTGCCCTGCGTGTTCACCATCCACCAGCTGCCCTGTGTGTTCACCATCCACCAGCTGCCCAGTGTGTTCACCATCCACCAGCTGCCTTGTGTGTTCACCATCCGCCAGCTGCCTTGTGTGTTCACCATCCGCCAGCTGCCCTGTGTGTTCACCATCCTCCAGCTGCCCTGTGTGTTCAACATCCACCAGCTGCCCTGTGTTTTCACCATCCACCAGCTGCCTTGTGTGTTCACCATCCACCAGCTGCCCGGTACCCTCACCATCCGCCAGCTGCCCGGTACCCTCACCATCCGCCAGCTGCCCTGTACCCTCACCATCCACCAGCTGCCCTGTACCTTCACCATCCGCCAGCTGCCTTGTGTGTTCACCATCCGCCAGCTGCCCTGTGTGTTCACCATCCTCCAGCTGCCTTGTGTGTTCACCATCCGCCAGCTGCCCTGTGTGTTCACCATCCTCCAGCTGCCCTGTGTGTTCACCATCCACCAGCTGCCTTGTGTGTTCACCATCTACCAGCTGCCCTGTACCCTCACCATCCACCAGCTTCCTTGTGTGTTCACCATCCACCAGCTGCCCTGTACCCTCACCATCCGCCAGCTGCCCTGTACCCTCACCATCCACCAGCTGCCCTGTACCGTCACCATCCACCAGCTGCCCTGTACCCTCACCATCCACCAGCTGCCCTGTACCTTCACCATACGCCAGCTGCCTTGTGTGTTCACCATCCACCAGCTGCCCTGTGTGTTCACCATCCTCCAGCTGCCCTGTGTGTTCACCATCCACCAGCAGCCCTGTGTGTTCACCATCCACCAGCTGCCTTGTGTGTTCACCATCCACCAGCTGCCATGTGTGTTCACCATCCACCAGCTGCCCTGTACCCTCACCATCCACCAGCTGCCTTGTGTGTTCACCATCCACCAGCTGCCCTGTGTGTTCACCATCCACCAGCTGCCCTGTACCGTCACCATCCACCAGCTGCCCTGTACCCTCAGCATCCACCAGCTGCCCTGTACCCTCACCATCCACCAGCTGCCCTGTACCCTCACCATCCACCAGCTGCCCTGTACCCTCACCATCCGCCAGCTGCCCTGTACCCTCACCATCCACTAGCTGCCCTGTACCTTCACCATCCGCCAGCTGCCTTGTGTGTTCACCATCCGCCAGCTGCCCTGTGTGTTCACCATCCTCCAGCTGCCTTGTGTGTTCACCATCCGCCAGCTGCCCTGTGTGTTCACCATCCTCCAGCTGTCCTGTGTGTTCACCATCCTCCAGCTGTCCTGAGTGTTCACCATCCTCCACCTGCCTTGTGTGTTCACCATCCACCAGCTGTCCTGTGTGTTCACCATCCTCCAGCTGCCCTGTGTGTTCACCATCCACCAGCTGCCTTGTGTGTTCACCATCCACCAGCTGCCTTGTGTGTTCACCATCCACCAGTTGCCTTGTGTGTTCACCATCCACCTGCTGCCCTGTACCCTCACCATCCACCAGCTGCCCTGTACCCTCACCATCCACCAGCTGCCCTGTACCGTCACCATCCACCAGCTGCCCTGTACCCTCACCATCCACCAGCTGCCCTGTACCTTCACCATCCGCCAGCTGCCTTGTGTGTTCACCATCCACCAGCTGCCTTGTGTGTTCACCATCCACCAGCTGCCTTGTGTGTTCACCATCCACCAGCTGCCTTGTGTGTTCACCATCCACCAGCTGCCCTGTACCTTCACCATCCGCCAGCTGCCCTGTACCCTCACCATCCACCAGCTGCCCTGTACCGTCACCATCCACCAGCTGCCCTGTACCCTCACCATCCACCAGCTGCCCTGTACCTTCACCATCCACCAGCTGCCCTGTACCCTCACCATCCGCCAGCTGCCCTGTACCCTCACCATCCACCAGCTGCCCTGTACCTTCACCATCCGCCAGCTGCCTTGTGTGTTCACCATCCGCCAGCTGCCCTGTGTGTTCACCATCCTCCAGCTGCCTTGTGTGTTCACCATCCACCAGCTGCCCTGTGTGTTCACCATCCTCCAGCTGCCCTGTGTGTTCACCATCCACCAGCTGCCCTGTGTGTTCACCATCCACCAGCTGCCTTGTGTGTTCACCATCCACCAGCTGCCCTGTACCCTCACCATCCACCAGCTGCCTTGTGTGTTCACCATCCACCAGCTGCCCTGTGTGTTCACCATCCACCAGCTGCCCTGTACCGTCACCATCCACCAGCTGCCCTGTACCCTCACCATCCACCAGCTGCCCTGTACCCTCACCATCCATCAGCTGCCCTGTACCCTCACCATCCACCAGCTGCCCTGTACCCTCACCATCCACCAGCTGCCCTGTACCCTCACCTTCCGCCAGCTGCCCTGTACCTTCACCATCCGCCAGCTGCCCTGTACCCTCACCATCCACCAGCTGCCCTGTACCGTCACCATCCACCAGCTGCCCTGTACCCTCACCATCCACCAGCTGCCCTGTACCCTCACCATCCGCCAGCTGCCCTGTACCCTCACCATCCGCCAGCTGCCCTGTACCCTCACCATCCACCAGCTGCCCTGTACCCTCACCATCCACCAGCTGCCCTGTACCCTCACCATCCACCAGCTGCCCTGTACCCTTACCATCCACCAGCTGCCCTGTACCCTCACCATCCACCAGCTGCCCTGTACCCTCACCATCCACCAGCTGCCCTGTACCCTCACCATCCACCAGCTGCCCTGTACCGTCACCATCCACCAGCTGCCCTGTACCCTCACCATCCGCCAGCTGCCCTGTACCCTCACCATCCGCCAGCTGCCCTGTACCCTCACCATCCACCAGCTGCCCTGTACCCTCACCATCCGCCAGCTGCCCTGTACCTTCACCATCCAAACATATAATCCTTTTTGTTTCGGGAAGTCCAAAGAGCTGGGAACATTACGGACTCAATGCTTGTCCAATTCCCGGATGCCGTTGGTTTTAGCAGCTTGCGAGACGGAATATATGACCTGCAACGTAATGGCTCGGACTGCTAACCAACGCCAACAATTTCTTTTCCGGGTCGTGAAACGTCGAAGTAACTATAAAAGGGGACTTAGCCCCGGTCGGCGCTCCTGTTAACGCTATGCAATATTCCTTTACGTCGCCCCGGGGATTAATACCGGATCTTTTATGGGCGGTAACCTATTACCAGGGACAAAAAGTTGAAGTGTCTACAGATGCCTTATCTCGATGACTCGACGGTGCTGCGCCACGGAGGCCGTGCTGGAGGGGCACACGGCCGTGCTGGGGGGGAGGGCGTGCTGGAGGGGCACACGGCCGTGCTGGGGGGGAGGGCGTGCTGACGGGGGCACACGGCCGTGCTGGGGGGGAGGGCGTGCTGACGGGGGCACACGGCCGTGCTGGGGGGGAGGGCGTGCTGACGGGGGCACACGGCCGTGCTGGGGGGGGGGCGTGCTAACGGGGGTACACGGTCGTGCTGGGGGGGGGGGTGTTGACGGGGCCACACGGGCGTGCTGGGGGGGGCGTGCTGACGGGGCAATACGGGCGTGCTGGGGGGGGGGCCTGCTGGGGGGGCGTGCTGACGGGGCCACACGGGCGAGCTGGGGGGGAGGGCGTGCTGACGGGGGCACACGGCCGTGCTGGGGGGGGTGCTAACGGGGGTACACGGTCGTGCTGGGGGGGAGGGCGTGCTGACGGGGGCACACGGCCGTGCTGGGGGGGCGTGCTGACGGGGGCACACGGCCGTGCTGGGGGGGGGCGTGCTAACGGGGTACACGGTCGTGCTGGGGGGGGGGTGTTGACGGGGCCACACGGGCGTGCTGGGGGGGGGCGTGCTGACGGGGCAATACGGGCGTGCTGGGGGGGGACCTGCTGGGGGAGCGTGCTGACGGGGCCACACGGGCGTGCTCGGGGGGGGGCCGTGCTGACGGGGGACAAACTACGGAGGGCGTGCTTGGGGACAAACGCCAGGGAGGGCGTGCTGACGGGGTACACGCCACGGAGGGCGGGTAAGGTAAGGCGCGGAAGACTGGGGCGTGCAGTGTTGGGTGAGGCGTGCAGTGTTATAGGGGTCGTGCAGAGTTGGAAGGGGCGCGCAATTTTGGAGGAGGCGTACGGTTTTGGATATGGTTTATAGAGTTCGAGGGGGCGTGCAGTGTTGGCGGGGTCGTGCAGTTTTGGAGGGATGTGCAGTATTGTAATGGGAGTGCAATGTTGTAGTGAGCGTGCAGCAAGGGGCACGTAGGAGTGAGCGTTCAGAGAAGTGCTAAAAGTGAAGTACGGACAGTACGTGCCGTACAGAAGAAGGCTGCACGGCACTTTCACCGAGGGCAACAGCCAGCGTCAATCCTTTCAAGAACTGCACAGGGAACTAGTGGCTGTGCAGGCGAGAAACGCCTGCAGTATAGGAGTATACCTGCTTGATGGGGTTCTGGGAGTTCTTCTACTCCCCAAGCCCGGCCCGAGCCCCTGCCTGACTTGTGAGAGTTTGGTCCACCAGGCTGTTGCTTGGAGCGGCCCGCAGGCCCACACACCCACCACAGCCCGATTGGTCGGCACTCCTTGAAGAAAACAATCTTGTTTTCTCTTGAAGATGTCCACGGTTGTTCCGGCAATATTTCTGATGCTCGCTGGGAGGATGTTGAACAGCCGCGGACCTCTGATGTTTATAGAGTGTTCTCTGATTGTGTCTATGCCACCTCAGCTCTTCACTGGTTCTATTCTGCATTTTCTTTCATATCGTTCACTCCAGTACGATGTTATTTTACTGCGCAGATTTGGAACCTGTCCCCCCAGTATTTTCCATGTGTATAATATGTATGTATATTTGGTATCTCTCTCTCGTCTCCTTTCTAGTGAGCACATTTGGAGAGCTTTGAGACGATCCCAATAATTTAGGTGCATTATCTCGTCTATGAGTGCCGTATATGTTCTCTGTATTCCCTCTATTTCAGCAATTTCTCCTGCTCTGAAGGGGGAAGTGAGTACTGAGCAGTACTCAAGACGGGACAACACAAGTGATTTGAAGAGTAAAACCATTGTGATGGAGTCTCTGGAGTTGAAGGTTCTCGGAATCCATCCTATCATGTTTCTGGCTGACGCAATACTTGCTTGGTTATGCTCCCTAAACGTTAGGTCGTCGGACATCATTATTCCCAAATCCTTGACATGCTGTTTTCCTACTATGGGCAGACTCGATTGTGTTTTGTATCCTGTATTATGTTTCAGATCCTCATTTTTGCCGTATCTGAGTACCTGGAATTTATCACAGATAAACATCATGTTATTTTCTGCTGCCCAATCGAAAACTTTGTTAATGTCTGTTTGTAGTTTTTCAATGTTTTCAGCAGAGGTAATTTTCATGCTGATTTTGGTATCATCTGCAAAGGATGACACAAAGCTGTGACTTGTATTTTTGTTTATATCTGATATGAGAATAAGGAACAGCAGTGGTGCAAGGACTGTACCCTGAGGTACAGAGCTTTTAACTGCGCTCGGACTCGATTTTACTTGATTGACTGTTACTCTTTGTGTTCTGTTCGATAGGAAATTGAGTATCCAGCGTCCTACTTTACCAGTTATACCCATTGACCTCATTTTGTGTGCCATCACTCCATGGTCACATTTGTCGAATGCCTTTGCAAAATCTGTGTATACGACATCTGCATTATGTTTTTCTTCTAATGGCTCAGTGATTTTGTTATAATGGTCAAGTAGTTGTGAGAGGCATGATCTTCCTGCTCTAAATCCATGTTGGCCTGGATTGTGGAGGTCATTGGATTCCATACACTGCAGGCGCAGTATACTCCTACACTGGCCCGAAGTATTGGAGCAAAAGCCCTAACCGCTCCACCATCAGGGCCCCGCACACGTTAAACTCGGTAGGTCCCTTACCCACATCTTACACATTAACCAGTGCCGGATGGTCAGCCCCTCCACAGCGGCGGATGGTCAGCCCCTCCACAGCGGCGGATGGTCAGCCCCTCCACAGCGGCGGATGGTCAGCCCCTCCACAGCGGCGGATGGTCAGCCCCTCCCACAGTGCCGGATGGTCAGGACCTCCACAGCGGCGGATGGTCAGCCCCTCCACAGTGCCGGATGGTCAGCCCCTCCACAGCGGCGGATGGTCAGCCCCTCCACAGCGGCGGATGGTCAGCCCCTCCACAGTGCCGGATGGTCAGGCCCTCCTACAGTCCCGGATGGTCAGGCCCTCCCACAGTGCCGAGTGATCAGCCCCTCCCACAATGGTGGGTGGTCAGCCCCTCCACAGTGCCGGATGGTCAGGCCCTCCCACAGTGCCGGATGGTCAGGCCCTCCTACAGTGCCGGATGGTCAGGCCCTCCCACAGTGCCGAGTGATCAGCCCCTCTCACAATGGTGGGTGGTCAGACTCTCCCACAGTGCCGGATGGTCAGCCCCTCCCACAGTGCTGGATGGTCAGACCCTCCCACAGTGGTGGATGATCAGCCCCTCCAACAGTGCCGGATGGTCAGGCCCTCCCACAGTGCTGGATGGTCAGACCCTCCCACAGTGGTGGATGATCAGCCCCTCCAACAGTGCCGGATGGTCAGGCCCTCCCACCGTGGTGGATGGTCAGACCCTCCCACAGTGGTGGATGATCAGCCCCTCCAACAGTGCCGGATGGTCAGGCCCTCCCACAGTGCTGGATGGTCAGACCCTCCCACAGTGGTGGATGATCAGCCCCTCCCACAGTGCCGGATGGTCAGGCCCTCCCACAGTGCTGGATGGTCAGACCCTCCCACAGTGGTGGATGATCAGCCCCTCCAACAGTGCCGGATGGTCAGGCCCTCCCACAGTGGTGGATGGTCAGACCCTCCCACAGTGGTGGATGGTCAGGCCCTCCCACAGTGGTGGATGGTCAGACCCTCCCACAGTGGTGGATGGTCAGACCCTCCCACAGTGGTGGATGGTCAGGCCCTCCCACAGTGGTGGATGGTCAGACCCTCCCACAGTGCTGGATGTTCAGGCCCTCCCACAGTGCTGGATGGTCAGACCCTCCCACAGTGGCGGATGTTCAGGCCCTCCCACAGTGCTGGATGTTCAGGCCCTCCCACAGTGGTGGATGGTCAGACCCTCCCACAGTGGCGGATGTTCAGGCCCTCCCACAGTGGCGGATGTTCAGGCCCTCCCACAGTGGCGGATGTTCAGGCCCTCCCACAGTGGCGGATGTTCAGGCCCTCCCACAGTGGCGGATGTTCAGGCCCTCCCACAGTGCTGGATGTTCAGGCCCTCCCACAGTGGTGGATGGTCAGACCCTCCCACAGTGGCGGATGTTCAGGCCCTCCCACAGTGGTGGATGGTCAGACCCTCCCACAGTGGCGGATGTTCAGGCCCTCCCACAGTGGCGGATGTTCAGGCCCTCCCACAGTGGTGGATGGTCAGACCCTCCCACAGTGGTGGATGGTCAGACCCTCCCACAGTGGTGGATGGTCAGACCCTCCCACAGTGGTGGATGGTCAGACCCTCCCACAGTGGTGGATGGTCAGACCCTCCCACAGTGGTGGATGGTCAGGCCCTCCCACAGTATACCTTAAGGTATAAGCCAGGATCACATCACCTCAGGATAAAGGTGGCCACTCTCTCCACATAATAAATCAGAACATGTCGTTCTCTTATTTAATCCCAATGGATTTACGACATTTCAATTTATCATAACATCGTCAGGTATATGTCAGTCACTTAATACGGGAACTTATTATCACTTCTACAGTTAATTTACGACTTAAACTTATATTTAGAAGTGACTAAAAGGTTCAGCTAAAATAAGAACTTTCAAACAAATTTCTAAGAACGATACGATTATTACTCTGAATCCTGAGAAAATCCACTAGGGCTGTGAGGTGGGCTCGAACCTGCGACCAAGGCATTGTCATCCACATACTCTACCACTATATCACCACGACTTTGTCGCAGGTTCCCTTCACCTCACAGCCCTCGTGTATTTTTCTCAGTTATATATATTTTATTTATATCACGTTCCTGTGATTTCTGGGTGAGTCTAAATCTTAATAAAAAAAACTGTTTGCTCACCAGCAACTTGACATTGTAACCCAACCACCAGAATCGTCTATTTCGACGGTTTCACTTCTTCCAGGGTCGGTGTTCGATCCCCGATGGTCCAAGTGGTTGGGCACCGTTCCTTCCCTCACCACTCATATCCCGGTTACTCCTCCTCATAACCCTTCCAAGCGCTAAATAGTAATACTGCCTCTGTGATTTCCTCCTGATAATTAATTACCTCTTCTCTCAGTGCAATTTGCCGCTCAGTGGGTCTGTAGAGCCTTATGTCTCGAGAACTGTGGTCATGCCACAGTTACAGACTTCCACGTTAATTAAGATAACTCCAGCGCCAGTGGAAACTTACTACATCGCCAATTTCGTTCCTGTTTTCCTCCGAAATCCCGTCTTTATGACATCAAACACTACTGGTGAGCCGCAGGATTTAACTGGACTTGGTCTTCTCTCTTCACCAAAATGTTCAGAGCATCCATATACCAAAATATGTATTTTTGGATAAAACGAAATTCAAAAATAATTTATAAACTCTGAACTTGCATAGGAAATTTTCTTCACTGAAACAAAATGTATATATATTCTATCCTCTCGAACACAACACTTTCATCAGTTCATTTATGTTTCCAGCATTATTCTCTAAGTGTATGTCCTTCTCTTTGGGCCTCACGGTCTCACTTTTTTATTATTTAATTAAAAAAATTGTGTTGGTTTCCGTATCTAGACTATCTGACTCCAGCTGCTATCAACACTCCACCACCTTCTGTGTGTCCGACCATTCTCATAGTACCTTCAGAGACAGCTGGAACAGACTGCACTGTGGCCTTCCTGACGAGGAATTCACTGTAGTCCGTAGAAATGATGAATTCCACGGTATTGTATTTAATTTGCCCGGTTAAAAATACTTTATTCGGCTTCCTGTCAACTTTATGGCACTTGTGTAGGTATACAACCCTCACAGTACTTCAGCAACAGTGATAGTCATAATTATTCGCATTTTTTTTTACTTGGCTTCGTGTTGATTAGTCATAAGGTTTTTTGTAAACATTTTCCACTGTAACAAAGAACTTTACGCCTAAAACGCGCTGTGCTGCCGCGTTCATACATTTACAACTTACATAAATCTTAAACGTTCTGCAGAACGAATTTCCACACCGAACAACGTGCATTACTGCAGTTGACAAAGGTCACAGTCAGTCACTTTGAGCGCTCACTGGCTATCATTAACAGGCTAATTATTCTATTCATATTCTGATATCCTTATTTACACACAGCATCAAGCTAGCGACGTACACATTGGACGTGTCCCACTGTAGTGTTCAGACGGTGAGTGGAAGCCTTAGATAACCAGACATATCACAGGAACCCCTGGAACGACCAGAGTCTTCCAGGTGGAGCTTACTGGAGGATTCCTGGATCTCTGCAAAAACTGCCTAAGAAGCAGGAGTGCTTGCTGATGTAAGGAACAACGATAATATTACACGTAAATAATCGAACTGGCGATTCATAAACTGGTTCCAGCTATTTTGTTAATTATGAGGAAAAATACAGCAGTTCCTGCTCAATACCACCACACAGTTCTCGTGAACGTTCCCAACGTCCAAAAACTATCGTATTAAAGGGCTCTTATCGTAACCGACCACAAACAGAAAACGAGACATTATGTCAATTTCGCGAACCGCCACCATTTTCTTTTACGAAAGTTTTGAAAAAGCCTAACGTAAAGTATATGTGAAAATAGGGCGTGGTATTAGGAGGACGGATTGCACCATTTAGAAATCTTAGTGTCGAAATAGTGATATATATAGTTAGCAAACTTAGGTCTTTGTTCAAGTTGCTGGGATCCTGTCATTAAAGATCTTTCTCCAACTGTTAGTGAACTGATTGTAAACATTGAACCCACTTTTCCCAACCACTTGGGCTGGACGGTAGAGCGACGGTCTCGCTTCATGCAGGTTGGCGTTTAATCCCCGACCGTCCAAGTGGTTGGGCACCATTCCTTCCCCTCGTTCCATCCCAAATCCTTATCCTGACCCCTTCCAAGTGCTACATAGTCGTAATGGCTTAGCGCTTTCCTCTGATAATTCCCGTCGCTCACTTGTAAACAGTATTCGCGGGAATAATTGATCGACTGTCGTTATATACAAGTTCATTGGTTGCCGCAGGTGTGTTTTTCGTATCCCTAGATTCCTATTCTTACAAGGACCATCTTCATATTCCTATTCTTACAAGGACCATCTTCATGGTCAACACGAGTTTACTAAAACATGAGTTTACTAAAACATGAGTTTACTAAAACATGAGTTTACTAAAACACGAGTTTACTAAAGCATGAGTTTACTAAAACATGAGTTTACTAAAACGTGAGTTTACTAAAACATGAGTTTATTAAAACGTGAGTTTACTAAAACATGAGTTTATTAAAACATGAGTTTACTAAAACATGAGTTTACTAAAACGTGAGTTTACTAAAACATGAGTTTACTAAAACATGAGTTTACTAAAACATGAGTTTATTAAAACATGAGTTTACTAAAACGTGATTTTACTAAAACATGAGTTTACTAAAACATGAGTTTACTAAAACATGAGTTTACTAAAACATGAGTTTACTAAAACATGAGTTTACTAAAACATGAGTTTACTAAAACATGAGTTTACTAAAACATGAGTTTACTAAAACATGAGTTTACTAAAACGTGAGTTTACTAAAACATGAGTTTACTAAAACGTGAGTTTACTAAAACATGAGTTTACTAAAACATGAGTTTACTAAAACATGAGTTTACTAAAACATGAGTTTACTAAAACGTGAGTTTACTAAAACATGAGTTTACTAAAACGTGATTTTACTAAAACATGAGTTTACTAAAACGTGAGTTTACTAAAACATGAGTTTACTAAAACATGAGTTTACTAAAACATGAGTTTACTAAAACATGAGTTTAGTAAAACATGAGTTTACTAAAACATTAGTTTACTAAAACGTGAGTTTACTAAAACATGAGTTTATTAAAACGTGAGTTTGCTAAAACGCGAGTTTACTAAAACATGAGTTTACTAAAACATGAGTTTACTAAAGCGTGAGTTTACTAAAACAAGAGTTTAGTAAAACATGAGTTTACTAAAACATTAGTTTACTAAAACGTGAGTTTACTAAAACATGAGTTTATTAAAACGTGAGTTTACTAAAACGTGAGTTTACTAAAACATGAGTTTACTAAAACATGAGTTTACTAAAACATGAGTTTACTAAAACGTGAGTTTACTAAAACATGAGTTTACTAAAACATGAGTTTACTAAAACATGAGTTTACTAAAACATGAGTTTAGTAAAACATTAGTTTACTAAAACGTGAGTTTACTAAAACATGAGTTTACTAAAACATGAGTTTACTAAAACATGAGTTTACTAAAACATGAGTTTACTAAAACATGAGTTTACTAAAACATGAGTTTATCAAAACACGAGTTTACTAAAACACGAGTTTACTAAAACACGAGTTTACTAAAACATGAGTTTACTAAAACATGAGTTTAGTAAAACATGAGTTTACTAAAACATGAGTTTACTAAAACATGAGTTTAGTAAAACATGAGTTTACTAAAACATGAGTTTACTAAAACGTGAGTTTACTAAAACATGAGTTTACTAAAACATGAGTTTACTAAAACATGAGTTTACTAAAACATGAGTTTACTAAAACATGAGTTTACTAAAACATGAGTTTATTAAAACATGAGTTTACTAAAACGTGAGTTTACTAAAACATGAGTTTACTAAAACGTGAGTTTACTAAAACGTGAGTTTGCTAAAACATGAGTTTACTAAAACGTGAGTTTACTAAAACATGAGTTTACTAAAACATTAGTTTACTAAAACATGAGTTTACTAAAACATGAGTTTACTAAAACATGAGTTTACTAAAACGTGAGTTTACTAAAACATGAGTTTAGTAAAACATGAGTTTATTAAAACATGAGTTTACTAAAACATGAGTTTAGTAAAACATTAGTTTACTAAAACATGAGTTTACTAAAACATGAGTTTACTTCCTACAGATCAACTTCTTTGGACAATTTAAATTTCCGTTACATATATAACACCCTTTTTCATAATTACACTGTAAGTAATTAATCCTACCGTCTAAATTTATAAAATACGGGAGATCAGCAGGAGTAACAGTTACACTTTGGGGGCCTCATAGCCTGGTGGAGAGCGCGCAGGACTCGTAATTCTGTAGCGCGGGTTCGATTCCAGCACGAGGCAGAAACAAATGGGCAAAGTTTCTTTCACCCTGAATGCCCCTGTTACCTAGCAATAAATAGGTACCTGGGTGTTAGTCAGCTGTCACGGGCAGCTTCCTGGGGGTGGAGGCCTGGTCGAGGACCGGGCCGCGGGGACACTAAAGCCCCGAAATCATCTCAAGATAACCTCAAGATAACACTAAAAGAGTCACGTTACAGAGAACATGGATTTCAAAACCAACATGAAGATCAGACTAGACCGTCTTATCATTACAGGGGTTACAGGAACTACCTATTCTGGAGAGATTGGTGGTGATTTGCCTGAACTGAATCCCTTGAAAAGGTCATGTTTTGTACTCTATTGCGTGTTTCAGAGAGATTCTCCGAACATATTAATATCTCCAGGGTGCACCTCTGCTTTTGTTGTGTTTAAGCTTGGGTACCCGGCGGTGCTCGGGTGCAGCCCGGAGGCCACAACTACACTACACACGACCGTCATCACTGTAACTATCTTCACTAGTCACTATTGTCATCACTGTAACCATCTTCACTAGTCACTACTGTCATCACTGTAACCATCTTCACTAGTCACTATTGTCATCACTGTATCCATCTTCACTAGTCACTACTGTCATCACTGTAACTATCTTCACTAGTCACTATTGTCATCACTGTAACCATCTTCACTAGTCACTACTGTCATCACCGTAACCATCTTCACTAGTCACTACTGTCATCACTGTAACCATCTTCACTAGTCACTACTGTCATCAATGTAACCATCTTCACTAGTCACTACTGTCATCACCGTAACCATCTTCACTAGTCACTACTGTCATCACTGTAACCATCTTCACTAGTCACTACTGTCATCACTGTAACCATCTTCACTAGTCACTACTGTCATCACCGTAACCATCTTCACTAGTCACTACTGTCATCACTGTAACCATCTTCACTAGTCACTACTGTCATCACTGTAACCATCTTCACTAGTCACTACTGTCATCACTGTAACCATCTTCACTAGTCACTACTGTCATCACTGTAACCATCTTCACTAGTCACTACTGTCATCACTGTAACCATCTTCACTAGTCACTGCTGTCATCACTGTAACTATCTTCACTACACACTGTTGTCATCACTGTAACTATCTTCACAAATCACTGTTGTCATCACTGTAACTATCTTCACAAGTCACTGTTGTCATCACTGTAACCATCTTCACTAGTCACTGTTGTCATCACTGTAACGATCTTCACAAGTCACTGTTGTCATCACTGTAACTATCTTCACTAGTCACTGTTGTCATCACTGTAACCATCTTCACTAGTCACTGTTGTCATCATTGTAACCATCTTCACAAATCACTGTTGTCATCACTGTAACTATCTTCACAAGTCACTGTTGTCATCACTGTAACTATCTTCACAAGTCACTATTGTCATCACTGTAACCATCTTCACTAGTCACTGTTGTCATCACTGTAACCATCTTCACTAGTCACTGTTGTCATCACTGTAACCATCTTCACTAGTCACTGTTGTTATCACTGTAACCATCTTCACTAGTCACTGTTGTCATCACTGTAACCATCTTCACAAATCACTGTTGTTATCATATTAACCATCTTCACAAATCACTGTTGTTATCATATTAACCATCTTCACAAATCACTGTTGTTATCATATTAACCATCTTCACAAATCACTGTTGTTATCATATTAACCATCTTCACAAATCACTGTTGTTATCATTGTAACCATCTTCACAAGACACTGTTGTCATCACTGTAACCATCTTCACAACACAACACATCTTCACAACACAGGCTCAGGAAGGTTCCCTCTAGCCCGTGCATATATTCTAGAGGCTTCCAGCCCTTAAATATCATGCAGAAAATAATGTATAGGGTGAATTTTAAAGAAGGATGAAGGCTAGTATTTAGGGGATTAGAATTTGGTGAATATTTACCATATCATATAATAGGGAGAGACCCAGGCACACCTATGACCGTTCCCAACATCAATTAGTCACCCTGAAAAGTTTAAAGAGGCTGTCCCCAAGCGTCTGGTTTACAACTTTGGAGAAACAACTAGACATCTTATTTGCTACATACAGATTTCTTTTCAATAATGAACTTTATTGGCGAATATATTAGTTTTTTCTACAATTTTATGTTTTGCCTTGAATGTTCAGTTTTCTCTGGTGCATGTGTATGGTATACAGTTCTCTGGTGCATGTGTATGGTATTCAGTTCTCTGGTGCATGTGTATGGTATACAGTTCTCTGGTGCATGTGTATGGTATACAGTTCTCTGGTGCATGTGTATGTATACCGTTCTCTGGTGCATGTGTATGGTATACAGTTCTCTGGTGCATGTGTATGGTATACCGTTCTCTGGTGCATTTGTATGGTATACAGTTCTCTGGTGCATGTGTATGGTATACAGTTCTCTGGTGCATGTGTATGGTATACCGTTCTCTGGTGCATGTGTATGGTATACAGTTCTCTGGTGCATGTGTATGGTATACAGTTCTCTGGTGCATGTGTACAGTATACAGTTCTCTGGTGCATGTGTATGGTATACAGTTCTCTGGTGCATGTGTATGGTATACAGTTCTCTGGTGTATGTGTATGGTATACAGTTCTCTGGTGCATGTGTATGGTATACTGTTCTCTGGTGCATGTGTATGGTATACTGTTCTCTGGTGCATGTGTATGGTATACAGTTATCTGGTGCATGTGTATGGTGTACAGTTCTCTGGTGCATGTGTATGGTATACAGTTATCTGGTGCATGTGTATGGTATACAGTTCTCTGGTGCATGTGTATGGTATACCGTTCTCTGGTGCATGTGTATGGTATACCGTTCTCTGGTGCATGTGTATGGTATACAGTTCTCTGGTGCATGTGTATGGTATACAGTTTTCTGGTGCATGTGTATGTATACCGTTCTCTGGGTGTATGGTATACAGTTCTCTGGGTGTATGTGTATGGTATACAGTTCAGTTATAAAATAAAACTTTTCCTTTCTCAGTGAGAGGTATATTGGCGCGACATTAATATCGTCGAGTCACAGGCGAAGGAACACATTAATAAGTCGAAATATATTCAGTTTGTTGCGACGCGCAGAAGATAAAAAAGAATTATTCAAAGAGTTAGGGAAAGCTGGAGATGCGAGGGAGGATAGAATGGAGATAGAGGACGAAAATAGAATAGACGGGCTGCTTTTGGAACGCTGGTGGGAGTGAGTGAGACGGGCAAACTTCAGATGGTTAGTGGAGGGGATAGAGAGACGTACAGCCTTTGGATTGTTGATTGTAGGCTCATGTCATGGGAATACTGCAGGCACTGGGGAAGATGGGCATACATTGTACAACACAAGTGGCATCGATTTGCTTCCTTGATAATACCGCGTTCAGTCACTTAGGCTGGACGGTTGAGCGACGGTCTCGCTTCATGCAAGTCGGCGTTCAATCTCCGACCGTCCAAGTGGTTGGGCACCATTCCTTTCCTTCCCGTCTCATACCAAATCCTTATCCTGATCCCTTCCAAGTGCTACGTAGGGGTAATGTTTTGGCGCTATCTCCTGATAATTAATTCATTCATTCATTGATAATACCGGACTATAGAGAGAGATATGAAGGCGAAGTGGTGTGGAATGTGCGCGCTCTGTAATGATGGTGAAATGGAAGACCTAACTCAGAAAAGGTACTTTAAGCGACAAGGGTGATGCCATATCAGAGAGAATGTTGGTAGATAAGTACAGAGTGTACACACCTAGGCATGTGTACACTCCTGGGCTTGTGTACACCCCTGGGCTTGTTTGCACTCCTGGGCTTGTGTACACCCCTGGGCTTGTGTGCACTCCTGGGCTTGTGTGCACTCCTGGGCTTGTGTACACCCCTGGGCTTGTGTACACCCCTGGGCTTGTGTGCACTCCTGGGCTTGTGTGCACTCCTGGGCTTGTGTACACCCCTGGGCTTGTGTACACCCCTGGGCTTGTGTACACCCCTGGGCTTGTGTACACCCCCGGGCTTATGTGCACTCCTGGGCTTGTGTACACCCCTGGACTTGTGTACACCCCTGGGCTTGTGTACACCCCTGGGCTTGTGTACACCCCTGGGCTTGTGTACACCCCTGGACTTGTGTACACCCCTGGACTTGTGTACACCCCTGGACTTGTGTACACCCCTGGACTTGTGTACACCCCTGGACTTGTGTACACCCCTGGACTTGTGTACACCCCTGGACTTGTGTACACCCCTGGACTTGTGTACACCCCTGGACTTGTGTACACCCCTGGACTTGTGTACACCCCTGGACTTGTGTACACCCCTGGACTTGTGTACACCCCTGGACTTGAACGGCGGCAAAATAAAAAATAGGAGTGTATTTACTATTTTTTAACTGACTACAGCATATGATATATATTATAAAATCTATCTTGGTTATCCTTTGTAGAGTAAACCAAATGGAAATGTGGGAGAATGTGGAATATGGGCGAGTGGGTATTATGGGCGAGTGGGTATTATATGCGAGTGGGTATTATGGGCGAGTGGGTATTATGGGCAAGTGGGTATTATGGGCGAGTGGGTATTATATTCAAGTGGGGAATATTGGCTCGTGTAGAGCATGGCCGAGGGTTCAATTTGTAATATGTAATTATAAATTAATAAATCTTTTAAGAATTCATTAGAGCTTGTAAACATAACATATATAACAGAACCTCGAAATAATCTGTTGGTGAAAATATGTGTCTGTCCAGGTCAGTAGAAATGAAATGTGCAACGCAACATCCGTAGAGTTAAACATTGAGAAAGACTAAAACCCTGATGATATCCTCAAAATGCTTCCGGAGTCTGCCAGTGCAGACTGCCTATCACATGCCTCTGTATGACTACCATCCTGTGTGATGGGGATTTTATAGCATCACGTAGTTAGCTTTTTTGACAGACTGTACTCCACTTCATATAGTCTAGGGTAGCTGCACTAATGCAGATGTACCTAACATATTAATAAAAAAAAAACATTGAGAACACTTACTGGTAAGAATATTGGTATCAATATTAAATATGCTAGACTATTCTATATGATGTTTGTTAGATCTCTCGTTGATTATAATGCTCTGCACTTAATTAATTTCCCCTCCTCTGTGTTGAACAAACTTGAAGTAGTACAGAATGAAGCATGAGGATAATTCTTGGTGCCCTAAGATGCACAAGAATCATCAACATGCGGGAAGAACTGAAGTTTCCAACCATGCTAGAGAGAATCATGCAAGTCAACACTACCTTTTGTCTTCAAGTCATGAGACACCCTACATCCTCCTGCATTGCATCCTGTTTTTTGAGACTCGGTATCACTCCTACCTTATTCACTCTTGTGTTGATGATATCCTCATAATGCACCTCAGAGTCTGCGAGTCCAGACTGCTTATCACATGCCTCTGCATGACTAACCATCCTGTGTGATGGGGATTTTTTAGCATCACGTAGTTTAGGGTAGCTGCACAAATGCAGATGAACCTAATGTATTAATACAAAAAATTGGGTATTCAGATATTGTTTTTCCAAACATTTGTTCAAATGACATATTTTCATCCTTGGAGCAACCCTTTGGTTACAGTAATAGGAGAAGGGATTTAAATTTTTTTTTTTTTTTTTTTTTTACCACAGACGTAGCCACACATTTACAATGCTAATCAGCATATATACATTTTCTTGTCCTTCATGGACAGGTTGAGAGATCTGTTAAACATATAATTCAGGGATTAATTTAAAAATTAAGCACAGAAGATGATTGTTGTGCTTTAAAATGCTAATCTAACCTACATACATAAATCTGTGAGGAAAGGTAGTGTGTGGGCAGGGAGGAAGGGCTCGTGGGTAAGAAATATGTGCGCATCGAGGAGATGGGGAGTTTATGGGAGGACATGGCAAAGGCATATGATATATATGGGGAGGGTATTAGTGTGGGGAGCCTTCTGTCACTACATCAACCCTGGCATCTCTTGGTACCCTATATACATATCAGTGAAAGAAAATACATGTCAGTCTGTCTGTCTTAGGATGGGGGGAGGAGGGCAGGCACATAGGGCAAGCCTCGCAGAACTGTGCATGGGGATTTGCCGTTGTATGGGGGATCGTCACAGGGGTGTTGGAGTCAAGCTCCAGGACCCTATAGATGAAGGAGCGACTTAAATTCAGACTCCCAGTGATCTGTGAAATCTGAAAGGTGGTTTAGGTTGACCAGATAGGGAGGATGGGAAGAGAAAGATGGGGTGGAGAGACCCGGGCACCGCCGGGAAACTTTTCCAGTATCCTGAATAACAAAATCCTCTTCGATATAGTATCTCTAGCAGAGATTATACAACAGAGCGACTATAACAGACCCTTTGTAACAGAGCCTCTACGTACAGCCTCTATAAGACAAGCTATGTAAAACGTGTTGTATAACATAGCATCTATGACACAGTCTCTATAAAAGAACCTCTATGGTACTAGCGAGGATGGTGTACTATGGTGAAGTGATACAGGATCACAATATGAGGCTCCAATCTCCTTCTCAAGTCTGCATAGGTACTAAAGATGTCACAGGTAATCACGGGCCATTAATAGCCATTGTGACATATTTTTAAGTAACGTTGACCTGGGAAGACTTTGTAGCAGAAGGTATTCTCTTTTATTATTTAACTAGCTGTACCCGGACACGCGTTGCTGTGGTTCAGCAACGCGTGTGCATTGCTGAACCACAGCAACCCTTCCCCTGTCTCCCAGTCCTCCCAACCATTCCTCCCTCCCTCGTCACCTCGTCCTCCCAACCATTCCCCACTCCCCTGTCCTGTCGTCCTCCCCATCATTTCCTCCCTCATTCATTCCTATGTCCTACCCACCATCCACCACTCCACCGTCCCCTCGCCCTTCTAACCATTCCCACTCCACCGTCCCCTCGTCCTCTCTACCATCTCTCACTCCCCCTTCTCCTCGTCCTCCTTACCATTTCCCCGCTCTCCACCATCCCCTCGTCCTCCACTCCATCCCACCCTTCCCTGTCCCCTTGTCCTCCCACACCAATCTCCATTCCCCTGTCCCCTCGTCCTCCCCACCATTCCCCACTTCCTCCTCCGATGCATTCCCAAATGATCGATGTTCCCATCAGAAAATTGAGAACATCAAATGATCTGATGTTCCAATCACTGAAATATAATAAAAACAATTAAAAACTTAATGAAAAAAAAATAAAAAAATTAACTATTCACACAAAATGAACGGTATGGTAAAGAATAAAAGCTCAATTCCAACACAATGTCAAACAAAATAATTAAATCAAAATGAAAATAATTCGAAATATATAAAATTCAATTTATCAATGAAATCGGAAACATTGAAATGGAATTGAAACATATTTTGTATTGCTTGAGTTGCTCTCATGTGCAACAGATGGCGCTGTTTGTTTTTTTTAAATCATGTTTTTACCTGCTACAGTTGTGGCATCAATACTTATACTTACGAAATGAATGGTAAGGTAAATAACATATCTCAGTTAAAATGCAATGTCACACAAAATAATTAAATCAAAATGAAAATAAATTGAAATGTAGGAAGATTTAATTTGCCAATGCAATCGAAGACATTGAAATGGAATCGTAACATATTTAGTATAGTGTGTGTGGCTCTTGCATGCAAGAGATGGTGCTATTTCTTAAAAAAAAAAAAAAATATTTTTACCTGTCACAGGGTAAAACTTAAAACATTTATACTTATACTTATGAAATGAATGGTATGGTAAACAACACAGCTCAATTCCAACACAATGTCACACAAAATATTTCAACAAAAATTTAAATAAATCAAAATCTATGAAAATTAAATTTATCAATGTAATCGGAAACATTAAAATGGAATTCGTAACATATCTAGTATTGCGTGTGTGTTGCTATTACATGCAACAGATGGCGCTGTTTAAAAAAAAAAATGCTTTTATATGTCACAGGTGTGGCATCTATATAGTAGGTATATAAAACACATATTCGAATGGAACATTGTGACAGAATTTCAAAGGAATCGGTGAAGAACTTATGGAAATTACAGCGTAAATTGCTCTTACGTCCAACAGATGGCACTGTTTTTTCCTGTCAATGGTAAGGCATGTATATAGTAGGTATATAAAAACACGAATGCAACGTCATGTCAAATTTACAAAGCAATCTGTAAAAAGGTTTAAAAGATTATCCCCTCACATGAAAAACAGTTTAAAAAAAAACTTTTTTTCGTCACAGACGTGACATGAATATAGTATGTATACAAAAACTTGCTCGGATTCGAATGGAACATTATATAAAAATTTCAAAGCAATCGGTGAAGACCTTTCGGTGATTTTGAACAAACGAACATATCCATATTTATTTAAATAGATTTCGATTTTGGAATTTTCTACCTGTAGCTTATTGTGTATCTTAGTTAATAAACTTGATGGTTCTGTAAGTCTGGTCATTCGCCCTCCCCGCTCTTTCTGCAATAGCCCAGCTAGAAGCACTCAACGTATAGTTTACGAACGATTATCGAAACACTCAACAATTCCATAGTTGTCCATTGGTGCATCGCATTGTCCAACGCGTCCAACGACGCATTGGTGCGTCAGCAATCTTAGCAGGTAAGTAAATAAATAGGGAAAAATTACAAAGTGAAATAGCGACGTAAAGTCAGGTGGTTTAGTGAACACGAAGGTGGTGAGGTGTGCGTGCGAGTATGACGAGTAGCAGGATGTCAATAACAAACTAAGAGTGTCGTCCAAACATTTACCAGTAATTACAGAGCGCGCGGGGCATGTGAGTGAGTGTAAATGGTGAGCGTCGGGGGGAAAGTTAGGGAGTGTCAATATTTGAAAACAAAAATTCATTGATAAGATAGCAAAGAGCAACAGGTGTCATACACTATATTTACAAAGAGCGAGTGAACTCTCATGCCCAGGTACCAGGATGAGTCAGTCAGGTGGGTGAATGAATATGGGTTCGATTTCACAGTTCTGTTGAAATTCACAGATTAAGCCACATAACGCACACCTCGCCTACAGGGATCTATGTCGCTTTCTTCCATATATAGACCTGTCTTGTATCTGTGGTGGTAGTCAAAATATTGGTATGCAGGTAGGCTTTATATGTTCAGGTAGGTTTCTACTGGTTGGTCTCTACTGGTTGGTCTCTACTGGTAGGTCTCTACTGGTAGGTCTCGACTGGTAGGTCTCGACTGGTAGGTCTCTACTGGTTGGTCTCTACTGGTTGGTCTCTACTGGTTGGTCTCTACTGGTAGGTCTCTACTGGTAGGTCTCTACTGGTTGGTCTCTACTGGTTGGTCTCGACTGGTAGGTCTCTATTTGACGGGGAAAGAGGAGCTTCTAGAAGGCTTGAAGGTGCATTTAAAATGAGACGTAATGAGAACTGCGGGTCCGATGTGCCGTCAGAGAGATCACCTTGTGTCATTTTCTGAGGCTGCATGACCGCCATTTGACGCATACTTGCATTTTGCGTCGCATTTTGACCCATATTTTTCTTAAGACCAAAAATAGCCGTACAAGAAAATAGTAGCGGCTCGCGAAATAGGCATACTGTCCCGTTTTCTGTTTTAGATCCTCAGGCAAGTTAGGATATGGGCATTTTAGTACGGCAGTTTCTTTACGCTGGGAAACCTATGGAGGAGGGGATGGACAGACATTGCACAGAGTGGGGAGCCCTTGTCATTCACCAGGTGTTTATCAACAGAAGGCGCCAAGCCGTGGAGACTACCCAACACCACCTTAGCCATGATGGCTTCCTTCAACGACGGCGTGTGATTTGCTACTTCGTGTTAGGTTTGTGTGACGGATCGATTGGCAACAGCATCGATGATATTCACAGAGAGTGATCACACTATCGTCATGTATCAATGTGAAAATCGTTCATAAGAGCCTAGCTCTTAACCCATATGAGTATCTAAATGAGCTACATAGATATTAGAAAGAATTTATTCAGTGTGAGGGTAGTTAACAAATGTAATGCATTAGGCATTGATGTGGTGGAGGCAGACTCAATACACAGTTTCAAATGTAGGTTTGATAGAGCCCAATAGGCTCAGGAATTTGTACACCAGTTGGTTGACAGTTGTGAGGTTGGACCAAAGAGCCAAAGCTCAACCCCCACAATCACAACAAGGTAAGTACATTAACAAAATGTAACATATTTACAAAATGCTTTATTCTGGACTCTTACTTTTAACGATCCGCTCGCAACATCATTCGTTAAGCAGTATTTTGTAAGACTTTGTGTTCATACTTGACCTCTGCCTTCGTCACTCACTCATAATGATGAGGTTTAAAATATCAGGATTAAAAACCACCTCTCATGAAACCGTGACTGGTGACAGCGTGACTGTCCTCGCTGGTGTTGACATTATGCAGTAACAACACCTTACCATAATAACACCTTATCAATTGTATCACGATAATGTGATTTCTCTGTGTATTGCAGGAGGGTCGTCAGAGGTAGAATTACTGGACGACAGAGCCAGAGTGCATGGGGGGATTATACGATACCCTTCTTCGGCTTCAGTGGAAGCCTCGGGACCGTTGTGGGCGCAGTAGTACCCAAGGTTACAATTTTTTTTTTACAATGTCGTGGCGCTGTCGAATAGAGAGTGCATCTGGGAACACCCAGTCAAAGGGTTTGGATCCTCATCACGGCTCCTGTAGATTTTTTCACTTACTGTAAAATAATCATTTTACGTTTTTTGTTGTATACAAGTATGTTTAATTTTATATCGTCAATTTTTTCCAAAGTACGAAAATTATAAGAAGTACCAAATTATCGACGCTTAGTACAAAAAGAATCAGACTGGAACACTGTGCCAAATTTGGTACGAAAGTACCAGGTTGGCAAGCCTGATTTGGAGAACATTGGTCCGTGATGATATGAGGCTGCCATGAGGTATCTTTTTCTGTGAGGTGCAGTTGCCAATTGGTATTTTTTTATAGTGAGGTGCAGTTGTCAATTGGCATCTTTTTCAGTGAGATGCAGTTGCCAAATGGTATCTTTTTCAATGAGGTTCAGTTGCCAAAAGCACTAGAGAGGTATTCGTTACATAATTATTATCAACGTACGGAAGTCTCTTCATGTAGTTAGATTAAATTGAGGCAGTGGTGTTAAATGGTTACATGGTTGCCCACAAATGTCATGCTGAGAAGTGTGAAGGAGACAAGGGAGATATTCATGAGGAAGATCCTATGTCGCCTCGCATTCCAATACACTGATGGCGTACAAACTTAGAATGTGGAATAACCACAGTGAAACAAGGAGGGCCCAAATCTCACTACTGGTCCCGCAAGAGAAGCGGAGAATCTCGTCGTCATTCTATTGGCATGATGTCACGTGTCCTGCAGTCCTTCTAGACTTTAGTACTGCCATAACCTGTAGCAGGACACCAGCAACATATAACACTTATGGAGGTATTAGAAACTCCACCCAGTGACCCACTATAACTTGCCTTCACACCGCTAACAGAACCTGGGAAGGCTATGTATCCTATTGACTTCTCAATGTGTGTAACATTAACAAGCCAATAGGGGTATATAGCCTTTTTAATGTGGATTATACTAAGAAGTCAATATCACTTCTTTATTGTGTATTACATCAGCAATGGTACAATGGGTCTGAGCAGCATTCTAAGTAATGGTCAGTCGTCCGATTATAGCACTCTACTGGAGCTCGAGTCCACTGCTTCGGACACGTAATCCATACAAGTCAATGAATAGCTTCTTTCCCACAATCTTCTCACAGTGTAAGTCAGCTCTATTGTAGGTCGAGCTCCTACTTAAGGGAGCCGGTCGGCCGAGCGGACAGCACGCTGGACTTGTGATCCTGTGGTCCTGGGTTCGATCCCAGGCGCCGGCGAGAAACAATGGGCAGAGTTTCTTTCACCCTATGCCCCTGTTACCTAGCAGTAAAACAGGTATCTGGGTGTTAGTCAGCTGTCACGGGCTGCTTCCTGGAGGTGGAGGCCTGGTCGAGGACCGGGCCGCGGGGACACTAAAAAAGCCCCGAAATCATCTCAAGATAACAAGATAGGGCAATCAAGCACCCATGATTGGCGCAGTGGGGTATGGATATCCTTTCTTTATATAAAAACATTTAATGAATAATAAAATGGTCACACACAGTAATAGCTTTGCAAACTGAAGTTAATGATAAAAAAAAAGAGGCAGTCACTGCCACTCCGGAAACTGTCGCTCTATGTCAGGGGAAGTGAAATTCTTAAAGTTCTAGGTGACGAACAGCCAACTCACCTCAGAGGCGGAAGATTAGACTATGCTCTCCTACTGAATGCACAGGACACGGATGCCAGTACACACATTGTGCACGGTTTATGTAGTGACCACTGGGCACTGATTACCACCGTCGACATGAGCAAGAAAGGAAAGAGACAAATCAAAGAAAAAGGTTATCACTCGGACCAGATATGAGGCCTCACCCCATGAACAAGATGAGTGACTGGTTCACCGAATACCAAATCCAGGAAGTAGATACATTTGTTGATGATCTTAATAACCAGATCATGAGCTGTCTCAGAGTTCCCCGTCGAACGACTGGGCGAAGTAACCCTCAGAACAAGAAATAAATGGTATGATAACAATTACATAAGGATGCTCAATGCAAATGTAAGGAACATAAGTAGAGAGTACCGAAGATATCCCATTGAATGTAACCAAGAGCTGTTTTAAACTGTGTGTCAAGTAACCAGGGAAGAGAAGATTAAAGAGCGGGAAAGAAAATGCTTCGACGTCACTAGCTCCATTGGAACAGAAACATCTGCAGGACAAGTGTGGGCAAAGAAATTGATAGCTAAGAGGGGGGGGGGAGAGGGGTCAGAACCCGGCATGCAGCTCACAAAGACCCCCAGGGTAGGGCTGAGGAACTAATACACAAGTGGAGTGATGCAGCATCACCTACTGCCCTCCCTACAGAAATAAGCAGGGAACAGCTCTTGCGGTATAATGACAGACAAATTAGGAGGACAAGAGCACAACCTAATGACGACGAGTATTGTCAACCAATCCCAGCCCAGGAAGTAAGGGGGGGGCTATGAAAAAGGGTAAAAGTACTGCACATGGTGAAGATGGCGTCACCTACGACATACTCAATGCACTGTGTGAGGTGTCTGGAAATCCACTACTCCATCTATTCAACAAAACATTCCTAAGTGAAGTCCTGCTCACACAATGGAAATACGCAATAATTGTTCCCATACCGAAGCCCAATGACCCTGGAAATAACAGACCTATCAGGCTCGTGTCATGCACATGGAAGATGCTTGAATCATCTTAACCCGACTGTTGCACAAAATAGGCAAGTTAGGTGAAGGGGTTAATGGATTTGTTAAAGAACGAAGCACAACAAATTCTATAATCAATCACTTAGCAAATGACACAGCTAAGTACTCTGTATTTGTTGACATCAAAGGAGCCTTAGACAAAGCACAAGGGATTGCGATCCTGGACGAGCTTGCATGCATGCGTATCAAGGGGAGGCTCCAGAAATGGACTAAAGATTACCGCACAGGGAGGAAAGCCAAGGTCAGCATCATTGGAGCAGTCTCAAAAGCCATGAGTATGGAACTCGGGACTCCTCAAGGAGGAGTATTAAGCCCCACACTATTTAACATAGTATGAACGCCATTGCAAATATTGAATTTCCGGAAGAAACACAACAAGTGGGATATGCAGATGATGTCTTAATACAAGCTCCCTCCTTGGGAAAATAAAACAATCTATTGAGCTCCTAGGAAGGAAATGTGTTGAACTCGGTTTCATTCTCTCCACAAATAAAACAAAAGCATATTGTCATAAAAAACGAATAGGAAATGAAGAACAACAAATTAATGGTGTAACACTTGAGTGGGTTGACTACTATCGGTACCTTGGCGTCACTGTCGGCTCTAACAAGGGCAAGAAAGAGGAGCTCAACCAACTTGTAGGGACATGTAAAAGTCGACTCGGGGCACTGAAAGCTATGATCTGGAATGGACATGGGGCCTCCATGGTCGTGCTAAAAATTATGTATGCAGCCTATGTGCACTCTGTCATAGACTATTCCGCACCAGTTTTATGCACCTACTCTCAAAGAGATATAAAAAGGCTTGAAAACATACAAAAAAATGAATCCCTGGCAATCATTCTTGGAGTCTCAAGAACTGTCAAAACATCTATTCTATGGGAAGAGTTGTCTCTCCCTAGTGTTAAAAGCAGAATCAGGGAACTGAATGCTAGCTTGCAATTAAGATATCCAGAGAACCCTCCTACAGTGATATTACCAAGAAATAACTGAGTTCTGTGCTACTCACAGGAGGAAACAGGAAAAACAAAACAAGGCAATACTGATCAGTCTGCTACCTGGAAGATTTTCACCTGCTTGAGGAAGCCCGTGAGCTCCTGCCTGTAGAAGGGCTACCCCCTTCCCCTGGGAGGATGAACCATGTACGATTATCATCAACGAGATGGCAATGAAAAAATCCTACATGATACCACAAGAAATGAGGCATTAGTATCTTGAGGAAATTTAAAAAAAAGCTGGGAATGAATTAAATCAAATCTATTCCTTTGGGTCATGTAATCCTGCCAATAACAGGGCTGGTGCAGCATACACTGTAATTAGGAAGATGACTCAAAACGCAAGCGAAGAAAAAACACGTATTGAGAACTATGCCTCTTCAACGCAAGCAGAACTAACTGCCATTGTAATGGCTTTAAGATTCCTTGAACGAAATACTAACTGTGCAGTGATCTGCACTAATTCAAAAGCAGTACTGCAAAACCTTAATAAAAATCGAGCAGAAATCCTTGCGATAGTTGCTGAAACCAAGAGAGCTATGAGGGGGTACTAACCAATTAGGGAAGAGTCGTCAACTGCTGTGGATCCCCTCCCATGTTTAAATATGTGGAAATGAACGAGCAGATGTGGTGGCCGTTGAAGGCGCTGCAGGAGACCATATTGAATACTTCATACCTTGACGAAGGAAGAGTAATAGGCGCCATGGAGACGGGGGACCTGCTGCTTGTACTACAGCTTCTCTCCTGTATCAACCTACCCAGTTTTTGCGCTCTGGAGAGGCCAATCCAGACCGACAACCAGAGCGCAACTCCATAGTCTCCTGAGACTAATAGGTGCCTACTACTAAGACATACTACTACCACTACTACAAATTAACTTTATTGTCAGGCAACATCACCGTGACAAAGTAACTGAGGAAAGGAAGACAGAAGCACAAACCAGTGATTCTGTATATCGGTACAATGCGATTGCAGCTGGCAATCCTAATCGTTATGGACGTAGAGGAGGTGGCTGCGGGAGAGAATCAGTAATAGCAAGGCTCCCTGTCCACCGACGCCTGAACTCCAATGGTTGTAAAGGTTTACGGTTCCTCGACGCTCCGGTCGTGTGTCGTGGAGATACACGCCATCGCTGTTCCTATTCCCAAATTCCAGTTCTTCCAAGCTGGCCCAGCCAGTGGTCACTGAGCACATTGCTTTCCTCACTCTCTCTATCACCGAGACGAATACTCATGGATCCAGACGCGATGTTTCCCTTCCTAATCTCCAGTAGATGTGACCCGGTCTTGACAGCTCGCCCGTCGTGTTGGAGTGCGACCCGCAGGGCTTCACACTGCCCTCCCAGCGTCGCTGCTCACCTGCATAGTAGACTATCAGCAATCTTGGCACTCTTTTGCCCACTAAACTCTGCTTCTTCGCACTTCCCGGGAGTACATTAGTCTTCTATAACGATGGTAGAATGTGTTAGGCTGGGCACGGTTTCTAAAACCTATCTCGAGAGCTCATTGTTACAGGGGGTAGGCTGGGCTAGGGGAAAGAGGTTAGTCTGTCTGACTCACGTGACTTACAAGAGTCTGTCAGTCCCTAATATGAGGACCATACCATGCCTAACACAGCAGATCTCTTCTCCCATACACTTGGGTGCCACTGATCGCCCTGGGAGCCCTCCATTCGAACCACGTGGGAACTGCTGCTAGCAATTTAGGCCTTGTCCCATGAAAGAGTGAAGAAAGATTCAGATTTACCTTCAAGACGCCGCTTCGTGCGGTAACAGCACTTTCTCAGTGTCTTGCCCACCGTAACAAAGGGGTCACAGGTCCTTCGTCCATACCTGTGTCACTCAACTACCCTCAAGGTCGCAAGCTGGGTTCATAACTCTGCACCCCGTAAGTGTAGTTCAGCGGTTACACTCTACGTTGCCTAATAGCGTTATGTGTTGCTACTCTCACAGTGTTAAAACAGGTTTGCCAGCCTAGGGTCCGTTTCCATAAATATAAGTTTTGCTCTAACTCTGCCAGCCACTAGGATATTTCCATATGAAATAACACTGCTCATATATGGTGCTATAGTATTGCTCATTAATACTCAAAGAGATAAATGGTGGGCGCACTTAAAAACGTCGGTAAAATTATATGAAGTTTACTAGCGGAAACTACATTAAACATATATAAATTAATACATGGGTGAATATATGAATTAGATGCTCTGGAGAACGTTGACAGCTCTCCTCTCGCCGCCTCCGGCAACTCTGACAGCTGTACAAATTTAAGTGGGGGATTTGCACCCTCTCAAGGGGGGCAGCTTCATCAACGTCGTCCGTCACCTCATCAACCAACACGTCGTCCACACACTGTCTTCTCCAAACAGTAGAAGATACTGGCTGCCCTACAGGCCATTCTAATACTAATATAATAAGAAACATACTAATAATGTATATGTATATCAACTGGTCAATCTAGTCTAATCATCGAGGGGTATTGGAAGGGAAATAATGATCTACCTTAATCACTCCTGTCCACGATGAATGTCCTCCAATGGTATGAGATCCCACGATTCCCAGGTCGCTCCTCGGCGTTCCAGTAGCGTGTTGCAGGGCCCTCAGGTGACGGAACAATCGCGTCATCACCGTGCCATTCCTTAAAGTTCAGATTTTCCAAAACTGGTCCAACCAGTGGTCACTGAGCCTGTCACTGTACATGCACGCTTCTTCAATGAGACGTTCTCTCTTGGATCCAGAAACGGTGTCTTCCCTCCAGCATCCTCAGTAGATGTGATCCAATCACTGCAACGCTGCCCGTCATACCAGGACGGACTTGAGGAAGCCAGAAATGCCCTTCCGAGTCGTCGCTCACCTCCAGTCGCTGACTAATATCCTCAAGTTCTTGACACTCCTTTGCCCACTAAACTTGGCGTTTTCCTGCTTCCAAGGAGCACAGTGTTTTATGAGACAATGGTAGACTGCCATGGCTGCTCAAAATCCACTGAGCGAGGCTCCAACCTCGAGAGCTCACTGACTCATTTCTGCTCGCGTCCAAAGTCTGACCAGCTCTGCAACAACGCCTCCGCTAACTCTGGGCCAGGTCTCTCGGTGACCTCTCGGCGGGCCCTGATTGGTCAGTCACGTCATGTGACCTTGGCCAACCAATCACCAGCCTGCTGGCGCCATCCACAAAATGGCGCATCATTAAACAAGGGGTCGCCATTTTGAATGTACAAGGGGTGCATCCCCCTTTATCTACCAATCTTATAAACAATAATTTCTCCGTATATAGGTAAACAATTCAGTCCCCTCGTACATCGAAAGACTCCTTGCATTTCAGAGAACATGCAGGGTTAGTGGATATGACTCTTAATGCCGGCATTTGGGGAGAAATAGGAGGGGACACTGAAACATCACGGACGCACTTCCACTCTCGTCAAAGGGCCATGAATCTCTGAGCTACAGCAACCTTTGAGCCAGGCCTCCTGGTGACGTCACAGCCTCCAGGACGGGCTCTCATTGGTCACTCTCGGCACATGATCACAGCCAGCCAATCGCCAGCCTGCTGGCATCTTCCCGTTTTAGGTGCCATCCTGGCAGGGGAGTCGCCATTTTGCATGTACTAGGGGCGTAGGCCCCCCCCCCCTTACCTGTAAAACTTAGAAATGGCAATTGTTGTGGAGGCCCTCCTGAACTTGAGACTATCCTCTGCTATTAGCTGTCCATTGCAGGTGAATTTTCACCAACTAACACTTGAAATGACTCGTGAAACTACGTAACTTTTGGGCTGTCATTTCAGGCTTTTTCTTTCACTGGAAAATTATTGGTCTTAAACGTCATAAACACCTTAAACTGATGACGTTCGTGTTCCAACATCATCAGTTGTGAGTCGTGTGTAAACTGTTTTTCATTCATAAACAGGGGGTTTGGCGGTGGCATGGAATTGACTTCTTCCTTTATTTATGAGGATGGGCTGGCTGATGTGCATTGTAACGAACCTTATGAAATATTTTGTGTCGAGATACTTAACCCGTCCTCCTAACAGAGCGTCGCATTTTGACGCTCTACCTAAGGCCAAAAATCGCCGTATTCGACAATTGTAGCAGCTCGCAAAATTAACATACTGTCCCGTTTTCTGCCTTGGATCATCAGGTAGACTAGGATAGAGCATTTTAATACGACAGTTTCTTGACGTTGGGAAACCTTAGGAGGACGAGCTGGACATTTTATGAACCAATTTGGCTAAAAGAGAAAGTTATATAAAAAAAATGCACTAGATAGAAGATGCCTGACAACCGAGTGGACAGCGTTTCGGATTCGTAGTCCTGAAGTTCCGGGTTTGATCCCCGGTGGAGGCAATGACAAATGGGCAAAAAGTTTCTTTCACCTCGATGCCCCAGTCACCCCGATAGCAGTAAATAAATAGCCTGGGAGTTAGACAGCTGCTACGAGCTGCTTCCTGGGGGTGTGTAACAAAGAGGAGGCCTGGTCGAGACTAGGCCGCGGCTGAGACTATGGTCAGCTGGTTGCTGGCAGACTGTCGCTTGCTTTTATCCTTTTGCCCATAAAAGCAGTGCCGAGAGTTGTTTTAATCATGGTTTACCAGTAGAATGTGTATATATATATATATATATATATATATATATATATATATATATATATATATATATATATATATATATATATATATATATATATATATATATATATATATATATACCTGGTTGATACCTGGTTGATGGAGTTCTGGGAGTTCGTCTACTCCCCAAGCCCGGCCCGAGGCCAGGCTCGACTTGTGAGAGTTTGGTCCACCAGGCTGTTGCTTGGAGCGGCCCGCAGGCCCACATACCCACCACAGCCCGGTTGGTCCGGCACTCCTTGGAGGAATAAATCTAGTTTCCTCTTGAAAATGTCCACGGTTGTTCCGGCAATATTTCTTATACTTGCTGGGAGGACGTTGAACAACCGCGGACCTCTGATGTTTATATAGTGTTCTCTGATTGTGCCTATGGCACCTCTGCTCTTCATTGGTTCTATTCTACATTTTCTTCCATGTCGTTCACTCCAGTACGTTGTTATTTTACTGTGTAGATTTGGTACTTGGCCCTCCAGTATCTTCCAGGTGTATATTATTTGATATCTCTCTCGTCTTCTTTCTAGTGAGTACATTTGGAGGGCTTTGAGACGATCCCAATAATTTAGGTGCTTTATTGCGTCTATGCGTGCCGTATATGTTCTCTGTATTCCCTCTATTTCAGCAATCTCTCCTGCTTTGAAGGGGGAAGTGAGTACTGAGCAGTACTCAAGACGGGACAACACAAGTGCCTTGAAGAGTACAACCATTGTGATGGGATCCCTGGATTTGAAAGTTCTCGTAATCCATCCTATCATTTTTCTGGCTGTCGCAATATTTGCTTGGTTATGCTCCTTAAACGTTAGGTCGTCAGACATTATTATTCCCAAATCCTTTACATGCTGTTTTCCTACTATGGGTACATTTGATTGTGTTTTGTACTCTGTATTATGTTTAAGGTCCTCATTTTTACCGTACCTGAGTACCTGGAATTTATCACTGTTAAACATCATGTTATTTTCTGATGCCCAGTCGAAAACTTTATTAATATCAGCTTGAAGTTTTTCAATGTCCTCAGCCGAGGTAATTTTCATACTGATTTTTGTGTCATCTGCAAAGGATGATACGAAGCTGTGACTTGTATTTTTGTCTATATCTGATATGAGAATAAGGAAAAGCAGTGGTGCAAGGACTGTACCCTGAGGTACAGAGCTTTTCACTGCACTTGGACTAGATTTTATATGGTTGGCAGTTACTCGCTGAGTCCTGTTTGACAGAAAACTGAGTATCCAGCGTCCTACTTTACCGGTTATTCCCATTGACTTCATTTTGTGTGCTATCACGCCATGGTCACATTTATCGAAGGCCTTTGCGAAGTCCGTGTATATCACATCAGCATTCTGTTTCTCTTCTAATGCCTCAGTGACTTTGTCGTAGTGCTCAAGTAGCTGTGAGAGGCACGATCTTCCCGCTCGAAATCCATGTTGGCCTGGGTTATGAAGGTCATTGGTCTCCATGAAATTGGTGACCTGACTCCTAATCACTCTCTCAAATACTTTTATGATGTGCGATGTTAGTGCAACTGGTCTATAATTTTTTGCCAATGCTTTGCTCCCTCCCTTGTGTAGAGGGGCTATGTCTGCTACTTTAAGTGCATCTGGTATCTCCACCGTGTCCAAGCTCTTCCTCCACACTATACTGAGTGCCTGTGCTACCGGCACTTTGCATTTCTTTATAAATATTGAATTCCATGAATCTGGACCTGGGGCCGAGTGCATGGGCATGTTTTCAATTTCTTTTTCAAAATTTAGTGCGCTCGTGTTTATATCAGTTATATTTACCGGGGTTTGAATATCCCGCATAAAGAAATTGTCTGGATCTTCCACCTTCATGTTGTTTATTGGAGTGCTAAACATGTCCTCATACTGCTTTTTTAGGATTTCACTAATTTCTTTGTCATCCTCCGTGTATGAACCTTCACTTGTACGAATAGGTCCAATACTGGCAGTGGTTTTTGCTTTTGATTTCGCATATGAGAAAAAATATTTTGGATTTTTCTTTATTTCCTGAATTGCTTTCTGTTCTAACTGCCTTTCTTCAGTTTCATATGAGTGTTTCAATTTCCGCTCGATTTCTTCAATCTCCCTATTTAAATTATTCCTTCTTTGACGGGAAATTCGTGTCTGCATAAGCAGTTCCGTTATTTTTTTCCTGCGTTTATAGTGTCGTCTGCGTTCTCTTTCTACGTTAGATCTCTTTCTGGCTTTCCTCAAAGGAACATGTTTCAGACAGACTTGATACGCTTCTGAAGTAAGTTTTTCTATTCCTTCTGTAGGACTTGTATTATTTAGAACAGTTCCCCATGGAATGTTTGTAAGTTCCCTGTTTATTATCTCCCAGTCTATCCTTTTATTATTAAAATTGAATTTACTGAATAGCCCCTCTCGCTTTATCAACGTTTTAGGTCTATTCTGAGTATTGATGGTCGTTTGCACTTCAATGAGTTTGTGATCTGAGTATGTGGTATCTGATATCGTAATGTCTCTGATAATGTCTTCATTGTTCGTAAAGACCAGATCTAGAATATTTTCATTTCTCGTTGGCTCCGATATCTGCTGATTGAGTGAAAATTTGTCACAGAATCTAAGTAGTTCTCTAATCTGTGGTTGGTTAGGTCCTGATAGATTTCCTGGTATAATATTATTGTTTGCTATTTTCCACCTGAGACTAGGCAAGTTGAAGTCACCTAGGAAAATAATATCAGGTATCGGGTTCTCCAAATTATCAAGGCTATTCTCTATTTTGCTTATCTGTTCTGTGAATTCCTCAGCCGTTGCATCTGGCGGTTTGTATATTAGTATAATCACTAAATTTATTTTCTCTATTTTTAATCCCAGTACCTCTACCACCTCATTTGTAACGTTTAGGAGCTCCGAGCATACAAGGTCTTCCCTAATATACAGACCCACTCCTCCATGTGACCTAATTTTCCTATCACACCTGTATAGGTTATATCCTGGAATCCAGATCTCACTGTCCAACAATTCCCCTGCATGGGTTTCTGTGAAAGCTCCAAATACTGCATTTGACTCCGTGAGGAGGCCATTTATGAACTGTACTTTGTTGTTTGTTCTTGTTTTCAGTCCTTGTATGTTGGCAAAGATGAATGAGATATATATATATATATATATATATATATATATTATGTAGAGGAAAAATGAACTCTTTCATGTGACCTACAAATAGAATAATGTTAAGTGTAGATATTTAGAGATTAATCAGAAATGATGGCACATCTGGTATTAAGGGGCATGGGTGTGAGGGCATCCTCAGTGAACTAGGTGACAATATGGCGGACGGGAAGACAAGTACACTCCGTCAGAAATCAAGATAAACCTCAAATATGAATTCCTTTTAATTGCAGGAGTTCATGGAGTTGTTTTGAGAAAGTACTGAGTGGGGATATAGAGTGTGTCCAGGCTTCCTAGTGTTCCATGGGCCTCTGACAATAATCTTGCAGGGTGATTGCTCCTCAAACTTGAAATCAATCTGACTAAAGTGTTTAAGTTTAATATTTTGGTCAGGTTTATTGTGTGATTCTGATCCTTGTGATATTATTGACTACTATTATTATATACCTGAATGATATGCGGGACTTTACTGAATTGTTGTAAGCGTTCATATATTTGTGAATATACAATTTTCTTTTTGTTATTTTATGTATGTCTTTCTATGCTCTATTGAGGATTGCCCTGGGCATCACCAGCCGACTAAGATTACTCACAAAAATCTAGAGGACTAACAAGTGAAACTAACCATAGAACATAAGGTAACAGTCCAATGGTAACGAACAGTGAGGCCACAGAGGTAACGTGAGACTGCCTGCGACCTGCACCCAGTTTATGTCCCATGGTTAGTTTATTGGAAATAACCAACAGTTTCATACATCTCTTGTATATTTATACAGCATTTGTATTTACCACAAGTAGTTACTAAAATTATAAACTTGTAGAATTAATCATCATCATGATTTATAACACTTTCGCGTTCCGGGCAGGCGCGCGGTTGATGATGAAGATTAAGCCAACCAAAAGGTGACACGGGCATGAATAGCCCGTAAGTGGTGGCCCTTTCGAGCCATTACCAGTATGAAGAGCTGATACTGGAGATCTGTGGAGGTGCAACTGCACCCTGCGTGACGGGAGATGTCTCCCATGGCGCGCCGTTGACATAGGGGTCATGTGCCTGGGCGTGCGGGTAAGCGCTCAGTGACACCCAAATGTGTATACTCGTTCCAGCTTTCTCACCTTAATTCTCGTACTACGTCGCTCGTTTTGGTATCATTGTGTTGCAATTAAATTCCCTACAGGTGTGTATAAATATAACGTCTAAAAGCCTAGCGTGACTCCCAACAGCAAAGCCTAAACTCGGCAAAAGTGCACAAAATCAGTAACATGTGCATACTCGTTCCATTTTTTCACCTTAATTCTCGTGCTACGTCGCTCGTTTTGGTATCATTGTGTTCGCAATTAAATTCCCTACAGATGTGTATGAATATAATGTACAAGAGGCTGGAGTGCCTCCCCGCAGGAAAGCCTAAAGTTACCCGTGAACGAGCACCAATTTGTACACTGCAACCTAATGTGTATACTCGTTCAATTTGATAACATCAAATTTCGAGTTACGTCTTTCATTTTGGTATCAAATTGTTCGCAATAAAAAGGTGCGTATTGTAAAACTAGTCCCAGAATAATAGAGCAATAACTGGAATTTTAACAAATATTTTAATTCTGGACGATCATCATGACAAAATTATTTATATCTTTCCAGTGTTCTGACATAAATTTTTGTGTTACATCTTTCATTTTGGTATCAAATTGTTCGCAATAAAAAGGCGCGCATTTTAAAACTAGTCCCAAGATAATAGGACAATAAATAGAATTTTAACAAATATTTTAATATTTTGACCAAGAGCCTATTTATAATCTTTCAAGTGTTCGGTCATCAAGTTTCATGTTATATCTTTCATTTTGGTATCAAATTGTGTGCAATCTAAAGACGCTTATTTTAAAACCAGGATAGCTTCAGGATAGAGAAACAGGTGTACGTTAGTACTACGATCCGAGTTTTCTTTCCCCGGAGTTATGTTAGAAGTGACCAACAGTTTCATACATCTCTTGTATTTTTATACAGCATTTGTATTTATCACAAGTAGTTACTAAAATTACTAATTTGAAGAATTAATCATCATCATGATTTATAACAGCCATATTGCCAGATTCTTCCTAGTCAGAGTGACGATGTGGGGAACGACAGGCTGAAACATGAATTCTTTCCACATTTATTTAGATTTATAACAGAGTCCAGTTTATCATATCCTTTACTAAGGATAATTACTTACTAATAAGTTTATTTTCGTAGCACATTACTGCTTACTGGAACTCCCTTATTTAGTTGATATTAAACATTCCAGTGAAAATTATTCACTGTGGAATGAATATATAAAGTGGAAATAATTCCACTTTATATTCATCATTTATTTACTTAGCTTTAATAAGTTAATTTACACTACGAGGAGTTATATTATAACATAAAAGATTTAAACGTGACATAAATACTCGTCACAATCTCTTCCTTCCTTAGTTAATTCCGATATATATAAATCCATTTACGCTCGAGATGCCTATCGAGAGTCGCGCATGCGCAATAGAGAGGAGGAAGAAGACGTAACTCGGTGTGGACGACGCCATAATTTACCAACGTACTTGCAGAGGGACGCCATAGCAAAGAATTTGCTCAGGTTCTATTCGTTCTTACATTTATAAGAACGTTGCTACGTTAAATTGGCAATCAACAGCAGTGTCCCAGAACTGCAATTCCATAGTCAACGCCTTTCACGAGGCAGCTGGAGGACGAAGGATTGCACAGTTTTCTCCATCATCGGACATGCAGCTCGGCAACTATTATTTCCTTTCTGTTTTCATGTGGCCACAGTTAACATTTAGGCTAGTTGTCGTTAGGCCGAAGGCCGAATGCAAAATAAAAAAATCTCGTACATTTTCTTTAGCAGTTTTTATAACTTAGGAGATTATATTCATTATTTCTGTAGAAGAATTTTACAGTGCTGGATATATATATCAAATAATTTTGTTGTGGAAGAATTCTTTAATCTAGGAAGTACTTGTAGTTACTTAAGTAGTAGATTTCTACAATGTAATTGCCTTCCAGCTCCCGGGTCCACGTCAACCGAAGTGTTAGGCTTCCGCCACCTACACATGCAACAATTTGCCCGATACGATACGTCGTCAGTGGAGCGTGGCGACCGATTACATCTCTATAGATTTTACGTCACCAGGAGCAACTTCTCACAATTTTTGCAACAATCCAATATTAATTAACACCTGTATTAGAATGACCTCACCATTTAACCATAATTTATTTAGGTGGTAATGATATCCATCCTACTCATCAAGCAGCTGAAATAATTAACCACTAAAAAACTATTATCAGTTCCTTTAAATGTGGTATTCACATTGGTGGAACCTCGCCAACTAAGAAATGATAACCGTTGGGGAGTGAATCCCGAATATTATCAGCGTTCTGCTAAATACATAAACTTTTGGCTGAGGGAAAGAGCGAGATTGGAAGCCACTTACATTTATTTTACAGCCAGACCATATCAACAGGGCTTGGCCTCAGACGGTGTACATCTGTCAGGAGAGTTCAGGACCAATGTGGTCAATAAATTAGTCAATACTATTAATCATCACAAACGCTTGTGGCTATCAAGTCAAACTTAGTGTATATACTCATTATTTTTCACTTGTATTTATAAGTACATACATTATATATAAAAAAATCCCAAAAATAGCACTATATATCCATATATCTGCACCATTGTACATATGTCAACCTCTGATGAGATTGAATATTTTTAGACTGTAATTGTCCTAAGGTGTGTACAAACGCAGCCTAAACTATTTAGTCATTCCTAAGTAGGAATTATTTAGCGAGTACTGTACTAGACAGTGCTGGTGTACATACATACATATTATACAAATTTGTGCTGACCCTAATTAGGGTAGGATCTACAAACCATTTACTGTGTATTTATCATTCTATTTCATGTATTTTTTGAGTGCTACTGAATATTCACTATCCCATCGAATGGTGATAATTGATGAGCTAACTGGCCGAAATCCCAATAGTCACATTCAAGTACTACTCAGATATTAGCTATCCATTGTTAGGTAGGTAAATTAACCTCTGAATGAGGTAGTGTAGTCTATTCAAATACATTAGGCTATTATATTAATATTGAGCTCCATTAAATGAGCCAATATCCCAGTTACATCAGTAACAACTATTTACTATCAGACCAGCCCTTACCCAGAAAGATGGAAGCGGCTGACAGAATGAAAAAGACCCTTACAGGCCTGAAAGGTCACTTGACCCGACAGATTACCAAGTGTCAAAATCTGTCTCAACAGTCACCTGTTGACTACATTGAACTTGAGAACTTCCTTCAAGTTGCCGAAAGTAAATTCGAGCAAACTAAGCAACATATGAATCTGTACTTGTCAGAACTTTACAAAACCTCAATAGGTGAAAGTGAACTTGATGACATTGTAAATAATTTAAACCAGTATGAAGATGATGTAAAGGTTAAACTTCAACCCTTCAAAAAGCAGATAGCTAAAAACAAATTAACAACAGCCTCTACTGCAATTCCAGATCCTAATGTCAAATTACCTCAGATCAGTATACCCTGCATTCTCTGGTAACGAGAATTAGAGCTGGGATGATTTCTGGAGCAAATTTGTGGATGCAATAGACTCCATAACCAACATTCCCAAAACAACCAAGTTCACTCATTTACAAGGATTGTTACGAGATGAAGCTTTGAAAGTAATCTCTAACATAAGACTGACCAGTGATGGTTACGACCTAGTTGTTCAATTTCTTAAGAGCAACTACGATAACAAAGAAAGGACTATTACTATTTTAGTCCAAAAATTGTTGGATCTACCAACTGCTAACAATTCTACAGATTCACTTCAAACTTTCAGACTAGAACCAGATCGAGTCTCTACTCTAGGTCTTAAGCCTTAAAGTTCAAATTCAGACTGCTGAATGGATGACCAAGGTAGTTGTAAGGCGTAAATTACCGAGGAAAACTTTAGACAAATTGTGTACTATGTACAATAAAACCTCTCTGACCAAAAACAAGATCACAGAAGGTTTACATACCCTAGTCGAAAGACAAAGAGCCAATCAAGATGGGAAGAGTATTTCAAACTTCTCTACTAATTCTCATCATAAACCCCAACGTACTGCAACTACGGTAGTAAAACCAAATTCCAATAAATCATCATCTAAATGGAAATCTGGAAATGTAGGTACATACACAGTGAACCCTTCAACCCCAGTAGTGAGCACCACTCCTATGACTTCTCCTACAGTGAAGAAGTGTTTGTTCTGCAATAATGAACATCTTACTTATAAGTGTAGTACATATCCAGACCATAATTCCCGAATTCATTGTTTGCAAGAATTACACCAATGCACAAAGTGGATGGGTCCTCATGACCCCAATAGCTGTACTGTCTCCTTACGTATGTGCAACAAGGGTAGACACCATTACTCCTTGTGTGGTGGTGATCAATTAAGATAAACTAATCCTCATAAGAAAACTACAAAATTTACATCTGTACCGTATTGCACGGTGTATCAAGACATAAGTGTATTTGCAACAGAGTCAAGTAAAACAACAACGTTACCAACAGCTCAATTATAATTAATCACTTTGGATCTAGGATTTCCACCCATGGTCTTATTGACCACGAGTGGTCAAAAAGTGGACGAACTGTGGACTGATCAACTTTTTGATCAGTTGAAACTGAAGCCGGTTACTCGAGTGAATTTAAATATCTCTGGAATCCTAACGAGCAGTGGACCTCGTAACTACCAGGATGTTTAAGTCTTGGTATGTTTAGGAGGCTTCACCAGCCCAATACTAGCTATATTAGTTGACAAGATCACCTCAGATTTACATAAAAATAATATTACAGGTCTTGCTCAAACAGTCAAATTTCTTAAACGTAGCGGTATTAGGCTAGCGAATCATAAAATAAATACAGACTATCTCAACGATTTAGGTATCCTTATTGGAGCTGACTACTACTATAGATTAACTGCCGGATGCACCAGGCAACGAGGTGTAAACTTGTTGCTGTCAGCTGGGGGTAAGCTACTCACAGGACCGGTGTTGCTCCAACAGAAAACTAAATCTAATAGTAACCAACCAAACAATTCAATAGTGATGTGACTAGACATAGAACAGTCACCACTACATGTCAGAGACGAAACCGAGGATGATGAGTTTAATCCCCGTCCACAAATTATGGGATTTGGACATCTTAGGCATCGTCCCTGATCAACCTAGTCCAGATGACACATGGACTTATCAACAATATCTTGATACTGTTATTTTTTTCAAGATAATCAATATTGGGTGAGACTCCCGTGGAAGCTGAATCACCCACAACTTCCAGTAAATTATTTCATGGCCTTAACCCAATTAAATTCTCAGTTAGCTAGGCTACGCAAGCAACCAGATAAATTACAACTGTATCATGCCTGGATACAGCAACAACTTACTAATAAATTTATAGAAGTTGTTGAAGAAGACAACCATAAATCAGGCCATTACTTGCCACATCATGCTGTCCTGAAAGATTCAGTTACGACACCAATCAGGATTGTATTTAGCTGTAGAACCATATTAAAGGCAGACAGTGTGTCATTAAATGATTGTCTACAAACTGGACCTAGCCTAACCCAAAGACTACAAGATGTCTTATTACGATTTCGCTCTGGTACTTTTGCCTATACGGCCGACATTAGTAAGGCCTTTTTAAGAGTAGGCTTGCAAGAGATGGCTCGTGATTTTACTAAATTTCTCTGGGTGAAAGATCCACAGGATCCTAATAACAACGTCATTACTTATAGGTTTGCCTCGGTGCTGTTCGGAGCGACATCTTCACCATTCTTACTCCAGGCTACTCTGGATACACATCTTAAAAAGTCTAATAGCCCCTACATGACTGAGATTAGCAACAACTAATATGTTGACAATTTTCAAGGAACCGCAAGATAAAAATAAACTAGTGGAAATTTACCATGAATTTAATCGTGAACTGTTGGGAGCCACTATGCCCTTACAGTCGTGGGCCTCAAATAACAAACAACTAAACCAGATAATCGAGGAAGAATTCCCAGATTATAAGGTACTTCACAAACTGAAAGTCTTAGGTATGAAGTGGAATACTTCCACAGACCAATTAAATATCAAGTCGGTGGAAATCAAGCATTCACCCCTAACTATGAGAAAACTTTCCCATGTCAGCAAGCCATTTGACCCTTTAGGCCTACTCAGTCCTATCCTAATTAAGGGCAAACTCCTTATGCAGGAGTGCTGGCAAAGGAATTTGGGGTGGGATGAAACGTTGCCGGAAGATCTCCAAGAAAAAGGGCAGCAGTTAATTCCTGATTACCACAAACTTACTATTTTACAGTTTCCTCGAAATGCCTTAGGACTAAATTTACCCACAAATTTACATGTGTTCTGCGATGCTTTAGGCAAAGTGTATGACTCAGTAGCCTATCTAGTTAATACTCAACAGTTATTTTTGCTTACATCAAAGGCAAGGGTAGCCCCGATTAAAAAGAGGTCACCTTCCCAAATGGAATTAACTGCTTTATTAATGGATGTAAGACTGGCTCATTGCCCGATCAAAACACTCAGTAATATTCACTTTGGTGAAATAGTAATGTGGTCAGACAATAAGGCAGTATTGCAGTGGGTAAAAAACGACAACAACAAAACTCCCTATGTCAGCAAACGAGTAAGGGAAATTCGAGAACTGTCTGCTGGTTACAAATTGATACATGTCCCCACCAAGGACAATCCAGCTGACTACTTATCCAGAGGGTTGACTATAAAATAGTTAGTTAAAACCGAGAAGTGGTTTAATGGACCCCAATGGCTTGTTAGTGGTCAGTGGCTCCAACAGAAGCCACAAGATATTGTTACCAATATCACTACCCCTGTTTTGGATCCAGAACCCCCCCCCCCCCTCGAACTTTAGCTATCAATCTTCATCATTATTCCAATTTAGGTAAACTGCTAAGAGTTACCGAAATGGTATTTGATTTCATCAACAAGATAGGGATCAAGTATCGATTTCCTAGTCCCATCGTATATTGGGTCAAGCAAGCTCAACAATGGGAATGAGACTTATGGGAAGGAATATGAACACCTCCCAGATAAGTTGAGTAAGACTTTGGGCATTTGGCTTAACTCAGATAACTATAACATTTAGAGATGCGGCGGTCGTCTGCTTCATGCAGAAATAAATTTAGATACGAAGAATCCTATATTTCTATCACGTCACAATATCATCACTAAACTCATTAACTACATTACTAAAACTACTAAAAACTATATTAAACTACATTAGCATGAGCATAATATATTGCATGGTGGAGTATTAGATACTCTTATCGATCTTAGACAGAGTTTCTGGTTTCCCCAAGGTCGCCAAACTGTCAAATCCTTAATCAAATCTTGTGTAGACTGCAGGAGATATGATACTCGGGTGTGTCCTTTTCCAGGACCGCCGTCCCTACCTAAGGAGCGAGTCGTCCACCTTAGTCCTTTTAAAACCACAGGTGTCGACTACCCAGGAGCACTGATTTTAATCGGTACTCACCTTCGTCCCTTTGAAACCACAGGGGTCGACTACACAGGAGCACTAATTTTAACCAGCACTTCGGATAAGATTCCGGTGAAAGCCTATATTTGTCTCTTCACGTGCTACCACATGAGGCGTACATTTAGGAGTCACTTATGACGTGAGTGCAGAAGCCTTTCTCCAAGCTTTTCGCAGATTTGCTGCACGGAGATCTTGCCCAAAATTAATGATTTTAGATAATGGATCTAACTTCGTAGCAGGAGAAACCTGCTTATGAGAAATATAGAACCATCAGAAGTACACTCTGCTCAAACAGAGACAATGCCACTGGAAATTCATTCCTCCACGAGCCCCATGGCAAGGTAGTTTTTACGAACGAATGGTGGGAACTGTCAAGAAAGGCCTTACACCGGCAGAAAAATTAATCTCACTCAACCCTTGTCGTTGAAATTGAAGCATGAGTCAACAACAGACCTTTAACCTACGTATCAGAAGACTTTTCTCAAAGAGTACCCCTAAATCCCTCTCATTTGATTCATGGTGGTCTTCTTAGCCATCTAATATATCTAGGAGTCGAGGATCCGACTGACCCTTTATGTGTCAGAGTGAGTGACTTGGTGGAGAGTTATAAACACCTTTCAAGAGTGATCGAGAAATGGAATGAGGTCTGGACACGTGAATATCTTACTGCTTTAAGAGAATATCACTATGGAGCTGCAAGCCCATACAACAAAGTTCAACTCAAACCAGGTGATCTTGTCCTAATAGACAGTGATGGACCCAGGTCAGATGGCCTATTGGCAAAATTGTTGATGTTCATCCTGACCACCATGGTATTTTACGAATTGTTAAGGTTCAGCGTCGAGGCACTACTAACTTAAAAAGCCAGAGAAATTAGTACCTTTAGAGTTAGCAGAACATGAATGTTCTACAGATGTACCTATAACCCAAGTTTCAGAGAACATTGATTCTGTTCAACAGAACACTAGACCATTTAGGGTCGCTGCTCAGAACTGCAAACAGAAACAATATTTTGATTCTGCTTAAGTATAGATAACTCATTATTTAAACTTGAGGTGACCATGCTGATGCAGTGGTGGGTTAATGTCCAGTAACTAGATAGTTACGAGTCATAGTCACCCTGGACAGTGACCTCATTGTATTGTCGAAGTCTCCTTGATCTCAAATGATCTAATTATTCATATTTCATTTTGAAATTATCATTCTGTTTCTTACAGAGAATTATTCAATAATTTTGTATGTTTATTTACGTCCCCATGTTGACATGGGGTCATATCTGCCACAGATTCGGAACATTCGTTAGGTGCGTACTAACCTACTAACCCAAAATATAACTTCAGGATACAGAAACAGGTGTACGTTAGTACTAAGACCTGAACTACGACCCGAGTTTTCTTCCCCCGGAGTTATGTTGGAAATGACCAACAGTTTCATACATCTCTTGTATTTTTATACAACATTTGTATTAACGACAAGTAGTTACTAAAATTACTAACTTGTAGAATTAATCATCATCATGATATATAATAGCCATATTGACAGATTCTTCCTAGTCAGAGTGACAATGTGAGGAACGACAGGCTGAAACATGAATTCTTTCCACATTTAGTTGGATTTATAACAGAGTCCAGTTTATCATTTCCTTTACTAAGGATAATTACTTACTAATAAGTTTAACTAATATCTTTATAGGTTAGGTTAGGTTAGGTAGCCTAAAAAGTTAGGTTAGGTTAGGTTAGGTAGGTTAGGTAGTCGAAAAAGCATTAATTCATGAAAACTTGGCTTATTAGGCAAATCGGGCCTTGCATAGTAGGCTGAGAAGTGCGTTCTGGCTACTAGGTACGACATATATTTATATATATATATATATATATATATATATATATATATATATATATATATATATATATATATATATATATATATATATATATATATATATATATATATTTTTTAAAAAGTTTGTGAGGGTACGACCTCTGGTGCAAATTTACTTTATGAAAAAAGTAGAAGAAAAATGGCCAGGGAAAAATTAAATAAGAATAAACTTAAAACAAATGTTCCTTCCTCTTACAATGGTAATAAGGGAATCAACAAAACACAGGAGAATAGAGTGTAAGCCGTAAAAGTGACGCCGGTGGGAAACAACAAATATATGCTACGTTGTATTGACGTGCTATATTAAAGCTTATTTGAGAATCTTTTTTGTACATGCCAGGGCTCATATTAAGGATGCTTTTTACATTGTTTGATCAGAGCTGACTCAATCATATTTCGTTCAATGATTCCCTTACTTTTAACAATACATTTAGCCCTTCTGAAGCCGATAGTATGGTGATATAAACTGGAATGTAAATACATTACATTATAGTGCTAGACTTTGTGAATTGCTTAAGAGTGTTACTTTAAACGTGAGGAAAGATATTTACCAGAGTGGCCGATGTAAACAAATGCACACTCACTCTAAGCGATGGAGTTCACAACCTGCTACGGACGGGGCCAAGGTCTTAAATAAAATGGACTTGGGTCTTAAATAAAATGGACTTGTAATTAAGAATGGACTCAAAATGGACTTCATTATTATTTTTGAACGCTGGGTTAATATTTATTTTTTTCCGGCCTGGGCCTAGTTTTGCCAGTCATTCAGAATACGGTAATACCAACGAGTTTTTAAGTTCTGGTTTAGACTTGGGAGCATGTTTGTATAATACGAGACATCCACGAAACATTTTGGGTATTTTATCGTCTTCCAAATTTTCAATATTTTCATTATTTCTTTATCAACAAATTCTGGGCTGCAAACTTTCAGGGATCTGAGAAATAATTCAGAAAATACTGCCCACTTAACCTGATTGTGATGATTAGAGTCATAATAAACTATTATTACTCTAACAATAGTTAGTAATAATTAAAAATTTAAAGTATTTCATTATTACACTAATCATCATAATCAGGTTAAGTGGGCAGTATTTTCTGGATTGTTTCTCAGAGCCCTGAGAGTTTGCAGCCCGGAAGATGGGGCTAGAGGAATTATAGCCCCATCTATGAACAGACAGACAGGCAGACATTCTTAAAGAATTGAAATATAGCTGAAATAATGCTAAAGATACGAAATAAATAGCAAAAAGATATTTGGAATGGAATTTGAGATTATTGAAATACAGTTCGAATAGCGGGGAGAGAACTCTTGTCCCCCTGGATTATGTAATTATATATTGAGAGCATTATCAGCGGCATCTCTGGTGATTGGCGTGCGTTGTCCCGCTGGTATGATGGTTATACCTAGGCTAATGAATTATTCACGCTGGTTGATGACCTATTCACACTCACTGATGTCTTATTCACGTTGCGTTATGACTTATTCACACAGCTGTTGCATTAATCACGATGACTGATGATTTATTCGTTGTGAAAAGCCCTAACCCTTCTGATGATTTATTAATACTACCTGACGACTTGTTCACGCAGGGCGATGACTTATTCACGCTCACTGATTTATTCACTCTGGTGATTTAAATTTAAACAACCCGTAACTATTTATACGGAATCTACGCACAAACTTTTTAATAGATAAATCGCTAAATTAAACCTCATATATATATATATATATATATATATATATATATATATATATATATATATATATATATATATATATATATATATATATATATATATTATTAAATATGACCGAAAAAGTAAGATTAATAATTCTAACACGAATTTTCTCAATCTTTCGTACATTTCTTTTCACTGTTGGAGGTAAATCAAAAATCAATTCTCAAAAATTCATTTTTATTTCTAGTCTGACGTGACACGAGCGCGTTTCGTAACACTTATTACATTTTCAAAGACTTTAGTTTACAAATACACAACTGAATAGAACTTACGCATCTCCGTTTTTATATCTACATTTGAGAGAGGTGGATGGGGTGAGGTGGCATTAATAGGGTATTAATTTCATCAACACAAGACAGAACAAGAGGTGGTATTAATAGGGTATTAATTTCATCAACACAAGACAGAACACGAAACAATGGGTATTGAATAGAAGTGATTGTAGAAAGCATATTGGTCCATATTTCTTGATGCTTCTATATTGGAGCGGAGTCTTGAGGTGGGTAGAATATAGTTGTGCATTAATTGGCTGTTGATTGCTGGTGTTGACTTCTTGATGTGTAGTGCCTCGCAAACGTCAAGCCGCCTGCTATCGCTGTATCTATCGATGATTTCTGTGTTGTATTAATATTTATATTAAAGCGCACGACCCAGCAGCAAGGAATCAAGCCTTCACTATAAAATATCGCCAGGATCTGATTCGGGATCAGATATACAAGGCAGAGAATGAAATCAAAGACAACGAAACGTAACTACTTCATACTACAAACGAATGGAGAAATAGCAACATCGACGAAAGTCTCCGTACCCGCATTGAACAACACCTCGACATCCTCACAGACCGACATCACCTCAGCACTGAAACAAGGATTATCAAGAAACTGACAATGTTATATGGAGGACCTATGGCAATTCCACGACCAAGAGATGGCTTCCTGACCCTTGCAGGAATTAACCTCACTGAGGACCAAGTCACTCTCCTAAATCTGGGTATAAACTGTCACGTTATGTCCAGACCGAGTGAGATGGCCCGGAAAGTGGAGTTGGAAATTCTGTTGGACGACATATTCGACCTCGAGACACAAAAGAAGGTCACTACCAAAGATACCTTACAAGCAGAACTTATTGCGGAAGGAGGAAAGAATCGAGGCAACTACAGAAGCACCATACTGTCCCCCGAGCTCAAAGTGGCAGCTAAAAGCCTTCGTGAGAACAAGGAGATAGTTGTCAGGAGAGGTGACAAGTCGCCAATATACGTCATTCTTAAAAAATACGAATATCTGGCGAAAATGAACCTCATACTCTCTGACCAAACTAAATTCCAAAGGGTAACGAAGGACACTACAGCCGAATTGTAAGCAAAGGTCAACAAACTGATCGAAACTGTGAACGCCAAGAAATCCGGACTCCACCTGCCAAAGATCATTGGGGAATATAAACCTGGATATGCATATGGAAATGTCAAGACACACAAGCCTGGAAACCCACTTCGGCCAATCATCAGCCAGATACCCACACTCACGTACAGACTGGCGAAGCGACTCAACGGCCTGCTGACTCCTTATGTCCCTTGCGCCTTCAGCCTGAAGTCTCCAAAGGAATTTGTTGACTTACTGCGGGGCACACGGGCCACAGGGATAAGAGCCTCGTTGGACGTAGAATCGCTGTTTACCAACGTACCTATGGATGAGACAATCGGGATGATAGCCGACAGAGTGTATCGTGATCCGGCCTGTACTCCTCTTGACATACCAGAAAATATTCTAAGGAAACTACTCCAAGCTTGTACTAAAGAGGCACCCTTCTTGAGCCCGGATGGGCACATGTATAAGCAAGTAGATGGGGTCGCCATGGGTTCTCCCCTAGGTGTCCTGTTTGCAAACTTCTACATGGGTACCATCGAGCAAAAAGTCTTAGTCAACATGAACTTGAAACCGGCCATATACTGCAGGTATGTTGACGACATTTTTACACAGGTACCTGATGTCAGACATCTGCAGGAGCTGAAGGAGGCATTTGAGCAGAGTTCCATGCTGCGTTTCACTTACGAGATGGAAAAGGATGGGAAGCTGCCCTTTCTAGATGTAACAGTCATGGAAAAGAGCGGAGGTTTCCACACTGCAGTCTACACTAAGGAAACGAACATAGGAATGTGCCTAAATGCCAACAGCGACTGCCCAGACAGGTACAAGAGGAGTGTTGTTAACGCTTATGTCGACCGTGCTCTCAGCCACAGCTCAGAATGGAAGCAAGTCGACTAAGAACTCTGAAGGGTAAGGCAGGTCCTAGTCAACAACGGCTTCTCCAATGGTTTCGTCGAAGACATCATAAGAAGGAAAGTGAAACGCCATGCAACCTCTGAAGAGACAACTAACACAACACCTATACCCCCTATTAGACTATTTTACAGGAACTTCTTTTTCACAGCTCATAAAAGGGAGGAAAGGGTCCTGAAAGATATTGTTAATAGAAACGTTATCCCTACAGACAAAAAACAGAGGATACAACTGACGATTTACTATAAAACCAGAAAAACGGCCAGCCTACTCATGAGAAACTCTCCAGACACAAAGCAGAACACTTTAAAAGAGACCAACGTCGTCTATGCCTTCAAATGCCCTCTTGGGGACTATAAGCTCCAAAAAAACCAGTATATAGGCAAGACAACAACATCTCTTTCTAGGCGTTTAACGATGCATAAGCAACAGGGCTCCATTAAGGAACATATAATCTCTTCCCACAACCAAACCATCGCAAGAGAAATCCAAGTAAACAATACAGAAATCATCGATAGATACAGTGATAGCAGGTGGCTTGACGTCTGCGAGGCACTACACATCAAGAAGTCAACACCAGCAATCAACAGCCAATTAATGCACAACTATATTCTACCCACCTCAAGACTCCGCTCCAATATAGAAGCATCAAGAAATATGGACCAATAGGCTTTCTACAATCACTTCCATTCAATACCCATTGTTTCGTGTTCTGTCTTGTATTTAGGAATTTAATACCCTATTAATACCACCTCACTCAAATGTAGATATAAACAAACCGAAGATGTGTAAGTTCTATTCAGTTGTGTATGTGTAAAGTAAAGTCTTTGAAAATGTAATAAGTTTTACGAAACGCGCTCAAGTGTCGCCTCTGACTAGAAATAAAAATGAATTTTGGAGAATTGAATTTTGAATTACCACCAACAGTGAAAAGAAACGTACGAAAGATCGAGAAAATTCGTGTTAGAATTATTAATCTTACTTTTTCGGTCATATTTAATAATATATGTCTACAGGAAAGACTGCTATCAAAATATACTAATATATATATATATATATATATATATATATATATATATATATATATATATATATATATATATATATATATATATATATATATATATATATATATATATATATGTCGTACCTAGTAGCCAGAACGCACTTCTCAGCCTACTATGCAAGGCCCAATTTGCCTAATAAGCCAAGTTTTCCTGAATTAATATATTTTCTATAATTTTTTTCTTATGAAATGATAAAGCTACCCATTTCATTATGTATGAGGTCAATTTTTTTTTATTGGAGTTAAAATTAACGTAGATATATGACCGAACCTAACCAACCCTACCTAACCTAACCTAACCTATCTTTATAGGTTAGGTTAGGTTAGGTAGCCGAAAAAGTTAGGTTAGGTTAGGTAGGTTAGGTAGTCGAAAAACACTTAATTCATGAAAACTTGGCTTATTAGGCAAATCGGGCCTTGCATAGTAGGCTGAGAAGTGCGTTCTGGCTACTAGGTACGACATATATATATATATATATATATATATATATATATATATATATATATATATATATATATATATATATATATATATATATATATATATTAAATATGACCGAGAAAGTAAGATTAATAATTCTAACACGAATTTTCTCAATATTTCTTATGTTTCTTTTCACTGTCGATGGAAATTGAAAAAGCAATTCTTCAAAATTCATTTTTATTTCTAGTCTGACGCGACACTTGAGTGCGTTTCGTAATAACTTATTACATTTTCAAAGACTTTAGTTTACACACACACAACTATAACCTGCAAACACTAAACAGAGTTCTACTATGCTATCATTTAAACAGCTTTAATCTTATATACCCGCATTTGGGTGAGGTGATATGTTACAACAGTTTTGGATGAGGTGAACAAAGCTTTCCACACAAGATAGAGCAAACTTTCAACACAAGACAAAACACGGTGCAATAGGTATAAATTAGGTAAATTAAAGGGACGAAGACGGCATTAAATTAAAAATTAAAGGCATAGACGACGTTGGTCGTCTATGCCGTTAACACCACTATAATTTTGTCCCCATTGCCTCAGAGACACTTGGTGCAAGGGGTAAAAGTGCTGCTAATTTTTTGAAGGAGTTGGGGTCCAAGCTAATAGAAAAAAATGGAGACCCTAGAGCTGGCAGTTTTCTTTTTCAGCGCCTTAGTGTGGTGATCCAGAAAGGAAATGCTCACTGCATCCATGGTTCCTGCCCACCATCTCAGGAGCTGGAGGAGCTCTACAACTTGTGACCAATGTTGACGACATTTTTACACAGGTACCTGATGCCAGACATCTGCAGGAGCTGAAGGCGGCATTTGAACAAAATTTTGTGTTGCGTTTCAATTACGAGATGGAGAAGGATGGGAAGCTGCCCTTTTTAGATGTAACAGTCATGGAAAGGAGCGGAGGTTTCCACACTGCAGTCTACACTAAGGAAACAAACATAGGAATGTGCCTGAATGCCAACAGTGACTGCCCAGACAGGTACAAGAGGAATGTTGTTAACGCTTATGTCGACCGTGCTCTCACCCACAGCTCAGAATAGAAGCAAGTCGACGAAGAACTCTGTAGGGTAAGGCAGGTCCTATTCAACAACGGCTTCTCCAATGGTTTCGTTGAAGATATCATAAGAAGGAAAGTGAAACGCCATGCAACCTCTGAAGAGACAACTAACACAACACCTATACCCCCTATTAGACTATTTTACAGGAACTTCTTTTCCACAGCTCATAAAACGGAGGAAATGGTCCTGAAAGATATTGTTAATAGAAACGTTATCCCTACAGACAAAATTCAGAAGATACAACTGACGATTTACTATATAACCAGAAAAACGGCCAGCCTACTCATGAGAAACTCTCCAGACACAAAGCAGAACGCTTTAAAAGAGACCAACGTCGTCTATGCCTTCAAATGCCCTCTTGGGGACTGTTAGCCTAAAAAAACTCAGTATATAGGCAAGACATCAACATCTCTTTCCAGGCGTTTAACGATGCATAAGCAACAGGGCTCCATTAAGGAACGTATAATCTCTTCCCACAACTAAACCATCACCATAGAAATCTTAGCAAACAACACAGAAATCATCGATAGATACAGCGATAACAGGCGGCTTGACATCTGCGAGGCACTACACATCAAGAAGTCAACACCAGCAATCAACAGCCAATTAATGCACACTATATTCTACCCACTTCAAGACACCGCTGCAATATAGAAACATCAAGAAATATGGGCCAATAGGCCCTCTGCAATTACTTTTGCACCTGGCTACTAGGTACGACATATATATATATATATATATATATATATATATATATATATATATATATATATATATGCGGAAAATCCACAGAGAAATATGAAATGAGGTGAACGTTTCTGCTTGTCAAAGCCTTTGTCAACACCAGACTGACTAAGGAGAAGGGAAGGGGGAGGATATATAGGCCGACACCTGACCAACACCTGACACCTGATCAGTCAGTGTCCAAATCTTCTTAATGTTAGTACTGGTATGTACAAACTTGATCCATTTTTAAGTTATAATATTGCACAACAGTTTAAGAAACAACTCTGATAGAGAGGCTTACAATGTCTCATTATAATTGTATATTCATTTATTGTGTGTTCATGAGGCTTTTCTTTAATCTTTCATCCTTATTCTCTGACCGCTTAATCCTCTTTGACCATTCTAAGCCTAGCTATTCCTGTTTTTGGTTAATTCTTTCCCTAGGGATGGGTTGGGAGTTTCCAAGCCAAGTTTCCCTAGGGATATATATATATATATATATATATATATATATATATATATATATATATATATATATATATATATATATATATATATTGTGACGGTAACGCGTTGGTGTTCGGCTGTTTAAGGCTAGGGGTATGGCCTCGTCACATAGTTATAAAAAAAATAGAAAAAACTGGAACTTCGTCTGTGGTAAGGTAAGGAGAAGACACACAAAACACAAGTAAACTTTAACAATGAAATTTTAATTACGTTAATTAAATCAAAACATGAATAAAATGCACAAACAAATTCTTATAATAAAATCAATCAAAATAATAAGAATAATTAGATGACACAATGAAAAGTTACGTTAAGGCAAAATAACAAGAAGTGCAATACAAAAGTAAATGGGAGGTGTTGGAATATTGGCTTTAAGCCACCACTTCTCTCAGTACACGCTAGCGTCTAGCCGGGAGGAGTGGTGACAACGAGAGCACTGAACATTCTGAGGTCTGAGGTTGGGGCGACCCCAGACATCAAGTAGTATGGGGGGGCGAGTGCAGGTGCAGCCAGACCGGCGACCAATCAGCGGAGCCGGTAGCGATCAACATGTAGTTTGGTGGTTTGAGTCCGAACAGGTGGCTGGCTGCATACGTTTTGCTCACCCTGGCAAGCCTTGCTGGTGTTGTTGTTGTTGTTGGACATGTCTTCCATAGTCGTTTTATATAATTTCAACGACGTGTTTGTGGAGGGAAGAGCAGGCTCAATCTCTTGAAGGAGATTATTGTCACAATATATATATATATATATATATATATATATATATATATATATATATATATATGCGAACAAGCCTGAATGGTCCCCAGGACTATATGCGAATGAAAACTCACACCCCAGAAGTGACTCGAACCCATACTCCCAGAAGCAACGCAACTGGTAACTACAGGGCGCCTTAATCCGCTTGACCATCACGGCCGTCAAAAGGAAGTGATAGCCGAGGCTATTTGAGCCACTTCCCCGACGGCAACTCGGATGGTAATCTTGGGCATAGCATTTCACCAAATCACCTCATTCTTTGGGGCACACGTGAGGAACACAAATGCGAACAAGCCTGAATGGTCCCCAGGACTATATGCGAATGAAAACTCACACCCCAGAAGTGACTCGAACCCATACTCCCAGAAGCAACGCAACTGGTAACTACAGGGCGCCTTAATCCGCTTGACCATCACGGCCGTCAAAAGGAAGTGATAGCCGAGGCTATTTGAGCCACTTCCCCGACGGCAACTCGGATGGTAATCTTGGGCATAGCATTTCACCAAATCACCTCATTCTTTGGGGCACACGTGAGGAACACAAATGCGAACAAGCCTGAATGGTCCCCAGGACTATATGCGAATGAAAACTTATAGTCCTGGGGACCATTCAGGCTTGTTCGCATTTGTGTTCCTCACGTGTGCCCCAAAGAATGAGGTGATTTGGTGAAATGCTATGCCCAAGATTACCATCCGAGTTGCCGTCGGGGAAGTGGCTCAAATAGCCTCGGCTATCACTTCCTTTTGACGGCCGTGATGGTCAAGCGGATTAAGGCGCCCTGTAGTTACCAGTTGCGTTGCTTCTGGGAGTATGGGTTCGAGTCACTTCTGGGGTGTGAGTTTTCATTCGCATATAGTCCTGGGGACCATTCAGGCTTGTTCGCATTTGTGTTCCTCACGTGTGCCCCAAAGAATGAGGTGATTTGGTGAAATGCTATGCCCAAGATTACCATCCGAGTTGCCGTCGGGGAAGTGGCTCAAATAGCCTCGGCTATCACTTCCTTTTGACGGCCGTGATGGTCAAGCGGATTAAGGCGCCCTGTAGTTACCAGTTGCGTTGCTTCTGGGAGTATGGGTTCGAGTCACTTCTGGGGTGTGAGTTTTCATTCATATATATATATATATATATATATATATATATATATATATATGTCGTACCTAGTAGCCAGAACTCACTTCTCAGCCTACTATGCAAGGCCCGATTTGCCTAATAAGCCAAGTTTTCATGAATTAATTGTTTTTCGACTACCTAACCTACCTAACCTTACCTAACCTAACCTAACCTCTGAAGATAGGTTAGGTTAGGTAGGGTTGGTTAGGTTCGGTCATATATCAACGTTAATTTTAACTCCAATAAAAAAAATTGACCTCATACATAATGAAATGGGTAGCTTTATCATTTCATAAGAAAAAAATTAGAGAAAATATATTCATTCAGGAAAACTTGGCATATTAGGCAAATCGGGCCTTGCATAGTAGGCTGAGAAGTGCGTTCTGGCTACTAGGTACGACATATATATATGTCGTACCTAGTAGCCAGAACGCACTTTTTGGCCTATTATGCAAGGCCCGATTTGCCTAATAAGCCAAGTTTTCATGAATTAACTGTTTTTCGACTACCTAACCTACCTAACCTAACCTAACCTAACTTTTTCAGCTACCTAACCCAACCTAACCTATAAAGAGAGGTTAGGTTAGGTTAGGTAGGGTTGGTTAGGTTCGGTCATATATCTATGTTAATTTTAACTCCAATAAATAAGATTGAAGTCATACTTAATGAAATGGGTAGCTTTATCATTTCATAAGAAAAAAAATAGAGAAAATATATTAATTCAGGAAAATTTGGCTTATTAGGCAAATCGGGCCTTGCATAGTAGGCTGAGAAGTGCGTTCTGGCTACTAGGCACAACATATATATATATACATATATATATATATATATATATATATATATATATATATATATATATATATACATATATATATATACATATATATATATATATATATATATATATATATATATATATATATATATATATATATATATATATATATATATGTGTCGTACCTAGTAGCCAGAACGCACTTATCAGCCTACTATGCAAGGCCCGATTTGCCTAATAAGCCAAGTTTTCCTGAATTATTATATTTTGTCTAATTTTTTTCTTATGAAATGATAAAGCTATCCATTTCATTATGTATGAGGTCAATTTTTTTTTATTGGAGTTTAAATTAACATAGATATATGACCGAACCTAACCAACCCTACCTATCCTAACCTAACCTATCTTTAAAGGTTAGGTTAGGTTAGGTAGCCGAAAAAGTTAGGTTAGGTTAGGTTAGGTAGGTTAGGTAGTCGAAAAAACATTAATTCATGAAAACTTGGCTTATTAGGCAAATCAGGCCTTGCATAGTAGGCTGAGAAGTGCGTTCTGGCTACTAGGTACGACATATATATATATATATATATATATATATATATATATATATATATATATATATATATATATATATATATATATGTCGTACCTAGTAGCCAGAATGCACTTCTCGGCCTACTATGCAAGGCCCGATTTGCCTAATAAGCCAAGTTTTACTGAAATTATATATTTTCTCTAATTTTTTTCTTATGAAATGATAAAGCTACCTATTTCATTATGTATGAGGTCAATTTTTTTTTATTGGAGTTAAAATTAACGTAGATATATGACCGAACCTAACCAACCCTACCTAACCTAACCTAACCCCTCTTTATAGGTTAGGTTAGGTTAGGTAGCCGAAAAAGTTAGGTTAGGTTAGGTAGGTTAGGTAGTCGAAAAACAATTAATTCATGAAAACTTGGCTTATTAGGCAAATCGGGCCTTACATAGTAGGCTGAGAAGTGCGTTCTGGCTACTAGGTACGACATATATATATATATATATATATGTCGTACCTAGTAGCCAGAACTCACTTCTCAGCCTACTATTCAAGGCCCGATTTGCCTAATAAGCCAAGTTTTCCTGAATTAATATATTTACTATAATTTTTTTCTTATGAAATGATAAAGCAACCCTTTTCTCTATGTATGAGGTCAATTTTTTTTTATTTGAGTTAAAATTAACGTAGATATATGACCAAACCTAACCAACCCTACCTAACCTAACCTAACCTATATTTATAGGTAAGGTTAGGTTAGGTAGCCCAAAAAAGCTAAGTTAGGTTAGGTTAGGTAGGTTAGGTAGACGAAAAAACATTAATTCATGAAAACTTGGCTTATTAGGCAGATCGGGCCTTGAATAGTAGGCTGAGAAGTGCGTTCTGGCTATTAGGTACGACATATATATATATATATATATATATATATATATATATATATATATATATATATATATATATATATATATATATATGTCGTACCTAATAGCCAGAACGCACTTCTGAGCCTACTATTCAAGGCCCGATTTGCCTAATAAGCCAAGTTTTCATGAATTAATGTTTTTTCGTCTACCTAACCTACCTAACCTAACCTAACCTAGCTTTTTTTGGCTACCTAACCTAACCTTACCTATAAATATAGGTTAGGTTAGGTTAGGTAGGGTTGGTTAGGTTCGGTCATATATCTACGTTAATTTTAACTCCAATAAAAAAAAATTTACCTCATACATAGAGAAAAGGGTTGCTTTATCATTTCATAAGAAAAAAATTATAGTAAATATATTAATTCAGGAAAACTTGGCTTATTAAGCAAATCGGGCCTTGAATAGTAGGCTGAGAAGTGAGTTCTGGCTACTAGGTACGACATATATATATATATATATATATATATATATGTCGTACCTAGTAGCCAGAACGCACTTCTCAGCCTACTATGCAAGGCCCGATTTGCCTAATAAGCCAAGTTTTCATGAATTAATTGTTTTTCGACTACCTAACCTACCTAACCTAACCTAACCTAACTTTTTCGGTTACCTAACCTAACCTAACCTATAAAGATAGGTTAGGTTAGGTTAGGTAGGGTTGGTTAGGTTCGGTCATATATCTACGTTAACTTTAACTCCAATAAAAAAAAATTGACCTCATACATAATGAAATGGGTAGCTTTATCATTTCATAAGAAAAAAAATTAGAGAAAATATATTAATTCAGTAAAACTTGGCTTATTAGGCAAATCGGGCCTTGCATAATAGGCTGAGAAGTGAGTTCTGGCTATTAGGTACGACATATATATATATATATATATATATATATATATATATATATATATATATATATATATATATATATATATATATATATATATGTCGTACCTAGTAGCCAGAACTCACTTCTCAGCCTACTATTCAAGGCCCGATTTGCCTAATAAGCCAAGTTTTCCTGAATTAATATATTTACTATAATTTTTTTCTTAGGAAATGATAAAGCAACCCTTTTCTCTATGTATGAGGTCAATTTTTTTTTATTGGAGTTAAAATTAACGTAGATATATGACCGAACCTAACCAACCCTACCTAACCTAACCTACCCTATATTTATAGGTAAGGTTAGGTTAGGTAGCCAAAAAAAGCTAGGTTAGGTTAGGTTAGGTAGGTTAGGTAGACGAAAAAACATTAATTCATGAAAACTTGGCTTATTAGGCAAATCGGGCGTTGAATAGTAGGCTGAGAAGTGCGTTCTGGCTATTAGGTACGACATATATATATATATATATATGTCGTACCTAGTAGCCAGAACGCACTTCTCAGCTTCTATGCAAGGCCCGATTTGCCTAATAAGCCAAATTTTACTGAATGAATATATTTTCTCTAATTTTTTTCTTATGAAATGATAAAGCTACCCATTTCATTATGTATGAGGTCATTTTTTTTATTGGAGTTAAAATTAACGTAGATATGTGACCGAACCTAACCAACCCTACCTAACCTAACCTAACCTATCTTTATAGGTTAGGTTAGGTTAGGTAGCCGAAAAAGTTAGGTTAGGTTAGGTTAGGTAGGTACGACATATATATATATATATATGTCATACCTAGTTGCCAGAATGCACTTCTCTGCCTACTATGCAGGGCCCGATTTGCCTAATAAGCCAAGTTTTCATGAATTAATTATTTTTCGACTACCTAACCTACCTAACCTAACCTAACCTAACTTTTTCGGCTACCTAACCTATAAAGATAGGTTAGGTTAGGTTAGGTAGGGTTGGTTAGGTTCGGTCATATATCTACGTTAATTTTAACTCAAATAAAAACAAATTGACCTCATACGTAATGAAATGGGTAGCTTTATTATTTCATAAGAAAAAAATTAGAGAAAATATATTAATTTAGGAAAACTTGGCTTATTAGGCAAATCGGGCCTTGCATAGTAGGCCGAGTACGACGTTCTGGCTACTAGGTACAACATATATATATATATATATATATATATATATATATATATATATATATATATATATATATATATATATATATATATAAAAGAAAGTGAAAAGCCATGCAACCTCTGAAGAGACAACTAACACAACACCTATACCCCCTATTAGACTATTTTACAGGAACTTCTTTTCCACAGCTCATAAAACGGAGGAAAGGGTCCTGAAAGATATTGTTAATAGAAACGTTATCCCTACAGACAAAAATCAGAGGATACAACTGACGATTTACTATAAAACCAGAAAAACGGCCAGCCTACTCATGAGAAACTCTCCAGACACAAAACAGAACGCTTTAAAAGAGACTAACGTCGTCTATGCCTTCAAATGCCCACTTGGGGACTGTAAGCTCCAAAAAACCCAGTATATAGGCAAGACAACAACATCTCTTTCTAGGCGTTTAACGATGCATAAGCAACAGGGCTCCATTAAGGAACATATAATCTCTTCCCATAACCAAACCATCGCCAGAGAAATCCTAGTAAACAACACAGAAATCATCGATAGATACAGCGATAGCAGGCGGCTTGACGTTTGCGAGGCACTACACATCAAGAAGTCAACACCAGCAATCAACAGCCAATTATTGCACAACTATATTCTACCCACCTCAAGACTCCGCTCCAATATAGAAGCATCAAGAAATATGGACCAATAGGCTTTCTACAAACACTTCTATTCAATACCCATTGTTTCTGTTCTGTCTTGTGTTGATACTTTTAATACCCTATTAATATCCCCTCCTGTTCTGTCTTGTGTTAATGCCACATCACCCTTACCACCTCACTCAAATGTAGATATAAAATCAGAGATACGTTCTAATCAGTTGTGTATTTGTGAAGTCTTTGAAAATATAATAAGTTTTACGAAACGCGCCCGTGTCGCGTCAGACTAGAAATAAAAATGAATTTTGGAGAAGTGATTTTTGATTTACCTCCAACAGTGAAGCGTAATGTACGAAAGATTGAGAAAATTCGTGTTAGAATTATTAATCTTACTTTTTCGGTCATATTTAATAATATTTATATATATATATATATATATATTATATATATATATATATATATATATATATATATATATATATATATATATATATATATATATATATATATATATATATATATATATATATATATATATATATATATATATATATATATATATATATATATATATATATATATATATATATATATATATATATATATATATATATATATATATATATATATATATATATATATATATATATATATATATATATATATATATATATATATATATATATATATATATATATATATATATATATATATATATATATATATATATATATATATATATATATATATATATATATATTTGCAGTCTCCGTGGTGTAGTGGTAAGACACTCGCCTGGCGTTCCGCGAGCGCTATGTCATGGGTTCGTATCCTGGCCGGGGAGGATTTACTGGGCGCAATTCCTTAACTGTAGCCTCTGTTTAACGCAACAGTAAAATGTGTACTTGGATGAAAAAACGATTCTTCGCGGCAGTGGATCGTATTCCAGGGACCATAGGATTAAGGACTTGCCCGAAACGCTACGCGTACTAGTGGCTGTACAAGAATGTAACAACTCTTGTATATATCTCATAAAAAATATATATATATATATATATATATAAGTCGTACCTAGTAGCCAGAACGAACTTCTCAGCCAACTATGCAAGGCCCGATTTGCCTAAAAAGCCAAGTTTTCCTGAATTAATATATTTTCTCTAATTTTTTCTTATGAAATGATAAAACTACCCATTTTATTATGTATGAGGTCAAATTTTTTTATTGGAGTTAAAATTAACGTAGATATATGACCGAACCTAACCAACCCTACCTAACCTAACCTATCTTTATAGGTTAGGTTAGGTTAGGTAGCCAAAAAAGTTAGGTTAGGTTAGGTTAGGTAGGTTATTTAGTCGAAAAACAATTAATTCGTGAAAACTTGCCTTATTAGGCAAATCGGGCCCTGCATAGTAGGCTGAAAAGTGCGTTCTGGCTACTAGGTACGACATATATATATATATATATATATATATATATATATATATATATATATATATATATATATATATATATATATATATATATATATAGATAGAGATATAGGGAGTACCACCTCTGGCTGGAAGAAGGGGGGACCCATAGCCTCGGAGGAAACCACACATAACGCATTGAAGGGAATGTAGGTCCCCTCCAATAGAGTTCTTGTGCTTTTCTCCTACCACCCCCTTCCTTTTTTTTTTTTTTTTTGGCTTTATTGTATGTTTAAAGGTTACAAAACATACAAGACAAATGCCTAAAGGTTATGGATCTCTTGAAGCTCCTCCGCTTCCGGACAGGAACCGAGGACGCAGCAAGCATTTGCCCTCTGGATCGCCACACTGAGACGCTGAAATAAAAAACTGGAAGCCCTTGGGTCTCTGGTGACGTCAATGAGCTTGGACCCCAATTCCTTGAGAAATCCCAAGGCACTCTTGCCCCAGGGGCCATGCGTCTCAGACGCTCTGGGAACAAAGAGGTATTGACCTTCCAGTCGCCTGTACTTGAGTGATTTTGCTGTTTCCCTGTGGTTGGCCTCCCCACCTGCTTGATCAGCTCCGAAGTGTACATAGGTGTCAGCCAGGGTGGATACACATGTGTAGTCCCACACCAACTGTCTACCCTCCTTCCATGAGTATATGGTGATGCCATCAGGGCGAAGTTCGGGGAAATCCGGGTTTTGGACCCCTAGGATGCGAGGTTCTCTCTCCGCTGGGCACCCAGCTGAGACGAGTCTTCTCTTAATGATGTCATTGACCTCGTTGTGTCTTGCATGCCAGCCCTTTGTGCTTCCGCAATGCAACCCATGCAGTCCGTATTGGTCGGCTTCCACCCTGTAGCAAATACACTTGTATTCAGTGTGAATTGGGGCACCAAAGCGGAGGGCCACTGCTACACGAAGGGATTCTGGATCTAGGCGCGTGCCCATTGCTGACGTGGGTACTGCCAGGAGGAAGTCTCCTGCATGGGGGGCACGCACTGCTCTGAGGCGGGCTTTCCTCCTTGTCTGATGTTGCGACGCTGAGCATGGCATCAGCTACTTTTTCCACTAGAGGGTGGTCCCAGCCGGACTGTTTGTGTTGTTTTGTTGGCTCTATAATGGTTGCTGGGGATGCAAGAATATCCCACTGACTTGAACATTCAGTGAAAGCAGGATCGTGTATTCCTGCTGAATCTCTCAGGGTTGCAGGTAAGATATCTCTGACGAGGTCGTGCGATGTGTGGGAGGAGGAAAGGAAGGCAGGTAGAGCAATTTGGGAGGCTGTGCGGACACGAAGGCCGCCGAGTCTTACAGGAAGGGTTGCTTGCTCCCACTGAGAGTCGTCCAATGGCAAGTTCAGGACTTTCACCAGCATGGACCTCAGAAGGGTGTCATACACATTTAACTTAGGGCTGCTGTAGGATGGAGAACATCTCAGAAAGTAGGTCAACTTAGGGAGAGACAGGCATCTTGTGAGGAGAAAGAGAGCATCATGGGCATCAATCTTATATATATATATATATATATATATATATATATATATATATATATATATATATATATATATATATATATATATATATATATATATATATATATATACAACTTTAGAACACTTTCCCACCAGGAGACTCGAACCCTAGCCAGCACAGAAGCCTTCCAGCAACTGGCATAACAGGTACGCCTTAACCCTCTCCACCACCTGCTCAGACCCTTAAAAGAGATGGTAATTTCGGAGTATTTAAATACACCAAAGATCACCACCTCCCAAGAGCACTAGAGCAAGTGAGGGGTCATTTAGACGTTAATTTCATCAAGTCCCTGTTAATATGGTAAGACACAGTGTCTATGCTTAAGGCACAACTCTCCTAAACACGAGAGTGAAGTATACAACTTTAGAACACTTTCCCACCAGGAGACTCGAACCCTAGCCAGCACAGAAGCCTTCCAGCAACTGGCATAACAGGTACGCCTTAACCCTCTCCACCACCTGCTCAGACCCTTAAAAGAGATGGTAATTTCGGAGTATTTAAATACACCAAAGATCACCACCTCCCAAGAGCACTAGAGCAAGTGAGGGGTCATTTAGACGTTAATTTCATCAAGTCCCTGTTAATATGGGAAGACACAGTGTCTATGCTTAAGGCACAACTCTCCTAAACACGAGAGTGAAGTATACAACTTTAGAACACTTTCCCACCAGGAGACTCGAACCCTAGCCAGCACAGAAGCCTTCCAGCAACTGGCATAACAGGTACGCCTTAACCCTCTCCACCACCTGCTCAGACCCTTAAAAGAGATGGTAATTTCGGAGTATTTAAATACACCAAAGATCACCACCTCCCAAGAGCACTAGAGCAAGTGAGGGGTCATTTAGACGTTAATTTCATCAAGTCCCTGTTAATATGGGAAGACACAGTGTCTATGCTTAAGGCACAACTCTCCTAAACACGAGAGTGAAGTATACAACTTTAGAACACTTTCCCACCAGGAGACTCGAACCCTAGCCAGCACAGAAGCCTTCCAGCAACTGGCATAACAGGTACGCCTTAACCCTCTCCTCTCCTCAGGTACACCTCTTGGGAGGTGGTGATCTTTGGTGTATTTAAATACTCCGAAATTACCATCTCTTTTAAGGGTCTGAGCAGGTGGTGGAGAGGGTTAAGGCGTACCTGTTATGCCAGTTGCTGGAAGGCTTCTGTGCTGGCTAGGGTTCGAGTCTCCTGGTGGGAAAGTGTTCTAAAGTTGTATACTTCACTCTCGTGTTTAGGAGAGTTGTGCCTTAAGCATAGACACTGTGTCTTCCCATATTAACAGGGACTTGATGAAATTAACGTCTAAATGACCCCTCACTTGCTCTAGTGCTCTTGGGAGGTGGTGATCTTTGGTGTATTTAAATACTCCGAAATTACCATCTCTTTTAAGGGTCTGAGCAGGTGGTGGAGAGGGTTAAGGCGTACCTGTTATGCCAGTTGCTGGAAGGCTTCTGTGCTGGCTAGGGTTCGAGTCTCCTGGTGGGAAAGTGTTCTAAAGTTGTATACTTCACTCTCGTGTTTAGGAGAGTTGTGCCTTATATATATATATATATATATATATATATATATATATATATATATATATATATATATATATATATATATATATATATATATATATATATATGAACTGAAAACCACACACCACAGAAGGATTCGAAGCAAGACAGTCAGGAGCACTCTGCAACTGGCGTACCCGATACCTTAACCACTCGACCAATTGCGACTGCACAAAAGACATTGGTAGCCAAGGCTGTATCCCCAACGTCCCGACAGCACTTTGAGGTAAAGTTGGGCATAGTTATTTCATCGAATCACCTTACTTTGTAGAGTCACGTGAGCAACACAAATACCAAAATACTTGAATTGTTCCCAGCCAATATGCAACTGAAAACTCTACATCCCAGAAGGATTCGAACCCAGACATCCAGGAGCACTATGAACCTTGACATATCTGGTACCTTAACTACTATCTTCTTGCGATTCTTATCTTGAGATGATTTCGGGGCTTAGCGTCCCCGCAGAACGGTCCTCGACCAGGCCTCTATTTTGTTAAACACCCCAAGGGAGCAGCTGTTTAACTCACACGTACCTATTTACTGCTAGGTGAACAGGTTGGTTGATGAGGAACCACTAGACCACACTGTACAAAAACATTGGTAGTCATAAGACTATTTATCCAAGATCCGACCGCGCTCAGTGGTCAACTTGAGCACAGATATTTCATTGAATCACCTCAGTGGGTGAATTAAACGTCTAAGCATTTCCATACTATTCACATACACACACAAACACACACACACACACACACAGGGAGGTTGGTTCAGGGAGGACCAAAGAGCCAAAGCTCAACCCCCGCAAGCACAATTAGGTGAGTACACACACACACACACACACACACACACACACACACACACACACACACACACACACACACACACACACACACACACACACACACACACACACACACACACAGGCACACACACACACACATACAGGCCAGTGTCCTTGACTTGTATACCATGCAAGGTGATGGAGAAGATCGTGGGAAAAAACCTGGTAACACATCTGTAGAGAAGGGACTTCGTGACAACCCATCAACATGGGTTCAGGGAGGGTAAATCTTGCCTTACAGGCTTGATAGAATTCTACGATCAGGTGACAAAGATTAAGCAAGAAAGAGAGGGCTGGGCGGACTGCATTTTCTTGGATTGTCGGAAAGTCCCGCATAAGAGGCTGGTACATAAGCTGGAGAGACAGGCAGGTGTAGCTGGTAAGGTGCTCCAGTGGATAAGGCAATACCTAAGCAATAGGAAGCAGAGAGTTACGGTGAGGGGTGAGACCTCCGATTGGCGTGAAGTCACCAGTGGAGTCCCACAGGGCTCTGTACTCGGTCCTATCTTGTTTCTGATATATGTAAATGATCTCCCGGAGGGCATCGATTCATTTCTCTCAATTTTTGCGGACGATGCTAAAATTATGAGAAGGATTAAAACAGAAGAGGACTGTTTGAGGCTTCAAGAAGACCTAGACAAGCTGAAGGAATGGTCGAACAAATGGTTGTTAGAGTTTAACCCAACCATATGTAATGTAATGAAGATAGGTGTAGGGAGCAGGAGGCCAGATTCACGGTATCATCTGGCAGAGGAAATTCTTCAGGAGTCAGAGAAAGAAAAAGACTTAGGGGTTGATATCACGCCAGACCTGTCTCCTGCAGCACATATCAAGAGGATAACATCAGCTGCATATGCCAGGCTGGCCAACATACGAACGGCATTCAGAAAATTGTGTAAAGAATCATTCAGAACTTTGTATACCACATATGTCAGGCCAATCCTGGAGTATGCAGCCCCAGCATGGAGTCCATATCTAGTCAAGGATAAGACTAAACTGGAAAACGTTCAAAGGTTTGCCACCAGACTAGTACCCGAGCTGAGAGGTATGAGCTACGAGGAGAGACGACGGGAATTGAACCTCACTTCGCTGGAAGACAGAAGAGTTTGGGGGGACATGATCACCACATTCAAGATTCTGAAGGGAATTGATAGGGTAGATAAAGACAGGCTATTTAACACAAGGGGCACACGCACAAGGGGACACAGGTGGAAACTGAGTGCCCAAATGAGCCACAGAGATATTAGAAAGAACTTTTTTAGTGTCAGAGTGGTTGACAAATGGAATGCATTAGGAAGTGATGTGGTGGAGGCTGACTTCATACACAGCTTCAAGTGTAGATATCATAAAGCCCAATAGGCTCAGGAACCTGTACACCTGTTGATTGACGGTTGAGAGGCGGGACCAAAGAGCCAGAGCTCAACCCCCGCAAACACAACTAGGTGAGTACACACACACACATACACACTCACACAGACTGCTCCCGGAACTGAGAGGAATGAGTAACGAGGAAAGGCTAAGGGAGCTGAACCTCACAGCCCTGGAAAACAGAAGAGCAAGGGGAGACATGATAACCACCTACAAAATTCTCAGGGGAATTGACAGGGTGGACAAAGACAAACTCTTCAGCGCGGGCGGGACATGAACAAAGGGACACAGGTGGAAACTTTGTATCCAGATGAGCCACAGAGACGTTAGAAAGAATTTTTTCTGTGTCAGGGTAGTTAAGAAATGGAATGCATTAAGTAGTGTTGTTGTGGAGGCTGACTCCATACACAGTTTCAAATATAGATATGATAGAGCCCAATAGGCTCAGGAACCTGTACACCTGTTGATTGACAGTTGAGAGGCGGGACCAAAGAGCCAGAGCTCAACCCCCGCAAACACAACTAGGTGAGTACACACACACACACACACACACACGACGACTGCGTGTGTGTGTGTATTCACCTAGTTTTATTCACCTAGTTGTTCTTGCGGGGGTTGAGCTCTGCCTCTTTGGTCCCGCCTCTCAACCGTCAATCAACAGGTGTACAGGTTCCTGAGGCTATTGATCTCTATCATATCTACACTTGAAGCTGTGTATGGAGTCAGCCTCCACCACATCACTTCCTAATGCATTCCATTTGTCAACCACTCTGACACTAAAAAAGTTCTTTCTAATATCTCTGTGGCTCATTTGGGCACTCAGTTTCCACCTGTGTTCCCTAGTGCATGTGCCCCTTCTGTTAAATAGCCTGTCTTTATCTACCCAGTTAATTCCTCTGAGTATCATGTACGTGGTTATCATATCCACACTAACTCTTCTGTCTTCTAACGACGTGAGGTTTAATTCCCGTAGTCTCTCCTCGTAGCTCATACCTCTTAGCCCAGGTATTAGTCTGGTGGGAAACCTTTGAACTTTTTCCAGTTTATTCTTATGCTTGACTAGATATGGACTCCATGCTGGGGCTGCATACTCCGGGATTGGTCTGACATAGGTGGTATACAAAGTTCTGAATGATTCCTTGCAGAAGTGTCTAAATGCCGTTCTTATGTTAGCCAACCTGGCATATGCTGCTGATGTTATCCTTTTGATATGGGCTCCAGGGGACAGGTCTGGCGTGATATCAACCACCAGGTCTTTCTCTCTCTCTGACTCGTATAGAATTTCATCTCCCAGATGATACCTTGTAACTGGCCTCCTGCCCCCTACATCTATCTTTATTACATTACATTTGCTTGGGTTATACTCTAACAACGATTTGTTCGACGATTCCTTTAGTTTGCCTAGGTATTCTTGAAGCCTCAAGCAGTTCTCCTCTGTCTTAATCCTTCTCATAATTTTGGCATTGTCAGCAAACATTGAGAGGAATGAGTCTATACCCTCCGGGAGATCGTTTACGTTTATCAGAAACAGGATAGGACCGAATACAAAGCCCTGTGGGACTCCACTGGTGACTTCACGCAAATCTGAGGTCTCACCCATCATTGTAACTCTCTGCTTCCTATTGCTTAGGTATTCCCTTATCCACTGGAGCACTTTACCAGTTACTCCTGCCTGTCTCTCCAGCTTATGTACCAGCCTCTTATGGGGAACTGTGTAAAGGCTTTATGACAGTCCAAAAAGTCTAAAAAAATGCAGTCCGCCCAGCCTTCTCGTTCTTGCTTAATCTTTGTCACCTGATCATAGAATTCTATTAAGCCAGTAAGGCAAGATTTACCCTCCCTGAACCCATGTTGGTGATTTGTCACGAAGTCTCTTCTCTCCAGATATGTTACTAGATTTTTTCTCACAATCTTCTCCATCACCTTGCATGGTATACAAATCAAGGACAGTGGCCTATGGTTCAGTGCCTCTTGTCTGTCATCCTTTTTGAATATAGAGACCACATTAGTCGCCTTCCATATTTCTGGTAGGTCTGCCATCTCCAGTGACCTACTTTACACTATAGAGAGTGGCAAGCAGAGTGCCTCTGCGCACTCTTTCAATACCCATGGTGAGATCCCGTCTGGACCAACAGCCTTTCTCACATCCAGATCCAACAGGTGTCTATTGACCTCATCTCTCGTAATTTCGAACCCTTCCAAGGCCGCCTGGTTTACTGCCCCCCCTCTCCAAACGCAGTGACCCCACCATGTTCTATTGTGAAGACCTTCTGGAATCTCTTGTTGAGTTCTTCACACACACCTCTTTGTCATTCTATATATACCTGTCGTTGCCTGTTGTAAGTTTCATTACCTGTTCTTTCACTGTTTTTTTCCTCCTGATGTCACTGTGTGTGTTTGTGTACTCACCTAATTGTACTCACCGAATTGTACTTTGCTGTGGTTGACCTCTGTCTCTTTGGTCCCGCCTCTCAACCGTCAATCAACAGGTGTACAGGTTCTTGAGCCAATTGGGCTCTATCATATCTACACTTGAAACTGTGTATGGAGTCAGCCTCCACCACATCACTTCCTAATGCATTCCATTTGTCAACCAATCTGACACTAAAAATGTTTTTTTCTAGTATCTCTGTGGCTCATTTGGGCATAACATTGAGAGGAATGAGTCTGTACCCTCCGGGAGATCGTTTACATATATATTAGAAACAGGATGTGTGTGTGTGTGTGTAATTGTTGGAAACTAAGGGTCATACAAATCACGCTTGATTGATTTCAAGCTGATAAAAGTATCAGACGCCTGAAGATGCAGTTTCAGACTGACAGGTATGAGAATAAAACAAAAGTTTTTGTGTTTATTTATATACTAGCTGTACCCGGGCACGCGTTGCTGTGGCTCAGCAACACGTGTTCGTTGCCGAGCCACAGTAACCTTCCCCGTCCCCTCGTCTTTCCAATTATTCCCCACTTCCCCATCCCCTCGTCCACCCCACCATTCCGCCCCCGTCCTTTTGTCCTCCCCACCGTCCCCAGGCCCTCCCCACCATCACCAACTCCCCTCCCCTCATCCTCCTACCCATTCCCCACTCCACTGTCCCCACTCATCCTCCCCACCATCTCCCACTCCCCCGTCCCCTCGTCCACCCTACCATACCCCCACTCCCCCGTCCCTTCGTCCTTCCCACCTCCCTCGGTCTCCCCACCATTACCCCCCCTCCCTTGTCCCCTAGACCTACCCAACATCCTCCCCCTTCCGTCCTCGTCGTCCTCCCCACCATTCCCCACTCCCTCGTATGATGCATTCCCAAATGATCTGATGTTTCCATCAGAAAATTGGGAACATCAAATGATCTGATGTTCCCATCACTGAAATATAAGAAAAGCAGTTAATAAAACGAAATGAAAAACAATGAAAAATTACAAAATATACTATACTCACAAAATGAACTGTATGATAAACAACCCAGGTCAATTCCAATGCAATGCCACTGTAAATAATTAAATCAAAGCGAAAATAAATTGAAGTATATGAAAATTATATTTGTCAATGAAATCAAAAACCTTGAAATGGAATCGTAACATATTTAGTGTACCGTGTGTTGCTCTTACATACAACAGATTGCGCTGTTTCTTTAAAAAAGAATGATTTTACCTGTCACAGGTGTGGCATCTATACATATACTTTCGAAATAAACGGTATAGTAAACAACACAGCTCAATTCCAACGCAATGTCACATATAATAAATAAATAAAAATGAAAATTATATTTATTAATGCAATCGGAAACATTGAAATGGAATCGTAAAATATTTAAAATAGTGTGCATTGCTATTACGTGCAACAGATGGCGTTGTTTAAAAAAAACATTTTACCTGTCCCAGGTGTGGCATTTCTATAGTAGGTATAAAAAAAAAAAAACATGCGCTTATTTGAATGGAACGTTGTGTCAAAATTTCAAAGCAATCGGTAAAGAGGTTTCGAAGATTTCCCTCACATGAAAAACATTTTAAAAACACAGTTTTTTAAAAAAAATGCATGTTTTTTCTTGTCACAGACGGGACATCTATATAGTATGTACATAAAAATCCCGCTCGGATGCAAATGGAACGTTGTGTGAAAATTTCAAATCAATCAGTGAAGAACTTTCGGAGATTAGCAATTTTGAACAAACGAACATTTCCATATTTATTTATATAGATTACTTTAGTTTATTTCTCGACTATTTTGGTTTATATCTGAATTGCTTCATTATGGTTTAGATCTAAATTGTATAATGACAAACTCATCACGAACGTATATCAATATATCACAATCTAAATTTAGTAGTGATTGAAGGTCGATGATGACGAGATGTCGTTATACCACAGGGAAACTTGCACGCAAAGACCCCAGCAACAGCGTGTCTGTATACCACAGGGAAACTTGCACGCAAAGTCCACAGCAACAGCGTGTCTGTATACCACAGGGAAACTTGCACGCAAAGACCCCAGCAACAGCGTGTCTGTATACCACAGGGAAACTTGCATGCAAAGTCCACAGCAACAGCGTGTCTGTATACCACAGGGAAACTTGCATGCAAAGTCCACAGCAACAGCGTGTCTGTATACCACAGGGAAACTTGCATGCAAAGACCCCAGCAACAGCGTGTCTGTATACCACAGGGAAACTTGCACGCAAAGTCCACAGCAACAGCGTGTCTGTATACCACAGGGAAACTTGCACGCAAAGTCCACAGCAACAGCGTGTCTGTATACCACAGGGAAACTTGCACACAAAGTCCACAGCAACAGCGTGTCTGTATACCACAGGGAAACTTGCACGCAAAGTCCACAGTAACAGCGTGTCTGTATACCACAGGGAAACGCACGCAAAGAGCACAGCAACAGCGTGTCTGTATACCACAGGGAAACGCACGCAAAGAGCACAGCAACAGCGTGTCTGTATACCACAGGGAAACTTGCACGCAAAGTCCACAGCAACAGCGTGTCTGTATACCACAGGGAAACTTGCACGCAAAGACCCCAGCAACAGCGTGTCTGTATACCACAGGGAAACGCACGCAAAGACCCCAGCAACAGCGTGTCTGTATACCACAGGGAAACTTGCACGGAAAGTCCACAGCAACAGCGTGTCTGTATACCACAGGGAAACGCACGCAAAGAGCACAGCAACAGCGTGTCGGTATACCACAGGGAAACTTGCACGCAAAGACCCCAGCAACAGCATGTCGGTAAACCAGTGGGGTAAACCCTTCACTTTTAGACGGGCAAAAATGCTATTCCCTAACAGTTTCGGAGATGCTTTGAAATTCTTCGTGAAATAAGAGTGAAGTATCTCTCGAGAAGATGATTCATGTCAACAAAAACCTCGCCTCAGACCGGACAGTGTAAAACATCTCTAAGACTCACATATACACACAATGTTTCAACGAAAGTATGGCTTCTTCTGCTTATTTTCACTCCCCCCCCCCCCTCTCATCAAACTTTGGGGCATAATGCTGATGGAACATAACATTTTAGGAGGAAAACCTGATCGAAATTTTAACTGATGGGTATTTTCGTCTTCAGAAGCAGTACAAATGTACACATTGGCTTCCGCTGTTACCGAGAGTGTAACAACGAGGGAGAAGGAACTGTGTATGTTTGTATGTGTGTGTGTGTGTGTGTGTGTGTGTGTGTGTGTGTGTGTGTGTGTGTGTGTGTGTGTGTGTGTGTGTGTGTGTGTGTGTGTGTGTGTGTATGTGTGTGTGTGTGTGCGAGGGAAAAAGAGAGACTGAGGCGAGGACACGATCAGGTAAAATCTCAAAACCATTACGACCATGCAGCACCTGTTCAATGAATGGCTGAATTATATATATTTAACAGGTCTCTATCTCTGTCCGTGGATGACAGAAGAAAATGTATATAAGCTGGTTAACGTTATAAATGTGTAGCCACGTCTGAGGGAGAAAATAATAATAAAAAACAATATTGGATGGGACCTGGATAAGAATTTGGGGCGGGACGGGAAAAAAAGAATGGTGCCTAACCACTTGGACGGTCGGGGATTGAACGCCGACCTGCATGAAGCTAAACCCTCGTTCTACCCTCCAGCTCAAGTGGTTGAACAAAGAATTGCAAGGAGAAAATCCGGGGAGACAAATACTCGGACAAATTGAGAGAAATAGAAATAGTTGTCATAATAAATATTGAGAGTAGAGAGTGGACCATTATATGAGAGAGTGCACCATTACATGAGAGAGTGCACCATTACATTAACACCAGTGAAGACTTGTGCACAAGTTGGAGATGAAGGCAGGAGCATAAGGGAAGGTATTCCTTTGGATAAAGAAGTACCTAAGCAACAGAAGACAGCGAGTCACTGTGAGAGGTGAGGTCTCAGAGTGGCGTGACGTCACCGGTGGAGTGCCATAGGGATCAGTCTTTGACCTGTACTGTTTCTGGTATATGTAAATGATCTCCTAAAGGCAATAGACTCGTTCCTCTAAATGTGTATTATTAATTGAAAAACTTGAGGAGGATTAAGACAGAAGAAGATAATATGAAGCTACAAGATGACCTAGAAAATCTGAAAGAATGGTCAAACAACTGGCTACTAAAGTTCAAACCAAGTTTATGTAAGGCAATGAAACTAGGCGGAAGGAACAGGAGGCCAGACACATGATACCGAATGGGAAACAAAGTCCTCCACACAACGGACAGAGAGAAAAGTTTAGGAGTTGATTTTACACCGAACCTGTCTCATGAAGCCGACATCAAAAGAATATCGTCAGCGGCGTATGCGATGATGGCTAAAATCAGAATTGCCTTCAAGAACCTGTGTAAGGAATCATTTAGAACCTTATATACCACATATGTAAGACCAATCCTTGAATATGCGGCTCCAAAATGGAGTCCATACCTCGTCATGCATAAGACGATGCTCAAGAAGGTTCAAAGGTATGACACTAGACTAGTCCCAGAACTAAGAGGCATGAGTTACGAAGAAATGCTGGGAGCATTGCAAATCACGTTGAAGGTAGACAGAAGTGCTCGGGAAGACATGATCACTACACATAATATTTTTAGTGGAATTGACAGGGTAGATAAGGGCGGATTATTTAACAAAAATGGAACACGAACAAGGGGACACAAGTGGAAACTGAGTACCAAAATGAGCCACAGGAACGTTAGAAAGAACATTTTCTGTGTCATAGCATTTAACAGAGTGAATGCATTAGGCAGTGATGTGGTGGAGGCAAACTCCATACACAGTTTCATGTGTAGACATGATAGAGCCCAAAAGGCTCAGGAACCTATACACCAGCAGAGTGACAGTTGCGAGGAGGGACCAAAGAGCTGAGGCTCAACCCCCGCAAGTTCAACTAGGTGAGTACAAGTGTTGAGCATCTACCATATCTCATAGCTTAGTTGACGTCAAAGGCCGGAGACGTTTGGGCAATGATTCCTCTCGCCTGGTGTCTGTGCAGGTGATGTGCTCAAATTACAGTAAATAGGTATCTGGGATGTAGGCAACTGTTGTGGGTAGCATCTTGGGTTAGATCAGTATGCAGGCGATGAGTCACAATAACGTGGCTGAAGTATGTTGACCAGACCACACACTAGAAATTGAAGGGACGACGACGTTTCGGTCCATCCTGGACCATTCTCAAGTCGATTGTGATGAGGAGGTAGGGGCAGGCAATAAATAGGCGAGAGAGAGCTGAGGAGGAAAGTCAGGTGTAGGGGATAGTAGTAATGAGAACTGCAGCTCATCACAACTCCTCATGTGATGAACTGTCTCATCACAATCGACTTGAGAATGGTCCAGGACGGACCGAAACGTCGTCGTCCCTTCAATTTCTAGTGTGTGGTCTGGTCAACATACGTTAGATCAGTAGTTGTTCTAGCTGGACCTCGATCATCCTCCCGGGCTGCCTGTCCCCAACACCAGGGGAGTCTAATATATTTATGAACAACATCCTGACCAAAGGAAAGATTCGGAAACACTACGCGAACAGGAATGATATTTTACAATCAACACTTGGAAATGAGCGCATGATCTTTCCAGGTCTCCCCAGACCTGGTCCTCGGGGACAAGGACCAGGTCTCACCAGGCTTGGTCCTCGGGGACAAGGACCAGGTCTCTCCCCAGACCTGGTCCTCGGGGACAAGGACCAGGTCTCTCCCCAGACCTGGTCCTCGGGGACAAGGACCAGGTCTCCACAGACCAGGTCCTCGGGGACAAGGACTAGGTCTCCACAGACCTGGTCCTCGGGGACAAGGACCAGGTCTCACCAGGCCTGGTCCTCGGGGACAAGGACCAGGTCTCACCAGGCCTGGTCCTCGGGGACAAGGACCAGGTCTCACCAGGCTTGGTCCTCGGGGACAAGGACCAGGTCTCTCCCCAGACCTGGTCCTCGGGGACAAGGACCAGGTCTCTCCCTAGACCTGGTCCTCGGGGACAAGGACCAGGTCTCCACAGACCTGGTCCTCGAGGACAAGGACCAGGTCTCCACAGACCAGGTCCTCGAGGACAAAGACCAGGTCTCCACAGACCAGGTCCTCGAGGACAAAGACCAGGTCTCCACAGACCAGGTCCTCGAGGACAAGGACCAGGTCTCCACAGACCTGATCCTCGAGGACAAGGACCAGGTCTCCACAGACCTGGTCCACGGGGACAAGGACCAGGTCTCCACAGACCTGATCCTCGAGGACAAGGACCAGGTCTCCACAGACCTGGTCCTCGGGGACAAGGACCAGGTCTCCACAGACCAGGTCCTCGAGGACAAAGACCAGGTCTCCACAGACCTGGTCCTCGGGGACAAGGACCAGGTCTCCACAGACCTGGTCCTCGGGGACAAGGACCAGGTCTCCACAGACCAGGTCCTCGAGGACAAAGACCAGGTCTCCACAGACCAGGTCCTCGAGGACAAGGACCAGGTCTCCACAGACCTGATCCTCGAGAACAAGGACCAGGTCTCCACAGACCAGGTCCTCGAGGACAAGGACCAGGTCTCCACAGACCTGGTCCTCTCCCTTGGCCTCACCCTCGCCCAGTGAAGACCAATCCCACCACTACGGGTCATTATAATATCTTTATTGATCAGATTTATATCAAATTTTGCATAATCTTAGACATTCAGTAAGGTCTTACTGCAGGGAGAGCGGAGCGCCGGTGGAGGTAACTCTGAAGGACGACGCCTACACGAGGAGAGAGCGGAGAGAAGCTCTACACATAGAGAGGGACAGGGAGAAGCTCTACACATAGAGAGGGACAGGGAGAAGCTCTACACATAGAGAGGGACAGGGAGAAGCTCTACACATAGAGAGGGACAGGGAGAAGCTCTACACATAGAGAGGGACAGGGAGAAGCTCTACACATAGAGAGGGACAGGGAGAAGCTCTACACAGAGAGGGACAGGGAGAAGCTCTACACATAGAGAGGGACAGGGAGAAGCTCTACACATAGAGAGGGACAGGGAGAAGCTCTACACATAGAGAGGGACAGGGAGAAGCTCTACACATAGAGAGGGACAGGGAGAAGCTCTACACATAGAGAGGGACAGGGAGAAGCTCTACACATAGAGAGGGACAGGGAGAAGCTCTACACATAGAGAGGGACAGGGAGAAGCTCTACACATAGAGAGGGACAGGGAGAAGCTCTACACATAGAGAGGGACAGAGAGAAGCTCTACACATTGAGTGAGGTAAAGATCTACAGGTGAAGACGACGGGCCTCGGAATTATGAGTAAATGACATTGCGTCGACAATTATGAGTACCCCGTACAACTTTGATAATTATTAGTACCTGTAATAGGGTTGACAAACATGAGAACCTCTGATGGCCTTGACAGTCAAGAGGGCCTCTGAGTGCCACGAGAGTAAGTAGTACCCGTGAAAGTCTCGACAATCATGCGTAGACCTTGACAATCACTACTATTCCTGCTGACTGTGACATTCAGGACCACATGTGATAGCCTCAACAATCATGAGTACACCTGATATCATCCACAATTAGAAACAGATCTGATGGCACCGACAATCATGAGTACACTTTATGGCCTCGACAATCACTACTAACCTTGACCTCGAAAATAATGAGTACCTCTAAAGGCCTCTGAATACAGGCGTCTCCCTGATTGTCTCAGCAATTATGAGTACCTATGATGGCATCGACAATAATATGTACTTTTGATGATCTTGAAAATGATGAGTTCTTATGATGGTGTTGACAACCCACTGGTACACAATCTTCACAACCCACTGGCTCTCAACCTTCACAACCCACTGGCACTCAACCTTCACAACTCACTGGCACTCAACCTTCACAACCCACTGGCTCTCAATTTTTACAACCCACTGCCACTCAACCTTCACAACCCACTGGCTCTCAACCTTTACAACCCACTGGCTCTCAATTTTTACAACCCACTGCCACTCAACCTTCACAACCCACTGGCTCTCAACCTTTACAACCTACTGCCACTCAACCTTCACAACCCACTGGCTCTCAACTTTCACAACCCACTGGCACACAACCTTCACAACCCACTGGCTATCAACCTTCACACCCCACTGGCACACAACCTTCACAACCCACTGGCTCTCAACCTTCACAACCCACTAGCTCTCAACCTTCACAACCCACTGGCACACAACCTTCACAACCCACTGCCACTCAACCTTCACAACCCACTGGCTCTCAACTTTCACAACCCACCGGCACACAACCTTCACAACCCACTGGCACACAACCTTCACACCCCACTGGCACACAACCTTCACAACCCACTGGCTCTCAACCTTCACAACCCACTGGCTCTCAACCTTCACAACCCACTGGCTCTCAACCTTCACAACCCACTGGCTCTCAACCTTTACAACCTACTGCCACTCAACCTTCACAACCCACTGGCTCTTAACCTTCACAACCCACTGGCTCTCAACTTTCACAACCCACCGGCACACAACCTTCACAACCCACTGGCTATCAACCTTCACACCCCACTGGCACACAACCTTCACACCCCACTGGCACACAACCTTCACAACCCACTGGCACACAACCTTCACAACCCACTGGCACACAACCTTCACAACCCACTGGCACTCAACCTTCACAACCCACTGGCACACAACCTTCACAACCCACTGGCTCTCAACCTTCACAACCCACTGGCTCTCAACCTTCACAACCCACTGGCTCTCAACCTTCACAACCCACTGGCTCTCAACCTTCACAACCCACTGGCACACAACCTTCACAACCCACTGGCACACAACCTTCACAACCCACTGGCTCTCAACCTTCACAACCCACTGGCTCTCAACCTTCACAACCCACTGGCACACAACCTTCACAACCCACTGGCACACAACCTTCACAACCCACTGGCACACAACCTTCACAACCCACTGGCTCTCAACCTTCACAACCCACTGGCTCTCAACCTTCACACCCCACTGGCACACAACCTTCACAACCCACTGGCACACAACCTTCACAACCCACTGGCACACAACCTTCACAACCCACTGGCTCTCAACCTTCACAACCCACTGGCTCTCAACCTTCACAACCCACTGGCTCTCAACCTTCACAACCCACTGGCTCTCAACCTTCACAACCCACTGGCTCTCAACCTTCACAACCCACTGACTCTCAACCTTCACAACCCACTGGCACTCAACCTTCACAACCCACTGGCTCTCAACCTTCACAACCCACTGACTCTCAACCTTCACAACCCACTGGCTCTCAACCTTCACAACCCACTGGCACTCAACCTTCACAACCCACTGGCACACAACCTTCACAACCCACTGGCACACAACCTTCACAACCCACTGGCTCTCAACCTTCACAACCCACTGGCTCTCAACCTTCACAACCCACTGGCACTCAACCTTCACAACCCACTGGCTCTCAACCTTCACACCCCACTGGCACACAACCTTCACAACCCACTGGCACACAACCTTCACAACCCACTGGCACTCAACCTTCACAACCCACTGGCACACAACCTTCACAACCCACTGGCACACAACCTTCACAACCCACTGGCTCTCAACCTTCACAACCCACTGGCTCTCAACCTTCACAACCCACTGGCTCTCAACCTTCACAACCCACTGGCTCTCAACCTTCACAACCCACTGGCTCTCAACCTTCACAACCCACTGGCTCTCAACCTTCACAACCCACTGGCTCTCAACCTTCACAACCCACTGGCTCTCAACCTTCACAACCCACTGGCACACAACCTTCACAACCCACTGGTTCTCAACCTTCACAACCCACTGGCTCTCAACCTTCACAACCCACTGGCACACAACCTTCACAACCCACTGCCTCTCAACCTTCACAACCCACTGACTCTCAACCTTCACAACCCACTGGCACTCAACCTTCACAACCCACTGGCTCTCAACCTTCACAACCCACTGACTCTCAACCTTCACAACCCACTGGCACTCAACCTTCACAACCCACTGGCACTCAACCTTCACAACCCACTGGCTCTCAACCTTCACAACCCACTGACTCTCAACCTTCACAACCCACTGACTCTCAACCTTCACAACCCACTGGCACTCAACCTTCACAACCCACTGGCACTCAACCTTCACAACCCACTGGCTCTCAACCTTCACAACCCACTGGCACTCAACCTTCACAACCCACTGGCTCTCAACCTTCACAACCCACTGACTCTCAACCTTCACAACCCACTGGCACTCAACCTTCACAACCCACTGGCACTCAACCTTCACAACCCACTGGCACTCAACCTTCACAACCCACTGGCTCTCAACCTTCACAACCCACTGGCTCTCAACCTTCACAACCCACTGGCACACAACCTTCACAACCCACTGGCACTCAACCTTCACAACCCACTGGCGCTCAACCTTCACTACCCACTGGCACTCAACCTTCACTACCCACTGGCACTCAACCTTCACAACCCACTGGCTCTCAACCTTCACAACCCACTGGCACTCAACCTTCACAACCCACTGGCTCTCAACCTTCACAACCCACTGACTCTCAACCTTCACAACCCACTGGCACTCAACCTTCACAACCCACTGGCACTCAACCTTCACAACCCACTGGCACTCAACCTTCACAACCCACTGGCTCTCAACCTTCACAACCCACTGGCTCTCAACCTTCACAACCCACTGGCACACAACCTTCACAACCCACTGGCACTCAACCTTCACAACCCACTGGCGCTCAACCTTCACTACCCACTGGCACTCAACCTTCACTACCCACTGGCACTCAACCTTCACTACCCACTGGCACTCAACCTTCACAACCCACTGGCACTCAACCTTCACAACCCACCAGCTCTCCAGCTCCAGCATAAGCCTCATAGATCGAGGCTGTTACGTGCAGAACACGGCGGTCTGATCCCTTATCAGAGCGGAGAATGTATCGCCTGAATGGCTGACTGTTGTAACTTTCGGCTTTCCGTAGATTGTGGCACTTTGCTCCCGATAAGAGACCTCGAGAGGCTAGGGCCATCACTCTGATTAGATTTTGTAACTCTCGCTAAAACCCGCAGCCACTCACTTCCATAATACATGTCCTGTACCAGGATAGTTTACAGTTTGTTAATTGCCAGAGTCTTCTATTTCCACTGGCTCGAAGCCCGTCCTCCTAGGGCTTCCCAACGTCAAGAAAACGGTCTATTTAAAGTGTCCTCTGCCAACCTACCTGAGGATCCAAAACAGAAAACGGCAAAGAACGTTTTTCTCGCGAGAGGCTTCCATATTCTAGTAATTTGTGGCCTTATGTAACGCATACGATTGAAATGTAACGTTCTTTGTAAGGGAAAAGGTTACTCGAGGCAGTGAACCTGGCCTTTAGGGCCAGGTTCATTATCTCGTCTCGGTATCAACGGATAGTTAGACAAAAATTATTTAAAGGAACAATTGCTTGATAACAAAGGGGTGCTTAACCTGTCACCACACGATAGTCCTGACTGGTTGTGGATAGCCACCAGGTGCTACCTGCCACCACACGGGAGACCTGACTGGTTGAGGATAGCCACCAGGTGCTGTCTATCACCACACTGGAGCCCTGATTGGTTGAGGATAGCCACCAGGTGCTGTCTATCACAACACGGGAGCCCTGATTGGTTGAGGATAGCCACCAGGTGCTGTCTATCACCACACTGGAGCCCTGATTGGTTGAGGATAGCCACCAGGTGCTGTCTATCACCACACTGGAACCCTGATTGGTTGAGGATAGCCACCAGGTGCTGTCTATCACTACACTGGAGCCCTGATTGGTTGAGGATAGCCACCAGGTGCTGTCTATCACAACACGGGAGCCCTGATTGGTTGAGGATAGCCACCAGGTGCTGTCTATCACCACACTGGAGCCCTGATTGGTTGAGGATAGCCACCAGGTGCTGTCTACCACCACACGGGAGCCCTGATTGGTTGGGGATAGCCACCAGGTGCTCTCTGCCAGCACACGGGAGCCCTGATTGGTTGAGGATAGCCACCAGGTTCTACCTGCCACCACACGGAGACCTGATTGGTTGAGGATAGCCACCAGGTTCTACCTGCCACCACACGGAGCCCTGATTGGTTGAGGATAGCCACCAGGTGCTGTCTATCACTACACTGGAGCCCTGATTGGTTGAGGATAGCCACCAGGTGCTGTCTATCACCTCACTGGAGCCATGATTGGTTGAGGATAGCCACCAGGTGCTGTCTATCACAACACGGGAGCCCTGATTGGTTGAGGATAGCCACCAGGTGCTGTCTATCACCACACTGGAGCCCTGATTGGTTGAGGATAGCCACCAGGTGCTCTCTATCACCACACTGGAACCCTGATTGGTTGAGGATAGCCACCAGGTGCTGTCTATCACCACACTGGAGCCCTGATTGGTTGAGGATAGCCACCAGGTGCTGTCTATCACAACACGGAAGCCCTGATTGGTTGAGGATAGCCACCAGGTGCTGTCTATCACCACACTGGAGCCCTGATTGGTTGAGGATAGCCACCAGGTGCTGTCTATCACAACACGGGAGCCCTGATTGGTTGAGGATAGCCACCAGGTGCTGTCTATCACCACACTGGAGCCCTGATTGGTTGAGGATAGCCACCAGGTGCTGTCTATCACCACACTGGAGCCCTGATTGGTTGAGGATAGCCACCAGGTGCTGTCTACCACCACACGGGAGCCCTGATTGGTTGGGGATAGCCACCAGGTGCTCTCTGCCAGCACACGGGAGCCCTGATTGGTTGAGGATAGCCACCAGGTTCTACCTGCCACCACACGGAGCCCTGATTGGTTGAGGATAGCCACCAGGTTCTACCTGCAACCACACGGAGCCCTGATTGGTTTAGGATAGCCACCAGGTTCTACCTGCCACCACACGGAGCCCTGATTGGTTGAGGATAGCCACCAGGTTCTACCTGCCACCACACGGGAGCCCTGATTGGTTGAGGATAGCCACCAGGTTCTACCTGCCACCACACGGAGCCCTGATTGGTTGAGGATAGCCACCAGGTTCTACCTGCCACCACACGGAGCCCTGATTGGTTGAGGATAGCCACCAGGTTCTACCTGCCACCACACGGAGCCCTGATTGGTTGAGGATAGCCACCAGGTTCTACCTGCCACTACACGGGAGCCCTGATTGGTCGAGGATAGCCACCAGGTTCTACCTGCCACCACACGGAGCCCTGATTGGTTGAGGATAGCCACCAGGTTCTACCTGCCACCACACTGTAACCCTGACTGGATGAATTTCAGAAGACATACTGCAAAATACAGTTATTCCCTGCATGTCATATTAGAGTATTTGAGCCTGCAGTCTCTGAGCGTGGGTCAGAAGAGGGGCTTCCTAAACCTCAAGCCCAAACTCATTGGATTAGAAGACCATTCAAGCTGCGCGCCAGAGCAAGGAAGAGCCCAAGGCAAGGGAAGAGACTGAGCAAATGGAATTGGTAGAGTAGGAAAAAGTTTGAAAAGTAAAGGACGACGTAACAGAGGGTATTTTAATGTTGGTAAAGAAAGGTGAGAGAGAGAGTGAAGGTGAGTCACGTGACTTGCTAGGATAGAGAGGATTATGGAAGGGAAAGTTTTCGAGGTGAGGCGAAAGTGTTTGAGGATAAGTGAGAGTGTCATAACGAATGTGATATTGTTAGAGGGAAAGTAAAAGTCTTAGATGGAATGTGAAAGTAATCGAAAGGTGGTGAAAGTGCTCGAGGAAAAGTGAAAGGGCAATGACGCAGAGAGAGAAAAGTTGTATTTTTTATAAACTAATAATGTACTGTAATTCTCGTTAAATAAACAAAAATATGATAATACTAATTGTGTTAAAAGTAATAAACTAATTTCTACACAATGGAAAATTATAGACTGTCGGAGATGAACTGCCTTCCACAGCGCAATAGTCTCTCAACGTCACCTTTGTGAATATCATAGTCATTATCCAGACAAAAAGTATACAAGGAGAACATGGGGTGGCAGGAGTTGCTCCTGAGCTACCGTGCAGTGAGGACGTGTCGCCTGCTGCTCCGGTGGTTTGAGTCGGTTCTCACTACGTGTAGAGAGCCATGGGGAAGGCTCAGCGCAAGAGGGAATGGAAGCAGCTTTCGGACGAGGAAGGACGGGGGACCGATGTGCAGCAGGCCCCAAAGAAAACTGCTATCGAGGCTTTACCACTTGCTTCTACCAGCAAGTCAGCGGACGTAATGGACCTAGAGAGGACAGCGTCAGTCACACACCAGCCAGTGTCAGTCAATGCTTCTCTGTCCGCAACGCTGCCGCGGGACGGCAGTATGAGTCAGGAGAGGACACCACCGGTTTCACGCCAGCCAATGTCGGCCATTGTTCCTCTCTCCACAGCCCAGCCGCAGGACAGCAGTATGGGACAGGGGAGGACACCACCTCACACCAGACATCGCCAGCCTCTGCACTTCTTCCGAAATTCAAGATCATGCAGACCGACCACTTTCCTACAGCATATGGAGTAGTAACGGCGATGGAAAAAGAACAACCAGAGCTCAAACTTTCCATTACAGTCAACCTGAAGGGAGAAATAATACTGACACCTCAAGACCAACAGACTGCACATTACTTAGAGAAGGTAAGAGTCCTGCAGGGGAAACCTGTGTGCTTGGTAAAGCTGGACCCTTCAGAACGACGCACACGAGTCGTGCTTTTGGGATACCCAATCGACTTTCCCCTGGATCCAGTGCTAGAACACAAGCAAGTCCTGAGTGCGGAACGTTGCCACACAAAAGTAGACAAGGCAGCGACGCGTCAGGTTCTGGTGACCGCCATGGGACATGTGCCGGAAACTTTCGGTCTTGGAAATTGGGGGACATACCGACAGAGGCCATACGTCCCGGAACCCCTACGCTGCTTCAGGTGTCAGAAATACGGCCACCATCAGTCACGCTGCACAGGACAGGAGAGGTGCGGAGTGTGCAGCCTGAGACATCCCACCAAAGACTGTATTGCCAAGCACAAGGCAAACCAGACCACAACAGCCAAATGTCCAAATTGTGGAGGCAAACATCGTGCCTGGAGCACAACCTGCTCTGCACGGAAACAAAAAGTGCAGACAGCTCAGGCCAGGGTCAACACACTGACCAGCGGTACATCCACCAACACCACCGTCTGGAACACTCGTGCACAGCCACAACAGCCACCCGCTCTCACAGAGCAAAATTTCCCGAATCTGTCAATTCCGAATCAGACATTACACGAAAGTGTTGCAGAAGTCCAGCAAGTGCAAATGAGCAGAAAACACTTACTTTCGGAATCAACTCACCAGCTATACAGTTTTACCGAGGTCCAGCTGCAAACCATCGTGAAGATCATGGCAGAGACCATTATCAATTGCCTACAGATGACGCAGAACGCCTCACAACAACAGACTCAAGACATCACTTGTGTGATAATGGACAAGATCGTGCAGCAGACCACAGTTACACGAGAAATAGACAGTCTCCGACAGGATGGAGCACAAGAGGACAAACAACGCAACTTGGACATACTGACTACCGACAACAGTCGGCTAGTCAAGACTCCGGGACATCAACATTCACAAACGCAACTGCAAGACGCAGTGACCACCCACGATCAACAGAATCTTCCAACACAGGAGACAGACGACAACAGCCAATGCAGTCTGATCTGCAGCAACGCCAACAAAGACGTATTGAACAGCAGAGATGCGCAGGTTCCGCCAACACAAGAAACGGCCGCGAGCAATCAATGCAGTCCGACTTGCAGCAATACCAACAACAAAGTGATGGACCACAGTTCTGCACAGATTCCAACAATGCCGGGGTTGACCACGGACAATCAATGCAGTCCGACCTGCAGCGCTTCCAACAACATAGCGATGGACCACAGTTATGCACAGATTCCAACAACGTCGGGGATGACCACGAACTATCAATGCAGTCCGATTTGCAGCGACACGACTTGCGAGGCGGAGAATATAGAGGTCGATTCCGAGGAGGAGTTCTAGTAGAACAAGCAACACCAACCGAACCCGTCGTCTGGCCATTACGAATTCTGCAGTGGAACATACAAGGTCTTGGAAATAAAAAACACACACTTCAGGAGGCTGCAATCAGCACGAAAGCAGATATAATCGTTTTGGAAGAAACTCTTTTCCCAGCCACGAAATCCTTCAGATTAGCTGGATATCAGCACTATGTTCTTCCGTATGAGCAGGGGAGACTAAGAGGATTAATGACCCTAGTCAGAAACACCATACCCAGCAAGGAAATAGACTCGGTTTCATGTGGGGATGGAGTAGAGGTATTAGCAGTTACAGTGAATATGGCTAATTTTGAGCTCCTCATATACAACGTCTACAAGCCCCCTAGACGTAAACTAGAAGCAGAGGCAGTGCTTGCCTTGGCCACGCAGGAAAATTTAATTCTTGCTGGAGATTTTAATGCTCATCATCCAGAGTTAGGTGCAACTGGGCCAGCCAATGCAGATGGGCGCCATTTAGCTGCAGCTCTGCGAGAAGTACCTGAAATTACACTTCTCAACACTGGGGAACCCACTCACATTCTAGGAGGTTCCCTTGATCTTACATTCATCTCCACAGCACTCCAGCAACAGGCGAAGTGGGAAGTAGACCCGGTGATCACTAGTGACCACTATGCTACTGTCACGACACTCAACCTGGCACGACCTCCTACACCTCCTGCGCGGCCTCGGTGGAATTTAGGAAAGGCCAATTGGAATGTATACCAGGAAGAACTTGAAAAATGGTATGCAACGTACACGCCACCTGAGGATTTGAACATACACGAGACCAATCTGCAGGAAGCCGTTGCAGCTGCTGCGAACAAAGCTATTCCAATCATTATCACAGGTAACACGAAACGAAAGAACTATTGGTTCTATAGTAATGACGTTAAAGAACAGAACCACAGAGTCAATATCTTCAGAAAACATCTAAAGAGAAACCCCACACCAGAAGGAAGAACTCTGCTACGAGCGGTGATATCTGAAGCAAGGCGAGTTTCTCGAGAAGTAAAGGAGGCAAGATGGTTTGAGTGGTGTCAAACTCTAAATGAACATAGTAGTCTTGGCAAGATATGGGGTCAGATTAAAACTATATCAGGTCGACCAGCCCGGCCACAGGCATGTATTCAACCATTGCAGGAGGCTGAGAGACTTGCTCTCCAATTTGCAGAAAGAACAGCTTCATATCAGCTTCCTGCAATGGTCCGAAGGCAGCAAGAACACTTAAAAACAAGAGAGGATGACAGTCATTCATGAGGGCATAGCTATAAATGACGAATGTGACTGTCCCTTCACCGAACAGGAACTAAGCAGAGCCAAAATGGGTGGTAAGGACACTACTCCAGGTGCTGATAACATTACATACTCAATGATCGCACATGCAGGTCCTGCTGGAGACCGAGGGATGTTGGACGTCATCAATGCGTCTTGGCAGCAAGGCAAACTACCGCCCTCTTGGAAGAAAGCAGACATCATACCGATTCCTAAGCCGAATGAACCTGGCAATTACAGACCCATTTCCTTAACATCATGCGTTAGTAAAACTGCAGAACGGATGGTCTTAAATAGGCTACTGTGGAAGACTGGAGACCTTCATAAACACATATTTGGCTTCACTAGAGGAGTAGGTACTGCCAACTGCATAGCAACATTACTAGGAACAGTTAACTCGGGTCCAGCTATAGTGGTCTTCCTTGATCTGGAAAAAGCATTTGAACTTGCAAGCCCGCCAGCAATACTACACACCTTAGTTAAAAAAGGTGTGAGGGGGAAAATGCTAGCATGGATTCAAGATTACCTAAGTCACAGGTATGCCAGAGTAAAGTTGCAAGGACAAGTGTCGGACTACCACTTGCACGAGAATGGGACTCCACAAGGAGGAGTCCTCAGTCCTAGTCTTTTTAACATCCTTATGGAAAACCTTGTTACCATGTCCTTTACAGAAGGGGTTACATTGCTAAGCTATGCTGATGATCTAGCATTAGTCATTACGGGTGGTATCCGTTGGTATCGTTGGTATCGTTATTCCACTCACCAGTGGTCGTCATCATCGACCTCACCTCCTAAATAAAGCTCAAGGTGCTTTAGATCAAGTGACATCTGAATGCAGTGTTTTAGGGCTAAAAATATCTGCACAGAAGTCTAAGGCGATGAGACTAGGTGGCAAGGCTCCAGACAGGCACCTACGCATTCAAGACATTAACCTTCAGTGGGTTCCACAATATCGATATCTCGGAGTGTGGATTGATTTTAAGATGACATTCAATAAGCAAATTCAATATCTAAAGGAGAAAGCAAAGTCACGAATAAATATAATGAGAGCAATCACAGGGCCCCGTCTAGGAGCGGGACACAGAGTGTTGAGAATGTTTTACATACACGCCGTTCGTTCCCTAGTTGATTATGCAGCACCTGCCTTACTCACTCTTTCTCCTGGTCAGTGGGCAAACGTTGAGGTTCTTCAAAATGATGCATTGCGAGTCATAACAGGTGCTCCCAGATGGACTAAAATCCTGAACCTAAGACTAGAGACAAAGCTAACGTCGATTGAAATAAGGGTAAAGGGGATTGCTGCGTGCATGCTGACCAAGATATTGACTAGACCTAGAATCAGTTCACTTAAAGATTTGATCACTGGAGCACTAACTCTGGACAGAAGAGCCTCCAATAGCAACAGGTGGACCCATTGTGCGATAAACGCCATCGATACGTTCGATATGGCAAACACAGTCACTGAGAGGGGTGTCGACGACATACATGCAGACTTTGTTATACAAGCCCCTTGGGAATCTCTGCCAGCAGACTTTCAGATTATGGCTCTTGACGGAAAGAAGAACCAGACACATCCTCATCTGCTACGTCACATTGCACAGATGCATATAGAAGCAAACATGGCATCCGACAGCTTCACTTACTTCACGGATGGGTCAGTAGACCAGCAGGGACAGGAAACCGGAGCTGCAGTTAAAGCAGGAAACTCTGTATATAGTTGGAGGCTCTCAAATGGGTGTTCGACTTTACAGACTGAGATGCTAGCCATTCAAAAGGCTTTGGAACATGCTCTTGCTGAACACCGCCAACATGTTATCGTCCATACAGATTCGAGAACCGCCATTGAAACCTTGCAACAGGAACACATATGTGATAACATCCATCTGATCACCAATGTCTTATCATTCATGCACACACTCCACCGACAAGGCCGACGGGTGCTTATCAACTGGGTGCCAAGTCATGTGGGACTATTAGGTAATGACATTGCAGACGAAGCTGCAAAACTTGCTACTAAGAGGAGGAATGTAGCATTTCCATACCACCGAGTCTCTCCCAGATGAAGAAAGTGATTCGAAACAGAGCAATGCGAAGGCTGTACAGTGACCACGACGCAGCAGTTGCAACATCAGGATCTGTGGGTTGGTACAAGAATTCCACCAAGTACGAACCACTTAGTTTGATGAAAGGGGGCAGTAGAACAACAGAAGTGCACTTACATCGCATCAGGCTTGGATACCCATGTGCATGGGAAATAGGCTTACGGGTTCCGGAAGGTGAGAGGAAATGTCAACACTGTGGAGAAATGCCCGACAGACCACTGGAACATTATCTAACACAGTGCACAGTTACAAACCCGTTAAGATTTCACCTTCGATTCGACAGAGCAGAGGAAGTTGTTAAACACATATGGCAAAATCTTACTGAAGCGACCATACGGGTCATACATACTCATCCTCCGCCCAGGTAAACCAGAAACGAGCATCACTTAGTGGGCCAGCCAGAGGCTTAGGGCCCGCGCAGGATTATCCCTGCTAAAAAGAAAAAAAAAAAAAAAAAAAATGGGGTGGCAGCCTTTCACCGGGGAACTAAAAATATAATCGGATGCACAATCTGGATGGCGTTGGTATCGTTATTCCACTCACCAGTGGTCGTCATCATCGACCTCACCTCCTAACTGAGGGATGAAACATGAACCTTTCAAGGATGCCACGCCTCAGCTAACAGATGGCGTTGTAATCGCCTTTCTTAATACCTTGAAGTTGGAGTGCAGGTCCATAGATGGTGTTGATATCGCCACTCTTCACTCCAGAAATGGTGTTGATATCGTAACAGATGGCTTTCTGCGTTTCCCTGAAAGAAGCAGTGCCACCCCCTTCGCTTGTTGTGTGTTGTAGGAATGTACTGGCCAGTGTGGATGCGCATGTGCAGTGCCAAACCACTTGCTTACCATCCTTCAAAGGAAGCAAGGTGACCCCGTCTGCGCCATTCTGAGATTTGTTGGGTCTGAATAAGTGTTGCTCTCTTTGTGCTGGGTAGCAGGCTGTTGCTAGGCTCCTCCTGATGATGTCGATGACTTCTTCATGTCAAGGTTCAATGTTGGTGGGTTCAACTTTACAAGAAGCACTGGAGGCTTCTGGTAAAATTGATTTCACTGCATTAATGACTACCTCACTGGATGAAATAATTTCGCACCTGGAGGGGTTATGCACGAGGCCCAGGATTTCCCGCAGTGACTTCACCAGCCGCAGGTCTTCCAGCAGGGAGTCTTGTGTGCCTGCCAGAGTGCCATCTTCCAGGAACCAGATGTTGAGCTCACTGGACAATCTGCTTTTGATTTCTCGAACTGCTATGCAAAAGAGAAAGGATGCAAGGGGATCTACCTGTTGAATTCCCTCTGCTGAGGTGACTTCATGTTCGCCAAACAGGAGTGTTGAGTCTTTGTTGTAACCTGCTAACACAAAAGGAAGAATACTTGGGCAATGTTCCTGGACAGCAGTGAGGACTACTTCTCTTTTGGACGAGTTGAAAGCGTTTTTGAAATCTAATTTTACTACTGCCTGGTCTTCGGTAAGAGAGCTAATGTAGGCTCGTGCAGCATGAGCCGCTGCTTCACAGCCTTGGGGGACTCCAAATCCCAGCTGGTTGGGTTGTAGCATGGTGGCTGCTTCCATTCGGATACTTCTGACAGCAGCCCTTGCAACTAGGCGGCGATGGGTATTACCAACGGTAATGGGTCTGATCCCTCCATCCTTCTTTTTCAGGGCACATAGGGAAGCACCAAAGAAGAATGGTTTGATTTCATCAGGGATTAACCGGCGAGGCAGTTGTTGACAAACGTGATTTCTGACAGGAACGCCTCTGCAACTAGGCGAAGAACAGGGTTCACCATTTCCTTGACATGTTGAGGTCTTACCCCTGTGTAGCCTCCTGAGGAGCCCGGGAGTAAAGGACACGATAGCTTTATAAACCTCTGATTATCGGAGGACGAGAGGTTCCAGGTTTGGGGGAAACCTGACCGGCGGGGGAGGACCCCCCTACGGCCCTGATGGGGTGTTTTTCTCTCAGTGCTTGAGCTGTGGTTTCATCTCTGGGTAAAAAAATTTCCTCATTTGTGACCAACCTGAGTGTCCCGACTATACTGCCTTCTTCGATTTTATTACTGACTTGGGTATCTAATTTCCTGTTATTGCTGAGGGTCTTACTTGATCTGCCGAGGCGATGTTTGGGGAAACGTAATAGGTTTTCAGCCCTGTAAAATCTCTAATTGCTTTGTTGACAGATGAGTCCAGCGTCTTGCCTCATCTGTCTGGTACACTAAACATACGTACGTTGCCAAAAAAGTAGCAAATTGTGCCAGGCTTTAATAGTATCCGGTTCATCAAGGGTGTTTGATTTTCTTGACTTTTCTGAAGAGGTCCGTGTATTTCCCGGCAGCAAATGTGCGAGAGGCCTTTGGAATGTGGGTGAGTGTCCTGGTTGACGTTGCTTTAATTGCTTCTAGCAGGTCGTCTGTTACAAATGTAATCTGTTGTAATTTGCACTGGTGTATCAGGCTCCTGAGTGCTGCCTCCTCCCACGGGAGGCCTCCCTGACCCAGCACAGTCACCATGCTGGCGTATGACTCTGGAGACCAGGTTGATGCTGATGTTGCTCCCACAACCCCTGCATGTGCCTCTCTTTTGGTTGACTGCGTTGGGGGTGAGCTGGCTGGTAGCGACCATCTGCCATCCCCTTAGGTAAAGTGACTGTCACCTTGCACTGGAGTATTTGTCTCTCCCTCCTGGCTGGGAAGAACCTTGTAATTTCTTACACCATGCACCATGTCTAGGCTGAAGATGCCTGGGGTAGTTGGAGATGAATGGGAGACTCTGTGCAGGCCCGGGCAGGGAAGGGAGGCGTGTCTGCCTGATCGGTGTTGGAAGCGGGGGAGCAGAAGGTACTACACCGACCATGGGGGTGGAAGACATTATACTCTAGGGGTGGGTTGGGGGTAGAGTTTTTTGATGACACTCAACACTGGGAAAATTTCCTTTTATATCACTACATACTGGTGAATGTATTCTGGCTCACTGGGTGTGTGGTGCACTCAACACGATACTCGCAATGTTCACCACAAGACTGGACTCAACGTATCGTATTCGAACACTCATTGGCATCCTGTTGACCCCCTCTCTTGACCTCACCACATAATCACTGGTCCCCCTACCCTTCCTGGTGTGGGGAGCTGCAGGGTGTGTGACGTGTGTAGGTGTTGGGTGACGGTGGATGTGGACGCTAGGCGGTAGCTTATAAATATATATATATATATATATATATATATATATATATATATATATATATATATATATATATATATATATTACTATATATATATACATATATATATATATCGTACCTAGTAGCCAGAATGCACTTCTCGGCCTACTATGCAAGGCCCGATTTGCCTAATAAGCCAAGTTTTCATGAATTAATTGTTTTTCGACTACCTAACCTACCTAATCTAACCTAACCTAACTTTTTCGGCTACCTAACCTAACCTAACCTATAAAGATAGGTTAGGTTAGGTTAGGTAGGGTTGGTTGGGTTCGGTCATATATCTACGTTAATTTTAACTCCAATAAAAAAAAATTGACCTCATACATAATGGAATGGGTAGCTTTATCATTTCATAAGAAAAAAATTAGAGAAAATATATTAATTCAGGAAAACTTGGCTTATTAGGCAAATCGGGCCTTGCATAGTAGGCTGAGAAGTGCGTTCTGGCTACTAGGTACGACACACATATATATATATATATATATATATATATATATATATATATATATATATATATATATATATATGTATATATATATATATATATATATATATATATATATATATATATATTATTAAATATGACCGAAAAAGTAAGATTAATAATTCTAACACGAATTTTCTCAATCTTTCGTACATTGCGCTTCACTGTTGGAGGTAAATAAAAAATCACTTCTCCAAAATTCATTTTTATTTCTAGTCTGACGCGACACGGGCGCGTTTCGTAAAACTTATTACATTTTCAAAGACTTCACAAATACACAACTGATTAGAACTTACGTATCTCTGATTTTATATCTACATTTGAGTGAGGTGGGAGGGGTGATGTGGCATTAACACAAGACAAAACAAGAGGGGATATTAATAGGGTATTAAAAGTATCAACACAAGACAGAACAGAAACAATGGGTATTGAATAGAAGTGTTTGTAGAAAGCCTATTGGTCCATATTTCTTGATGCTTCTATATTGGAGCGGAGTCTTGAGGTGGGTAGAATATAGTTGTGCAATAATTGGCTGTTGATTGCTGGTGTTGACTTCTTGATGTGTAGTGCCTCGCAAACGTCAAGCCGCCTGCTATCGCTGTATCTATCGATGATTTGTGTGTTGTTTACTAGGATTTCTCTGGCGATGGTTTGGTTATGGGAAGAGATTATATGTTCCTTAATGGAGCCCTGTTGCTTATGCATCGTTAAACGCCTAGAAAGAGATGTTGTTGTCTTGCCTATATACTGGGTTTTTTGGAGCTTAGAGTCCCCAAGTGGGCATTTGAAGGCATAGACGACGTTAGTCTCTTTTAAAGCGTTCTGTTTTGTGTCTGGAGAGTTTCTCATGAGTAGGCTGGCCGTTTTTCTGGTTTTATAGTAAATCGTCAGTTGTATCCTCTGATTTTTGTCTGTAGGGATAACGTTTCTATTAACAATATCTTTCAGGACCCTTTCCTCCGTTTTATGAGCTGTGGAAAAGAAGTTCCTGTAAAATAGTCTAATAGGGGGTATAGGTGTTGTGTTAGTTGTCTCTTCAGAGGTTGCATGGCTTTTCACTTTCCTTCTTATGATGTCTTCGATGAAACCATTGGAGAAGCCGTTATTGACTAGGACCTGCCTTACCCTACAGAGTTCTTCGTCGACTTGCTTCCATTCTGAGCTGTGGCTGAGAGCACGGTCGACGTATGCGTTAACAACACTCCTCTTGTACCTGTCAGGGCAGTCGCTGTTGGCATTTAGGCACATTCCTATGTTTGTTTCCTTAGTGTAGACTGCAGTGTGGAAACCTCCGCCCTTTTCCATGACTGTTACATCTAGAAAAGGCAGCTTCCCATCCTTTTCCGTCTCGTAAGTGAAACGCAGCACGGAACTCTGCTCAAATGCCTCCTTCAGCTCCTGCAGATGTCTGACATCAGGTACCTGTGTAAAAATGTCGTCAACATACCTGCAGTATATGGCCGGTTTCAAGTTCATGTTGACTAAGACTTTTTGCTTGATGGTACTCATGTAGAAGTTTGCAAACAGGACACCTAGGGGAGAACCCATGGCGACCCCATCTACTTGCTTATACATGTGCCCATCCGGGCTCAAGAAGGGTGCCTCTTTAGTACAAGCTTGGAGTAGTTTCCTCAGAATACTTTCTGGCATGTCAAGAGGAGTACAGGCTGGATCACGATACACTCTGTCGGCTATCATTCCGATTGTCTCGTCCACAGGTACGTTGGTAAACAACGATTCTACGTCCAACAAAAAAAAATGAATTTTGGAGAAGTGATTTTTGATTTACCTCCAACAGTGAAGCGTAATGTACGAAAGATTGAGAAAATTCGTGTTAGAATTATTAATCTTACTTTTTCGGTCATATTTAATAGTATATATATATATATATATTGGTTCAAGGTCTTGAAGTAGGTAGAATATAGTTGTGCATTAATTGGCTATTGATTGCTGGTGTTGACTTTTTGATGTGTAGTGCCTCGCTGATGTCAAGCCGCCTGCTATCGCCGTACCTATCGATGATTTCTGTGCTGTTTGTTAAGATTTCTCTGGTGATGGTCTGATTGTGAGAAGAGATTATGTGTTCCTTGATGGCTCCCTGTTGCTTATGCATTGTTAGTCGCCTAGAAAGAGACGTTGTTGTCTTGCCTATATACTGAGTCCTTTGGGGCTTACAGTCACTAAGTGGGCATTTAAGGGCATAGACGACGTTGGTCTCCTTCAAAGCGTTCTGCTTGGTGTCTGGGGAGTTTTTCACGAGTAGATTGGGCGTTTTTTTGCTTTTATAATAAATTATCAATTGTATTTTCTGATTTTTGTCTATAGGGCTGACGTTTCTATCAACAATATCTTTCAGGACCCTTTCCTCTGTTTTTTTGAGCCGTCGAAAAGAAGTTCCTGTAAAATAGTCTAATTGGGGGTACATGTGTTGAATTAGTTGACTCTTCAGAGATTGCATGGCGGAGCTGAATTCCAATGCAATTCACTCAAAATAATTAAATCAAAATCTATGAAAATTCAATTTATCAATGCAATCAGTAACATTAAAAATGGAATTGTAACATATTTAGTATTACATATGTGTTGCTCTTACATGCAAAAGATGGCTGTTTTCAAGAAAAGCATAGATTTACCTGTCACAGGTGTGGCATCTATACATATACTTACGAAATGAACGGTATGGTAAACAACACAGCACAATTCCCACACAATGTCAAACAAAAGAATTCAATAGAAAATAAAATAAATCGAAATCTATGAAAATAAAATTTATCAATGCAATCGTAAACATTGAAATGGAACTCGTGACATATTTAGTATAGCGCGCATGTTGCGATTATGTGCACAGATGGCACTGTTTTTAAAAAACGGATGTTTTTACCTGTCACAGGGGTGGCATCTATATAGTAGGTATATAAAAAGACGCGCCTATTCGAATGCAACGTTGTGTCAAAATTTCAAAGCAATCTCTAAAGAGAACAAATCCACAAGGGCAGTGACGCTGCCTTAATCGACTGATCTATGACATGGTCAAAAGGAGTTGAAACCGAACTTCTACTGAACTTACTGGATCCTTCAGCCTCTCCGAGGCACAAACCAGGGTTTTACCTGCTCTCGGACGCAGGTTCGAATCCTCGTCGCGGCCCTTGTGGATTTGTTCATATGATGCATCACGCAATTGTGATTTCTGTCTGTAATCTCTAAAGAGGTTTCTAAGATTTCCCTCACATGAAAAACTGAATTTTTCAGAAAAGCATGTTTTTTTTTACCGTCACAGACGTGACATCTATATAGTATGTATATAAAAATATGACCTGATGCGAATGGAACATTGTGTGAAAATCATATACTCATGAAAAACTCCCCAGACACCAAACAGAACGCCATAAAGGAAACCAACGTCGTCTATGCCTTCACATGTCCTCTTGGGGACTGTAAGCCCCAAAGAACTCAGTATATAGGCAAGACAAATATGTCTCTTTCTAGGCGATTAACAATGCACAAACAACAGGGCTCCATCAAGGAACATATAATCTCTACTCACAACCAGACCATCACCAGAGAAATCATAACAAACAGCAAAGAAATCATCGATAGATACAGCGATGGCAGGAAACTGGACATCAGCGAGGCACTACACATCAAAAAGTCAACACCAGCAATCAACAGCCAATTAATGCACAACTATATTCTACCCACTTCAAGGCCCCGAACCAACATAGAAGCAGCAAGAGGAAGTATGGGCCAATAGGCCTTCTGCAGTTAGTTTCATTCTTATGTTCTCATATCCAAGTTATACCCTTTGATTCGTGTTCTGTCATATGTTTGTCACCTCACCCAAAACTTTTGTGCTATATACCCTCACCCAAAACGAGTATAAGTATGAATATATTTTATGAGTAAACTAAGTCTTTGAAAATGTAATAAGCATTACGAAATGCGTTCAGGCATCACACCAGCAATAAAGAATGAATTTTGAAGTTTTAATTTATCAATTAACACTTCAAAATTAACACTTTATCAATTGTTTCATGGATGAAACAATCGGGATGATAGCGGACAGAGTGTATCGTGATCCGGCCTGTACTCCTCTTGACATACCAGAAAACATTCTAAGGAAACTACTCCAAGCTTGTACTAAAGAGGCACCCTTCTTGAGCCCGGATGGGCACATGTATAAGCAAGTAGATGGGGTCGCCATGGGTTCTCCCCTAGGTGTCCTGTTTGCAAACTTCTACATGGGTACCATCGAGCAAGAAGTCTTAGTCGACATGAAATTGAAACCGGCCATATACTGCAGGTATGTTGACGATATTTTTGCACAGGAACCTGATGTCAGGCATCTGCAGGAGCTGAAGGAGGTATTTGAGCAGAATTCTGTGTTGCGTTTCACTTACGAGATATAGAAGGATGGGAAGCTTCCCTTTCTAGATGTAACAGTCATGGAAAGGAGCGGAGGTTTCCACACTGCAGTCTACACTAAGGAAACAAACATAGGAATGTGCCTAAATGCCAACAGTGACTGCCCAGACAGGTAAAAGAGGAGTGTTGTTAACACTTATGTCGACCGTGCTCTCAGCCACAGCTCAGGATGGAAGCAAGTCGACGAAGAACTCTGTAGGGTAAGGCAGGTCCTAGTCAACAACGGCTTCTCCAATGGTTTCGTTGAAAACATCATAAGAAGGCAAGTGAAATGCCATGCAACCTCTGAAGAGACAACTAACACAACACCTATACCCCCTATTAGACTATTTTACAGGAATTTCTTTTCCACAGCTCATAAAACGGAGGAAAGGGTCATGAAAGATATTGTTAATAGAAACGTTATCCCTACAGACAAAAATCAGATGATACAACTGACGATTTACTATAAAACCAAAAAAACGGCCAGCCTACTCATGAGAAAATCTCCAGACACAAAGCAGAACGCTTTAAAAGAGACCAACGTCGTCTATGCCTTCAAATGCCCTCTTGGGGACTGTAAGCCTCAAAAAACTCAGTACATAGGGGCAAGAGAACAACATCTCTTTCCAGGCGATTAACGATGCATAAGCAACAGGGGCTCCATTAAGGAACATAATCTCTTCCCACAACCAAACCATCACCAGAGAAATCTTAGCAAACAACACAGAAATCATCGATAGATACAGCGATAGCAGGCGGCTTGACATCTGCGAGGCACTACACATCAAGAAGTCAACACCAGCAATCAACAGCCAATTACTGTACAACTATATTCTACCCACTTCAAGACTCCGCTCCAATATAGAAGCATCAAGAAATATGGGCCAACAGGCCCTCTGCAATTACTTCCATTCTTACCTTTAATGCCCATGGTTTCGTGTTCTCTCCTGTGTTGAAAGTTTTGTTCACCTCATCCAAAACTGTTGCAACATATCACTTCACCCAAAATGCGGGTATAAAATGAAAAATGAAAGCTGTTTAAATCATAGCATAGTAAGAACTCTGTTTAGTGTTTGCAGGTAATAGTTGTGTGTGTGTAAACTAAAAGTCTTTGAAAATGTAATAAGTTATTACGAAACGCGTTCAAGTGTCACGTCAGACTAAAAATAAAAAATGAATTTTGGAGAATTGATTTTTTAATTACCATCACCAGTGAAAAGAAACATAAGAAACATCGAGAAAATTCGTGTTAGAATTATTAATCTTACTTTTTTGGTCATATTTAATAATATATGTCTACAGGAAAGACTGCAACCAAAATATATTAATCTATATATATATATATATATATATATATATATATATATATATATATATATATATATATATATATATATATATATATATATATATATATATATAATTACAATTTTAATTAAAATTAAATATATTTTGTATATACAATTTTTTGAAAGCGAAGTACCTCGTCATTTATAAACAAAATTATTTATTTTTGTTCACATTTTCAATTATAATTAAATTTCAGGATTTGGCTTCATTCTTGACACACAATTGAGGATCTCGGGTGTGAGTCACCCCAGGGCGGAGGGAGTTGGGCACATTACCTTACACATGATGCACCTGTTAACGTAGCAGCAAATAGGTCCCCATGAATTAGGCAACAGTTTGGGGTCATATTCTGAGGGTGGTTCAGTGGTTTATTGTATGGTGTATGTACCTCGATGCCTAACATATATATTCTCAAGCTTGCTGTCACCGAGAAAACGAAACTAAGTATATATACAATTTGAAATATAAATATAGTGAATAACCTCTTTGCCAATATTGCTATTGTTGCTGAAAATGTTAATGTCCTTGATGCAGCGGCCACTTGTGATCGTGTCATTGGGTTCCTTTTGCCGAGTGTGATTGTGTTAACTTGACCTCTATTGCCTGGCGGGGAATGTTGCTCAATGACGCCTCCACCTTTCCTCACCATCAATATTGAAGGTTCTCGGAAAGGAATTCAATCTCTTAATGCACACGAAAGTTCGTGACTCAGAACCTGTCACGAAGTGTTACTGAAGAGTCTTCTTTTCCGTGAACAGAGTTTGGTAATTGCTAAACCGTTGTTTTATATATATATATATATATATATATATATATATATATATATATATATATATATATATATATATATATATATATTAGTATATTTTGGTAGCAGTCTTTCCTGTAGACATATTTTATTAAATATGACCGAAAAAGTAAGATTAATAATTCTAACACGAATTTTCTCAATCTTTCGTACATTATGCTTCACTGTTGGAGGTAAATCAAAAATCACTTCTCCGAAATTCATTTTTTATTTCTAGTCTGACGCGACACGGGCGCGTTTCGTAAAACTTATTACATTTTCAAAGACTTCACAAATACACAACTGATTAGAACTTGCGTTTCCCTGATTTTATATCTACATTTGAGTGAGGTGGGAAGGGTGATGTGGCATTACATTTGAGTGAGGTGGGAAGGATGATGTGGCATTAGAGAATATTAATAGGGTATTAAAAGTATCAACACAAGACAGAACACGAAACAATGGATATTGAATAGAAGTGTTTGTAGAAAGCCTATTGGTCCATATTTCTTGATGCTTCTATATTGGAGCGGAGTCTTGAGGTGGGTAGAATATAGTTGTGCAATAATTGGCTGTTGATTGCTGGTGTTGACTTCTTGATGTGTAGTGCCTCGCAAACGTCAAGCCGCCTGCTATCGCTGTATCTATCGATGATTTCTGTGTTGTTTACTAGGATTTCTCTGGCGATGGTTTGGTTATGGGAAGAGATTATATGTTCCTTAATGGAGCCCTGTTGTTTATGCATCGTTAAACGCCTAGAAAGAGATGTTGTTGTCTTGCCTATATACTGGGTTTTTTGGAGCTTACAGTCCCCAAGTGGGCATTTGAAGGCATAGACGACGTTAGTCTCTTTTAAAGCGTTCTGTTTCGTGTCTGGAGAGTTTCTCATGAGTAGGCTGGCCGTTTTTCTGGTTTTATAGTAAATCGTCAGTTGTATCCTCTGATTTTTGTCTGTAGGGATAACGTTTCTATTAACAATATCTTTCAGGACCCTTTCCTCTGTTTTATGAGCTGTGGAAAAGAAGTTCCTGTAAAATAGTCTAATAGGGGGTATAGGTGTTGTGTTAGTTGTCTCTTCGGAGGTTGCATGGCTTTTCACTTTCCTTCTTATGATGTCTTCGATGAAACCATTGGAGAAGCCGTTATTGACTAGAACCTGCCTTACCCTACAGAGTTCTTCGTCGACTTGCTTCCATTCTGAGCTGTGGCTGAGAGCACGGTCGACGTATGCGTTAACAACACTCCTCTTGTACCTGTCAGGGCAGTCGCTGTTGGCATTTAGGCACATTCCTATGTTTGTTTCCTTTGTGTAGACTGCAGTGTGGAAACCTCCGCCCTTTTCCATGACTGTTACATCTAGAAAAGGCAGCTTCCCATCCTTTTCCGTCTCGTAAGTGAAACGCAGCACGGAACTCTGCTCAAATGCCTCCTTCAGCTCCTGCAGATGTCTGACATCAGGTACCTGTGTAAAAATGTCGTCAACATACCTGCAGTATATGGCCGGTTTCAAGTTCATGTCGACTAAGACTTTTTGCTCGATGGTACCCATGTAGAAGTTTGCAAACAGGACACCTAGGGGAGAACCCATAGCGACCCCATCTACTTGCTTATACATATGCCCATCCGGGCTCAAGAAGGGTGCCTCTTTAGTACAAGCTTGGAGTAGTTTCCTCAGAATACTTTCTGGCATGTCAAGAGGAGTACAGGCTGGATCACGATACACTCTGTCGGCTATCATTCCGATTGTCTCGTCCACAGGTACGTTGGTAAACAGCGATTCTACGTCCAACGAGGCTCTTATCCCTGTGGCCCGTGCGCCCCGCAGTAAGTCCACAAATTCCTTTGGAGACTTCAGGCTGAAGGCGCAAGGAACATAAGGAGTCAGCAGGCCGTTGAGTCGCTTTGCCAATCTGTACGTGGGTGTGGGTATCTGGCTAATGATTGGCCGAAGTGGGTTTCCAGGCTTGTGCGTCTTGACATTTCCATACGCATATCCAGGTTTATATTCCCCAATGATCTTTGGCAGGTGGAGTCCGGATTTCTTGGCGTTCACAGTTTCGATCAGTTTGTTGACCTTTGCTTTTAATTCGGCTGTAGTGTCCTTCGTTACCCTTTGGAACTTAGTTTGGTCAGAGAGTATGATGTTCATTTTCGCCAGATATTCGTCTTTTTTAAGAATGACATATATTGGCGACTTGTCACCTCTCCTGACAACTATCTCCTTGTTCTCACGAAGGCTTTTAGCTGCCGCTCTAAGCTCGGGGGACAGTATGGTGCTTCTGTAGTTGCCTCGATTCTTTCCTCCTTCTGCAATAAGTTCTGCTTGTAAGGTATCTTTGGTAGTGACCTTCTTTTGTGTCTCGAGGTCGAATATGTCGTCCAACAGAATTTCCAACTCCACTTTCCGGGCCATTTCACTCGGTCTGGACATAACATGACAGTTTATGCCCAGATTTAGGAGAGTGACTTGGTCCTCAGTGAGGTTAATTCCTGCAAGGTTCAGGAAGCCATCTCTTGGTCGTGGAATTGCCATAGGTCCTCCATATAATGTTGTTAGTTTCTTGATAATCCTTGTTTCAGTGCTGAGGTGATGTTGGTCTGTGAGGATGTCGAGGTGTTGTTCAATGCGGGTACGGATACTATGGTCGATGTTGCTATTTCTCCACTCGTTTGTAGCATGAAGTAGTTGCGTTTTTTTGTCTTTGATTTCATTCTCTGCCTTGTATATCTGATCACGAATCAGATCCTGGCGATATTTTATCGTGAAGGCTTGATTCCTTGCTGCTGGGTCGTGCACTTTAACATTAGTATATTTTGGTAGCAGTCTTTCCTGTAGACATATTTTATTAAATATGACCGAAAAAGTAAGATTAATAATTCTAACACGAATTTTCTCAATCTTTCGTACATTATGCTTCACTGTTGGAGGTAAATCAAAAATCACTTCTCCGAAATTCATTTTTTATTTCTAGTCTGACGCGACACGGGCGCGTTTCGTAAAACTTATTACATTTTCAAAGACTTCACAAATACACAACTGATTAGAACTTGCGTTTCCCTGATTTTATATCTACATTTGAGTGAGGTGGGAAGGGTGATGTGGCATTACATTTGAGTGAGGTGGGAAGGATGATGTGGCATTAGAGAATATTAATAGGGTATTAAAAGTATCAACACAAGACAGAACACGAAACAATGGATATTGAATAGAAGTGTTTGTAGAAAGCCTATTGGTCCATATTTCTTGATGCTTCTATATTGGAGCGGAGTCTTGAGGTGGGTAGAATATAGTTGTGCAATAATTGGCTGTTGATTGCTGGTGTTGACTTCTTGATGTGTAGTGCCTCGCAAATGTCAAGCCGCCTGCTATCGCTGTATCTATCGATGATTTCTGTGTTGTTTACTAGGATTTCTCTGGCGATGGTTTGGTTATGGGAAGAGATTATATGTTCCTTAATGGAGCCCTGTTGTTTATGCATCGTTAAACGCCTAGAAAGAGATGTTGTTGTCTTGCCTATATACTGGGTTTTTTGGAGCTTACAGTCCCCAAGTGGGCATTTGAAGGCATAGACGACGTTAGTCTCTTTTAAAGCGTTCTGTTTCGTGTCTGGAGAGTTTCTCATGAGTAGGCTGGCCGTTTTTCTGGTTTTATAGTAAATCGTCAGTTGTATCCTCTGATTTTTGTCTGTAGGGATAACGTTTCTATTAACAATATCTTTCAGGACCCTTTCCTCTGTTTTATGAGCTGTGGAAAAGAAGTTCCTGTAAAATAGTCTAATAGGGGGTATAGGTGTTGTGTTAGTTGTCTCTTCGGAGGTTGCATGGCTTTTCACTTTCCTTCTTATGATGTCTTCGATGAAACCATTGGAGAAGCCGTTATTGACTAGAACCTGCCTTACCCTACAGAGTTCTTCGTCGACTTGCTTCCATTCTGAGCTGTGGCTGAGAGCACGGTCGACGTATGCGTTAACAACACTCCTCTTGTACCTGTCAGGGCAGTCGCTGTTGGCATTTAGGCACATTCCTATGTTTGTTTCCTTTGTGTAGACTGCAGTGTGGAAACCTCCGCCCTTTTCCATGACTGTTACATCTAGAAAAGGCAGCTTCCCATCCTTTTCCGTCTCGTAAGTGAAACGCAGCACGGAACTCTGCTCAAATGCCTCCTTCAGCTCCTGCAGATGTCTGACATCAGGTACCTGTGTAAAAATGTCGTCAACATACCTGCAGTATATGGCCGGTTTCAAGTTCATGTCGACTAAGACTTTTTGCTCGATGGTACCCATGTAGAAGTTTGCAAACAGGACACCTAGGGGAGAACCCATAGCGACCCCATCTACTTGCTTATACATATGCCCATCCGGGCTCAAGAAGGGTGCCTCTTTAGTACAAGCTTGGAGTAGTTTCCTCAGAATACTTTCTGGCATGTCAAGAGGAGTACAGGCTGGATCACGATACACTCTGTCGGCTATCATTCCGATTGTCTCGTCCACAGGTACGTTGGTAAACAGCGATTCTACGTCCAACGAGGCTCTTATCCCTGTGGCCCGTGCGCCCCGCAGTAAGTCCACAAATTTCTTTGGAGACTTCAGGCTGAAGGCGCAAGGAACATAAGGAGTCAGCAGGCCGTTGAGTCGCTTTGCCAATCTGTACGTGGGTGTGGGTATCTGGCTAATGATTGGCCGAAGTGGGTTTCCAGGCTTGTGCGTCTTGACATTTCCATACGCATATCCAGGTTTATATTCCCCAATGATCTTTGGCAGGTGGAGTCCGGATTTCTTGGCGTTCACAGCCCGGATGGGCATATGTATAAGCAAGTAGATGGGGTCGCTATGGGTTCTCCCCTAGGTGTCCTGTTTGCAAACTTCTACATGGGTACCATCGAGCAAAAAGTCTTAGTCGACATGAACTTGAAACCGGCCATATACTGCAGGTATGTTGACGACATTTTTACACAGGTACCTGATGTCAGACATCTGCAGGAGCTGAAGGAGGCATTTGAGCAGAGTTCCGTGCTGCGTTTCACTTACGAGACGGAAAAGGATGGGAAGCTGCCTTTTCTAGATGTAACAGTCATGGAAAAGGGCGGAGGTTTCCACACTGCAGTCTACACAAAGGAAACAAACATAGGAATGTGCCTAAATGCCAACAGCGACTGCCCTGACAGGTACAAGAGGAGTGTTGTTAACGCATACGTCGACCGTGCTCTCAGCCACAGCTCAGAATGGAAGCAAGTCGACGAAGAACTCTGTAGGGTAAGGCAGGTTCTAGTCAATAACGGCTTCTCCAATGGTTTCATCGAAGACATCATAAGAAGGAAAGTGAAAAGCCATGCAACCTCCGAAGAGACAACTAACACAACACCTATACCCCCTATTAGACTATTTTACAGGAACTTCTTTTCCACAGCTCATAAAACAGAGGAAAGGGTCCTGAAAGATATTGTTAATAGAAACGTTATCCCTACAGACAAAAATCAGAGGATACAACTGACGATTTACTATAAAACCAGAAAAACGGCCAGCCTACTCATGAGAAACTCTCCAGACACGAAACAGAACGCTTTAAAAGAGACTAACGTCGTCTATGCCTTCAAATGCCCACTTGGGGACTGTAAGCTCCAAAAAACCCAGTATATAGGCAAGACAACAACATCTCTTTCTAGGCGTTTAACGATGCATAAACAACAGGGCTCCATTAAGGAACATATAATCTCTTCCCATAACCAAACCATCGCCAGAGAAATCCTAGTAAACAACACAGAAATCATCGATAGATACAGCGATAGCAGGCGGCTTGACGTTTGCGAGGCACTACACATCAAGAAGTCAACACCAGCAATCAACAGCCAATTATTGCACAACTATATTCTACCCACCTCAAGACTCCGCTCCAATATAGAAGCATCAAGAAATATGGACCAATAGGCTTTCTACAAACACTTCTATTCAATATCCATTGTTTCGTGTTCTGTCTTGTGTTGATACTTTTAATACCCTATTAATATTCTCTAATGCCACATCATCCTTCCCACCTCACTCAAATGTAATGCCACATCACCCTTCCCACCTCACTCAAATGTAGATATAAAATCAGGGAAACGCAAGTTCTAATCAGTTGTGTATTTGTGAAGTCTTTGAAAATGTAATAAGTTTTACGAAACGCGCCCGTGTCGCGTCAGACTAGAAATAAAAAATGAATTTCGGAGAAGTGATTTTTGATTTACCTCCAACAGTGAAGCATAATGTACGAAAGATTGAGAAAATTCGTGTTAGAATTATTAATCTTACTTTTTCGGTCATATTTAATAAAATATGTCTACAGGAAAGACTGCTACCAAAATATACTAATGTTAAAGTGCACGACCCAGCAGCAAGGAATCAAGCCTTCACGATAAAATATCGCCAGGATCTGATTCGTGATCAGATATACAAGGCAGAGAATGAAATCAAAGACAAAAAAACGCAACTACTTCATGCTACAAACGAGTGGAGAAATAGCAACATCGACCATAGTATCCGTACCCGCATTGAACAACACCTCGACATCCTCACAGACCAACATCACCTCAGCACTGAAACAAGGATTATCAAGAAACTAACAACATTATATGGAGGACCTATGGCAATTCCACGACCAAGAGATGGCTTCCTGAACCTTGCAGGAATTAACCTCACTGAGGACCAAGTCACTCTCCTAAATCTGGGCATAAACTGTCATGTTATGTCCAGACCGAGTGAAATGGCCCGGAAAGTGGAGTTGGAAATTCTGTTGGACGACATATTCGACCTCGAGACACAAAAGAAGGTCACTACCAAAGATACCTTACAAGCAGAACTTATTGCAGAAGGAGGAAAGAATCGAGGCAACTACAGAAGCACCATACTGTCCCCCGAGCTTAGAGCGGCAGCTAAAAGCCTTCGTGAGAACAAGGAGATAGTTGTCAGGAGAGGTGACAAGTCGCCAATATATGTCATTCTTAAAAAAGACGAATATCTGGCGAAAATGAACATCATACTCTCTGACCAAACTAAGTTCCAAAGGGTAACGAAGGACACTACAGCCGAATTAAAAGCAAAGGTCAACAAACTGATCGAAACTGTGAACGCCAAGAAATCCGGACTCCACCTGCCAAAGATCATTGGGGAATATAAACCTGGATATGCGTATGGAAATGTCAAGACGCACAAGCCTGGAAACCCACTTCGGCCAATCATTAGCCAGATACCCACACCCACGTACAGATTGGCAAAGCGACTCAACGGCCTGCTGACTCCTTATGTTCCTTGCGCCTTCAGCCTGAAGTCTCCAAAGGAATTTGTGGACTTACTGCGGGGCGCACGGGCCACAGGGATAAGAGCCTCGTTGGACGTAGAATCGCTGTTTACCAACGTACCTGTGGACGAGACAATCGGAATGATAGCCGACAGAGTGTATCGTGATCCAGCCTGTACTCCTCTTGACATGCCAGAAAGTATTCTGAGGAAACTACTCCAAGCTTGTACTAAAGAGGCACCCTTCTTGAGCCCGGATGGGCATATGTATAAGCAAGTAGATGGGGTCGCTATGGGTTCTCCCCTAGGTGTCCTGTTTGCAAACTTCTACATGGGTACCATCGAGCAAAAAGTCTTAGTCGACATGAACTTGAAACCGGCCATATACTGCAGGTATGTTGACGACATTTTTACACAGGTACCTGATGTCAGACATCTGCAGGAGCTGAAGGAGGCATTTGAGCAGAGTTCCGTGCTGCGTTTCACTTACGAGACGGAAAAGGATGGGAAGCTGCCTTTTCTAGATGTAACAGTCATGGAAAAGGGCGGAGGTTTCCACACTGCAGTCTACACAAAGGAAACAAACATAGGAATGTGCCTAAATGCCAACAGCGACTGCCCTGACAGGTACAAGAGGAGTGTTGTTAACGCATACGTCGACCGTGCTCTCAGCCACAGCTCAGAATGGAAGCAAGTCGACGAAGAACTCTGTAGGGTAAGGCAGGTTCTAGTCAATAACGGCTTCTCCAATGGTTTCATCGAAGACATCATAAGAAGGAAAGTGAAAAGCCATGCAACCTCCGAAGAGACAACTAACACAACACCTATACCCCCTATTAGACTATTTTACAGGAACTTCTTTTCCACAGCTCATAAAACAGAGGAAAGGGTCCTGAAAGATATTGTTAATAGAAACGTTATCCCTACAGACAAAAATCAGAGGATACAACTGACGATTTACTATAAAACCAGAAAAACGGCCAGCCTACTCATGAGAAACTCTCCAGACACGAAACAGAACGCTTTAAAAGAGACTAACGTCGTCTATGCCTTCAAATGCCCACTTGGGGACTGTAAGCTCCAAAAAACCCAGTATATAGGCAAGACAACAACATCTCTTTCTAGGCGTTTAACGATGCATAAACAACAGGGCTCCATTAAGGAACATATAATCTCTTCCCATAACCAAACCATCGCCAGAGAAATCCTAGTAAACAACACAGAAATCATCGATAGATACAGCGATAGCAGGCGGCTTGACGTTTGCGAGGCACTACACATCAAGAAGTCAACACCAGCAATCAACAGCCAATTATTGCACAACTATATTCTACCCACCTCAAGACTCCGCTCCAATATAGAAGCATCAAGAAATATGGACCAATAGGCTTTCTACAAACACTTCTATTCAATATCCATTGTTTCGTGTTCTGTCTTGTGTTGATACTTTTAATACCCTATTAATATTCTCTAATGCCACATCATCCTTCCCACCTCACTCAAATGTAATGCCACATCACCCTTCCCACCTCACTCAAATGTAGATATAAAATCAGGGAAACGCAAGTTCTAATCAGTTGTGTATTTGTGAAGTCTTTGAAAATGTAATAAGTTTTACGAAACGCGCCCGTGTCGCGTCAGACTAGAAATAAAAAATGAATTTCGGAGAAGTGATTTTTGATTTACCTCCAACAGTGAAGCATAATGTACGAAAGATTGAGAAAATTCGTGTTAGAATTATTAATCTTACTTTTTCGGTCATATTTAATAAAATATATATATATATATATATATATATATATATATATATATATATATATATATATATATATATATATATATATGTATATATATATATATATATATATATATATATATATATATTTATATATTTATATATATATATATATATATATATATTTATATATATATATATATATATATATATATATATATATATATATATATATATATATATATTGTGACGATAATCTCCTTCAAGAGATTGAGCCTGCTCTTCCCTTCATAATTACGTCGTCACAATTATATAATACGACTATGGAAGACATGTCCAACAATGGCTACAACACCAGCAAGGCTTGCCAGGGTGAGCAAAAACGTATGCAGCCAGCCACCTGTTCGAACTCCAACCACCAAACTACCCGTTGATCGCTACGGCTCCGCTGATTGGTCGCCGGTCTGGCTGCACCTGCCTCGCCCCCCCCCCTATACTACCTGATGTCTGGGGTCGCCCCAACATCAGTCCTCAGAATGTTCAGTGCTTTCGTGGCCATCACACCTCCCAGCTAGACTCTAGCGTGTACTGAGAGAGGTGGTGGCTTTAAGCCAATATTCCAGCACCTCCCACTTAACCTTTGTGTTGCACTTCTTGTTATTTTGCCTTAACGTAACTTTTCATTGTGTCATCTAATTATTCTTATTATTTTGATTGATTGATTTTATTATAAGAATTTGTTTGTGCATTTTATTCATGTTTTGATTTATTTAACGTAATTAAAATTTCATTGTTAAAGTTTACTTGTGTTTTGTGTGTCTTCTCCTTACCTTACCACAGACGAAGTTCCAGTTTTTTCTATTTTTTTTTATTACTATGTGACGAGGCCATACCCCTAGCCTTAAACAGCCGAACACCAACGCGTTACCGTCACAATATATATATATATATATATATATATATATATATATATATATGTATATGTTTCATTGAATATGACCGCATATTCTGTGTTTATTATTTTCTGGTTTAGGGCTTCTATCCCTCTAACTATTTTGCATTAAGAGATTGAATTCCTTTCCGAGAACCTTCAATATTGATGGTGAGGAAAGGTGGAGGCGTCATTGAGCAACATTCCCCGCCAGGCAATAGAGGTCAAGTTAACACAATCACACTCGGCAAAAGGAACCCAATGACACGATCACAAGTGGCCGCTGCATCAAGGACATCAACATTTTCAGCAACAATAGCAATATTGACAAAGTGGTTATTCACTATATTTATATTTCAAATTGTATATATATCTAACTCTAATCGATGCCAACACAGAAGACAATGTCCAACATAATAGGCAAATTACACTGGATTAATCTTTGTGTTTAGATAAGAGCTGCCTTGTATGGGCCAATAAGGCTTCTGCAGCCTCTATGTTTCACCTCACATTTATCCCTTATGTATCCCCCCATGTTTTCACCTTTATTGTATTATCACCTGACCCAGTGCGGGTATAAGATCAACTAGTATTGTAAGATCTGTTCACTTGAGAATGAACCATGGAGGTTCGAAACGTTGTTCAAATTATATAAATAAGTGTAATACACTCTATAGTAAATCACTTCTTTTCTTCACCTCAAGAAATGAGTTTTGGAGAACTCCTATTTCAATTAAGCCCTGATGCTAAGAAAATAGTTAGAGGGATAGCAGCCCTAAACCAGAAAATAATAAACAAAGAATATGCGGTCATATTCAATGAAACATGTTTGAAAGAAAACCGGCTGCCAGTATACACCAATATATATATATATATATATATATATATATATATATATATATATATAAATATATATATATATATATATATATATATATATATATATATATATATATATATATATATATATAACTGAAAACTCACACCCCAGAAGTGACTCGAACCCATACTGCCAGGAGCAACGCAACTGGTATGTACAGGGACGCCTTAATCCGCTTGACCATCACGACCGGACATAAGGAAGTGATAGCCGAAGCTATTTAAACCACTTCCCCGCCGGCACTCGGATGGTAATCTTGGGCATAGCATTTTATCAAATCACCTCATTCTTTGGGGCACACGTGAGGAACACAAATGCAAACAAGCCTGAATGGTCCCCAGGACTATATACAACTGAAAACTCACACCCCAGAAGTGACTCGAACCCATACTGCCAGGAGCAACGCAACTGGTATGTACAGGGACGCCTTAATCCGCTTGACCATCACGACCGGACATAAGGAAGTGATAGCCGAAGCTATTTGAACCACTTCCCCGCCGGCACTCGGATGGTAATCTTGGGCATAGCATTTTATCAAATCACCTCATTCTTTGGGGCACACATGAGGAACACAAATGCAAACAAGGCTGAATGGTCCCCAGGACTATATACAACTGAAAACTCACACCCCAGAAGTGACTCGAACCCATACTGCGAGGAGCAACGCAACTGGTATGTACAGGGACGCCTTAATCCGCTTGACCATCACGACCGGACATAAGGAAGTGATAGCCGAAGCAATTTGAACCACTTCCCCGCCGGCACTCGGATGGTAATCTTGGGCATAGCATTTTATCAAATCACCTCATTCTTTGGGGCACACGTGAGGAACATAAATGCAAACAAGCCTGAATGGTCCCCAGGACTATATACAACCATTCAGGCTTGTTTGCATTTGTGTTCCTCACGTGTGCCCCAAAGAATGAGGTGATTTGATAAAATGCTATGCCCAAGATTACCATCCGAGTGCCGGCGGGGAAGTGGTTCAAATTGCTTCGGCTATCACTTCCTTATGTCCGGTCGTGATGGTCAAGCGGATTAAGGCGTCCCTGTACATACCAGTTGCGTTGCTCCTGGCAGTATGGGTTCGAGACACTTCTGGGGTGTGAGTTTTCAGTTGTATATAGTCCTGGGGACCATTCAGGATTGTTTGCATATATATATATATATATATATATATATATATATATATATGTATATATATATATATATATATATATATATATATATATATATATATATATATATATATATATATATATATATATATATATATATTTGTGTGTGTGTAACATTCATGTGATACATATAATATAATTTTCCGTTTTGGATTTTTGTTTATTTCGCGAGAATGACAATACATTTTAAAGGAAAAAATAAAACCTTTCTTTCTCTGTGTCATCACACTTTCAATTTTTCTCGAACACTTTCACCATCTTTCGATTGCTTTCACATACCATCTAAGACTTTCACTTTCCCTCAAACATTATCACATTCTTTCTGACACTTTCACTAACCCTCGAACACTTTTACCTCGCCTTGAAAACGTTCCCTTCTCCTTGACACTTTCGCCTCCCCCTCGATAACTTTGCGTTCCATAATCCTCTCTATCCAAGCAAGTCACCTGACTCACCTTCTTTCACTCACTCTCCCTCACCTTTCGTTACCAACATTTAAATTCCCTCTTTTATGTCATCCTTCACTTTCCAAACTATCTCCTACCCTACCCATTCCATTTGCTCAGTCCCTTCCCTCCCCTGGGGCTCTACCTTGCTCTGGCGCGCAGCTTGAAATGTCTTCTAATCCAGTGAGTTTGGGCTTAAGGTTTAGGAAGCCCCTCTTCTGACCCACGCTCAGAGACTGCAGGCTCAAATACTGTAATATGGACATGCAGGGAATGACTGTATGTAGCAGTATGTTTTCTGAACTTCATCCAGTTAGGTCTGCCGTGTGGTAGCAGGTAGCATCTGGTGGACATCCATAACCAGTCAGCTACCGTGTGGTGGTAGGTTTAGCACTTTGTCGTTATCAAGCAACTGTTCCTCATAATAATATATTGCCGAACTATCTGTTGGGACCGAGAGGACCTAGTGAACCTGGCCCTAGAGGTGACTCAGGTTCACTATCTCGAGTAACCTTTACCTTTACAAAGAACGTCACATTTTGATCGTATGCGTTACTTAAGGCCACAAAATACTATAAAAAAGAAGCGGCTCGCGAAAGTGACGTACCGTCCCCTATTCTTTTTTATTTCCTCAGGTAGGTTGGCAGAGGACACTTTAAATAGACCGTTTTCTTGACGTTGGGAAACCCTAGGAGGACGGGCTTCGAGGCCAGTGGAAATAGAAGACTTTGGCAATTAACAAACTGTAAACTATCCTGGTACAGGACATATACTATGGAAGTGAGTGACTGCGGGTTTTAGCGAGAGTTACAAAATCTAATCAGAGTGATGGCACTAGCCTCTCGAGGTCTCTTATCGGGAGGAAAGTGCCACAATCTACGGATAGCCGAAAGTTACAACAGTCAGCCATTCAGGCGATACATTCTCCGCTCTGATAAGGGATCAGACCGCCGTGTTCTGCACGTAACAGCCTCGATCTATGAGGCTTATGCTGGAGCTGGAGAGCTGGTGGGTTGTGAAGGTTGAGTGCCAGTGGGTTGTAAAAGTTTAGTGCCAGTGGGTTGTGAAGGTTGTCGGAAAACCCGACACCATTTACTTATATTAAATACAATAGGTAGATAATATTGTTGCTGTTGTATATATATATATATATATATATATATATATATATATATATATATATATATATATATATATATATATATATATATATATATATATATATATATATATATATATATATATATACATATACTAGCTGTACCCGGCCACGCGTTGCTGTGGCTCAGCAACGCATGTGCAGTGCTGAGCGACAGCAACCTTCCCCTGTCTCCCAGTCCTCCCCACCATTCTTCCCTCTCCCCAGTCCCCTTGTCCTCCTCAACCATTCCTCACTCCGCCATCCCCCTTGTCCTCAACCATTCCTCACTCCCTCGCTCCTTTTTCCTCCCTCATCATCCTCCACTCCAGCATCCCTTCGTCCTCCTAACCATTCCTCACTCCACTATCCTCTCGTCCTCCCTATTATCTTCCACTCAGTCGTTCCCTCGTCCTCCCTATCATTCCCTCTCTTCCCCGTCCCACTCGTCCTCCTTACTATCCCCCACTTCCCTGTTCCCTTGTCGTCCCAACCATTCTCCATTCCCCTCGTCCCCACCATCCCCCACTCCCGTCCCCTCGTCCTTCCCACCATGCCCCACTTCCTCGTCTCATAATCAAGTGATCTGATGTTCCCATCAGAAAATTGGACACATCAAATGATCTGGGGCTAGATTCACGAAGAAGTTACGCAAACACTTACGAACCAGTACGTCTGTTCTCAATCTTTGGCAGCTTTGTTCACAATTATTAAACGAATAATGAGCTCCGAAGCACAAGCAGGCTGTTAATAGCAATAAGAATAGTTGATTGACAAGTTTTCATGCTTGTAAACTATTTAATAAATGTAACCAAAGCCATCAAAGATTGAGGAACGATGTACACATCCGTAAGTACTTGCATAACTGCTTCGTGAATCTGGCCCCAGATCTTCCTATCACTGAAATATAAGAGAAACAGTTCAAAACAAGAAATGAAAAATAATGAAAAAATAGAAAAAAATATATACTATACTCTCGAAATAAACAGTATGGTAAACAACACAGCTCAATTCCAATGCAATGTCACACAAAATAATTATATCTAAATTAAAATAAATCGAAATTTATGAAAATTCAATTTATCAATGAAATCGGAAACAGTGAAATGGAATCATACCATATTTTGTATAGCATGTGTTGGTCTTATGTGCAATAAATGGCGGTGATTTTCAAAAACTCACGTTTTTACCTGTCACAGGTATGGCATCTATATAGTAGGTATAAAAAAAAGATGAGCCTATTCGAATGCAACGTTGTGTCAAAATTTCAAAGCAATCTGTAAAGAGGTTTCGAAGATTTCCCTAACATAAAAAACACAGTTTTTCAGAAAAAACATGTTTTTTTTTTTTACCGTCACAAACGTGACATCTATATAGTGTGTCTTTAAAAACCTGCTCGGATGCAAATGGAACGTTTTGTGAAAATTTCAAAGCAATCGATGAAGAACTTTCGGAGATTAGCGATTATGAACAAACGAACATTTCCATTTTAATTTATAGACTTGCAGTACCCGGCACGCGTTGCTGTGGCTCAGTCTGGTTAAATGGGAAAAAAAGAAAAGAGAAAGCGCACGTTTCTAATATGTTTAATTTCACAATGCTTGTGCGTATACAATATTTTCTGTTGTTCCATTGTCTGTGGAGGTATAGAGATTGTCTAGTTTACCGACTCTAGAACACTCAACATATAATTGTCCCCGTGACAAGCAATCCGTGTCTAAATATAAACTGCACAATTCTAAAGATTGACCCTGAGCTTTGTTGATGGTGATTGCAAACGCCAATCGAATTGGAAATTACAATCTCTTAAATTGAAATGGCATATCTGTTGGAATCACAGGAATGCGAGGAATGAGGGACATCTTCCCCTTTGAAAGGTCCTGTCAGATTGTTGCTACTACGACGTCGCTGATTAATTTTTTTGCTGCAAGGCGCGTGGCATTGCAAAGTTTTGGCTGGTTGATATTTCGCAACATGATAATTGGCAAGCCAATTATCAATTGCTCTACGTGTGATGGTATCCCTGGCAGATTGAGTGAATTAAAAATTATGTTGGATAATTAACCGCTTCATCTGTTTCCTCAACAGTGTCGACGGACTTGTATGTGACTGCCTCGCTTTGAATGTTAGACTGAATAATATTGTTAAGGTCGTAGACGTTTTGTTCTTGGCCACAAGAATAGCTCGTTCACTCAGCCAATCGTGATTCTTATAATTGGTTTCAATATTGGGAAATAATTTTTCAATCAATTCTTCTTTTGACGTCACTAAATTGCAGAAGTTATGAGGCAATGAAATTCGTCCTGAGGTCAGATCAACCGGCCCGTTTACGTTCCCTATTTCTAGAAATTGATGTGAGAATATCTCAGCTCATGGATCATTTTGCAGTAGCTAAATAACTACACGCATATTTGTAATTAGTTTAAATGTCTTTACGTGGCGCTTCAGAGTAGAGTATTTCAGGCAAGCATTTATTTCGTCCGCTGGTGTCGATCGAGGAATTATAGCTAGTGTTTGCCTGAAACCTCCTGCAAACAATATTAATGCATTCCCAAATGGTCTGGTGTTTCCATGCAAATCTTGCAATGATCGATCAAGAGCCTCGAATAATTTTTGTGGGGCATTGAGCATTCTTCCCAAACAATAAGTTAGCTTTTCTGCAATACTTTTCCCATGCTGGATGCATTGGAAATGTTGCATGTCGGAGTTTCATTGAATTGCATGGACAATGGCGATTTCAAAGTCGAAGTAGCAGTTCTTCCACCTGGTAGCAATGTCGCAGCAATTCCGGACGACGCAAGAGCTAAGATGCTATTTTGAGATCGATATGCTGCCAGAATCAATCTAATTAGGAAGGTTTTACCAGTTCCTCTTGGCGAATCTAAGAAGATTTCTCCAAGCCCATTTTTGACAATTTGAATTATTTGATTGTTAATGCCTTCTCGCTCAAACGTTCGCCAAGGAATATTTGATTAAACATACGACAACAGATCACCCGTGTTGTAATTTTGTTCACGACGAAATTCTACATCGAACAAAGCAGCAGCAGATCGATTCGATGATGGCATTTCCAGTTGATTGAGAACTTTGTTGGCGATTTCTAAGCACAAGTCTTCAATTATTATCAACGCTTCGTTGAAGATTTTTGCTGTAAAATCCATGTTCATATTTGAATTTTCTTTGGGCATTCGACGTATAATATCTTCAGCCATGTGCGATTTATAATTATCCCATAACTCTGCTGGAGATATCGGAGAGCCGGTGGTCAATATGATTGCAAATAATGCACGAATTTGATTTGCATGTGACGTGTTGGACGCGTCATTAATGCATACATCCCAGTGCCGATTGTTCTCCAATTAATTCAGAGCTTGACATGCACTACGGGAAGTGGCATGTGTTATGCCGTTGACAAATCTCAATGGCTGGAAAGACGTTGGACCGGGCACATTTACCAACAGCATGCGAAGAAAGAAGCATTCATCCTGATTAGGTTGCACGGTGTACAGTCTGCCTATCGTAGTTTATTTGAATATGCCAGGTTGTCAGTCGACTCGCTCCCGTCGTTTGCGTCGTTCAAATGATTTTCTACTGGCATTCCATGTGTAATACGTAGGTACTTCCGAATACAGCATTGTTTTCACTAAAACGTCATTTTGACATAACGTTAAGAAAGCAGTTAACGTTGTAACCGGTGGATTCATAGCTGTTTGTTGCACATTTGCAGATGTGAAATAAATGCGTTGTCCATTTTCATGTTTTCAAAACAAAAACAAAAAATACTAACAAAATAATTCAATAATTCAAACACAGATCAATCGACACAGCTCAATTTCGCCACCAATTGCACTGAAAATTAATAAGAACAGTTAAAAAACGAAAAGAAAAACAATGAAACAAGAAACAAATAAACTATACCCACGAAATGAACAGTATGGTAAACAACACAGCTCAATTCCAACGCAATGTCACACAAAATAATTAAATAAAAATGAAAATAGATCAAAATCTATGAAAATTCAATTTATCAATGCAATCGGAAACATTGAAATGAAATCACAACATATTTTGTGAAGCTTGTGTTGGTCTCACGTGCAACAGATGGCGCTGTTTTTTTTTTTTTTTAAACGTTTTTACCTGTCACAGGTGTTGCATCTAGATAGTAGGCATATAAAAACACGCACACATTCGAATGGAACGTTGTGTCAAAATTTCCAAGCAATTGGTGAAGAACTTTCGGAGATTAAAGCGTGTGTTGCTCCTACGTCCAAGAGATGGTGCTGTTTTTTTCCTGTCACGGGTGAGGCATGTATATAGTAGGTATATAAAAACACTCGCCTATTTCAATGTAACGTTGTGTCAAAATTTCAAAGCAATCGGTAAAGAGGTTTCGAAGATTTCCCTCTCATGAAAGACACATGAAACACAAAGTTTTTCAAAAAAAGCTAGTTTTTTCCCTTCTCAGACGTGATATCGATATAGTATGTATATAAAAACCCGCTCGGATGCAAATGGAACATTGTGTGAAAATTTCAAAGCAATCGGTGAAGAACTTTCGGAGATTAGCGATTTTGAACAAACGAACATTTCCCTTTATATATATATATATATATATATATATATATATATATATATATATATATATATATATATATATATATATATATATATATATATATATATATACACATATATATATATATATATATATATATATATATATATATATATATATATATATATATATATATATATATATATATATATATATATATATATATATATATATATATATATATATATATATATATATATATATATATATATATATATATATATTTATAGAAGCTGCCATTTCTAGATGTAACAGTCATGGAAAAGAGCGGAGGTTTCCACACTGCAGTCTACACCAAGGAAACGAACATAGGAATGTGCCAAAATGCCAAAAGCGACTGCCCAGATAGGTACTAGAGGAGTGTTGTTAACGCATATGTCGACCGTGCTCTCAGCCACAGCTCAGAATGGAAGCAAGTCGACGAAGAACTCTGTAGGGTAAGGCAGGTCCTAGTCAACAACGGCTTCTCCAATGGTTTCGTCGAAGACATCATAAGAAGGAAAGTGAAACGCCATGCAACCTCTGAAGAGACAACCAACACAACACCTATACCCCCTATTAGACTATTTTACAGGAACTTCTTTTCGACAGCTCATGAAACGAAGGAAAGGGTCCTGAAAGATATTGTTAATAGAAACGTTATCCCTACAGACAAAAATCAGAGGATACAACTGACGATTTACTATAAAACCAGAAAAACGGCCAGCCTTCTCATGAGAAACTCTCCAGACACAAAACAGAACGCTTTAAAAGAGACTAACGTCGTCTATGCCTTCAAATGCCCTCTTGGGGACTGTAAGCTCCAAAAAACCCAGTATATAGGCAAGACAACATCTCTTTCTAGGCGTTTAACGATGCATAAGCAACAGGGCTCCATTAAGGAACATATAATCTCTTCCTACAACCAAACCATCGCCAGAGAAATCCTAGTAAACAACACAGAAATCATCGATAGATACAGCGATAGCAGGCGGCTTGACGTTTGCGAGGCATTACACATCAAGAATTCAACACCAGCAATCAACAGCCAATTAATGCACAACTATATTCTACCCACCTCAAGACTCCGCTCCAATATAGAAGCATCAAGAAATATGGACCAATAGGCTTTCTACAATCACTTCAATTCAATACCCATTGTTTCAAGTTCTGGCTTGTGTTGATGAAATTAATACCTTATTAAATACCACCTCACCCCATCCACCTCACTCAAATGTAGATATAAACAAAATCGGAGATGTGTAAGTTCTATTCAGTTGCGTATGTGTTAACTAAAGTCTTTGAAAATGTAATAAGTTTTACGAAACGCGCTCAAGTGTCGGGTCAGACTAGAAATAAAAATGAATTTTGGAGAATTGATTTTTAAATTACCTCCAACAGTGAAAAGAAATGTACGAAAGATTGAGAAAATTCGTGTTAGAATTATTAATCTTACTTTTTCGGTCATTTCGGTCATTCGGTCAGAAAAAAAATTTGAGAAAATATATTATTTCAGGAAAACTTGACTTATTAGGCAAATCAGGCCTTGCATAGTAGGCTGAGAAGTGCATTCTGGCTACTAGGTACGACATATATATATATATATATATATATATATATATATATATATATATATATATATATATATATATATATATATATATATATATATATATATATATATATGTCGTACCTAGTAGCCAGAACGCACTTCTCTGCCTACTATGCAAGGCCCGATTTGCCTAATAAGCCAAGTTTTCCTGAATCAATATAATTTCTCTAATTTTTTTCTTATGAAATGATAAAGCTACCAATTTCATAATGTATGAGGTCAATTATTTTTTATTGGAGTTAAAATTAACGTAGATATATGACCGAACCTAACCAACCCTACCTAACCTAACCTAACCAATCTTTATAGGTTAGATTAGGTTAGGTAGCCGAAAAAGTTAGGTTAGGTTAGGTTAGGTAGGTTAGGTAGTCGAAAAACAATTAATTCTTGAAAACTTGGCTTATTAGGCAAATCGGGCCTTGCATAGTAGGCCGAGAAGTGCATTCTGGCTACTAGGTACGACATATATATATATATATATATATATATATATATATATATATATATATATATATATATATATATATATATATATATATATATATATATATATATGAGTATGGGTTCCAGTCACTTCTGGGGTGTGAGTTTTCAGTCGCATATAGTCCTGGGGACCATTCAGGCTTGTTTGCAATTGCATATATATATATATGTCGTAACTAGTAGCCAGAACGCACTTCTCAGCCTACTATGCAAGGCCCGATTTGCCTAATAAGCCAAGTTTTCATGAATTAATGTTTTTTCGACTACCTAACCTACCTAACCTAACCTAACCTAACTTTTTCGGCTACCTAACGTAACCTAACCTATAAAGATAGGTTAGGTTAGGTTAGGTAGGGTTGGTTAGGTTCGGTCATATATCTACGTTCATTTTAACTCCAATAAACAAAAATTGACCTCATACATAATGAAATGGGTAGCTTTATCATTTCATAAGAAAAAAAATAGAGAAAATATATTAATTCAGGAAAACTTGGCTTATTAGGCAAATCGGGCCTTGTATAGTAGGCTGAGAAGTGCGTTCTGGCTACTAGGTACGACATAGATATATATATATATATATATATATATGTCGTACCTAGTAGCCAGAACTCACTTCTCAGCCTACTATGCAAGGCCCGATTTGCCTAAAAAGCCAAGTTTTCATGAATTAATGTTTTTTCGTCTACCTAACCTACCTAACCTAACCTAACCTGGCTTTTTTTGGCTACCTAACCTAACCTTACCTATATATATAGGTTAGGTTAGGTTAGGTAGGGTTGGTTAGGTTCGGTCATATATGTACGTTAATTTTAACTCCAATAAAAAAAAAATGACCTCATACATAGTGAAAAGGGTAGCTTCATCATTTCATAAGAAAAAAATTATAGTAAATATATTAATTCAGGAAAACTTGGCTTATTAGGCAAATCGGGCCTTGAATAGTAGGCTGAGAAGTGAGTTCTGGCTACTAGGTACGACATATATATATATATATATATATATATATATATATATATATATATATATATATATATATATATATATATATATACATACATATGTCGTACCTAATAGCCAGAACTCACTTCTCAGCCTAGTATGCAAGGCCCGATTTGCCTAATAAGCCAAGTTTTCATGAATGAATTGTTTTTCGACTACCTAACCTACCTAACCTAACCTAACCTAACTTTCTCGGCTACCTAACCTAACCTAACCTATAAAGATAGGTTAGGTTAGGTTAGGTAGGGTTGGTTAGGTTCGGTCATATATCTACGTTAATTTTAACTCCAATAAAAAAAAATTGACCTCATACATAATGAAATGGGTAGCTTTATCATTTCATAAGAAAAAAATAGAGAAAATATATTAATTCAGGAAAACTTGGCTTATTAGGCAAATCGGGCCTTGCATAGTAGGCTGAGAAGTGCGTTCTGGCTACTAGGTACGACATAGATATATATATATATATATATATATATATATATATATATATATATATATATATATATATATATATATATATATATATATATATATATATATATATATATGTCGTACCTAATAGCCAGAACGCACTTCTCAGCCAACTATGCATGGCCCAATTTGCCTAATAAGCCAAGTTTTCATGAATTAATGTTTTTTCGACTACCTAACCTACTTAACCTAACCTAACCAAACTTTTTCTGCTACCTAACCTAACCTAACCGATAGAGATAGGTTAGGTTAGGTTAGGTAGGGTTGGTTAGGTTCGGTCATATATCTACGTTAATTTTAACTTCAATAAAAAAAAATTGACCTCATACATAATGAAATGGGTAGCTTTATCATTTCATAAGAAAAAAATTAGGAAAAATATATTAATTCAGGAAAACTTGGCTTATTAGGCAAATCGGGCCTTGCATAGTAGGCTGAGAAGTGCGTTCTGGCTATTAGGTACGACATATATATATATATATATATATATATATATATATATATATATATATATATATATATATATATATATATATATATATATATATATATATATATATATATATATATATATATATATCGTACCTAATAGCCAGAACTCGCTTCTCAGCCTAGTATGCAAGGCCCGATTTGCCTAATAAGCCAAGTTTTCATGAATTAATTGTTTTTCGACTACCTAACCTACCTAACCTAACCTAACCTAACTTTCTCGGCTACCTAACCTAACCTAACCTATAAAGATAGGTTAGGTTAGGTTAGGTAGGGTTGGTTAGGTTCGGTCATATATCTACGTTAATTTTAACTCCAATAAAAAAATTTGGCCTCATATGTAATGAAATGGGTAGCTTTATTATTTCATAAGAAAAAAATTAGGGAAAATATATTAATTCAGGAAAACTTGGCTTATTAGGCAAATTGGGCCTTGCATACTAGGCTGAGAAGTGCGTTCTGGCTACTAGGTACGACATATATATATATATATATATATATATATATATATATATATATATATATATATGTCGTACCTAGTAGCCAGAACGCACTTCTCAGCCTACTATGCAAGGCCCGATTTGCCTAATAAGCCAATTTTTCATGAATTAATTGTTTTTCGACTACCTAACCTACCTAACCTAACCTAACCTAACTTTTTCGGCTATCTAACCTAACCTAACCTATAAAGATAGGTTAGGTTAGGTTAGGTAGGGTTGGTTAGGTTCGGTCATATATCTACGTTAATTTTAACTACAATAAAAAAAATTGACCACATACATAATGAAATGGGTAGCTTTATCATTTCATAAGAAAAAAATTAGAAAAAATATATTAATTCAGGAAAACTTGGCTTATTAGGCAAATCGGGCCTTGAATAGTAGGCCAAAAAGTGAGTTCTGGCTACTAGGTACGACATATATATATATATATATATATATATATATATATATATATATATATATATATATATATGCGAACAAGCCTGAATGGTCCCCAGGACAATATGCAACTGAAAACTCACACCCCAGAAGTGACTCGAACCCATACTCCCAGATGCCACGCAACTGGTATGTACAAGACGCCTTAATCCACTTGACCATCACGGCCGGACAAAATGAGGTGATAGCCGAGGCTATTTGAACCACCCCACCGCCGGCACTCGGATAGTAATCTTGGGCATAGCATTTTACCAAATCACCTCATTCTTTGGGGCACACGTGAGGAACACAAATGCGAACAAGCCTGAATGGTCCCCAGGACAATATGCAACTGAAAACTCACACCCCAGAAGTGACTCGAACCCATACTCCCAGATGCCACGCAACTGGTATGTACAAGACGCCTTAATCCACTTGACCATCACGGCCGGACAAAATGAGGTGATAGCCGAGGCTATTTGAACCACCCCACCGCCGGCACTCGGATAGTAATCTTGGGCATAGCATTTTACCAAATCACCTCATTCTTTGGGGCACACGTGAGGAACACAAATGCGAACAAGCCTGAATGGTCCCCAGGACAATATGCAACTGAAAACTCACACCCCAGAAGTGACTCGAACCCATACTCCCAGATGCCACGCAACTGGTATGTACAAGACGCCTTAATCCACTTGACCATCACGGCCGGACAAAATGAGGTGATAGCCGAGGCTATTTGAACCACCCCACCGCCGGCACTCGGATAGTAATCATGGGCATAGCTTTTTACCAAATCACCTCATTCTTTGGGGCACACGTGAGGAACACAAATGCCCCAAAGTGCCCCAAAGAATGAGGTGATTTGGTAAAATGCTATGCCCAAGATTACTATCCGAGTGCCGGCGGTGGGGTGGTTCAAATAGCCTCGGCTATCACCTCATTTTGTCCGGCCGTGATGGTCAAGTGGATTAAGGCGTCTTGTACATACCAGTTGCGTGGCATCTGGGAGTATGGGTTCGAGTCACTTCTGGGGTGTGAGTTTTCAGTTGCATATTGTCCTGGGGACCATTCAGGCTTGTTCGCATTTGTGTTCCTCACGTGTGCCCCAAAGAATGAGGTGATTTGGTAAAATGCTATGCCCAAGATTACTATCCGAGTGCCGGCGGTGGGGTGGTTCAAATAGCCTCGGCTATCACCTCATTTTGTCCGGCCGTGATGGTCAAGTGGATTAAGGCGTCTTGTACATACCAGTTGCGTGGCATCTGGGAGTATGGGTTCGAGTCACTTCTGGGGTGTGAGTTTTCAGTTGCATATTGTCCTGGGGACCATTCAGGCTTGTTCGCATTTGTGTTCCTCACGTGTGCCCCAAAGAATGAGGTGATTTGGTAAAATGCTATGCCCAAGATTACTATCCGAGTGCCGGCGGTGGGGTGGTTCAAATAGCCTCGGCTATCACCTCATTTTGTCCGGCCGTGATGGTCAAGTGGATTAAGGCGTCTTGTACATACCAGTTGCGTGGCATCTGGGAGTATGGGTTCGAGTCACTTCTGGGGTGTGAGTTTTCAGTTATATATATATATATATATATATATATATATATATATATATATATATATATATATATATATATATATATATATATATATATATATATATATATATATATATATATATATATATATATGTCGTACCTAGTAGCCAGAACGCACTTCTCAGCCTACTATGCAAGGCCCGATTTGCCTAATAAGCCAAGTTTTCCTGAATTAATTGTTTTTCGTCTACCTAACCTACCTAACCTAACCTAACCTAACTTTTTCGGCTACCTAACCTAACCTAACCTATAAAGATAGGATAGGTTAGGTTAGGTAGGGTTGGTTAGGTTCGGTCATATATCTACGTTAATTTTAACTCCAATAAAATTTTTTTTACCTCATACATAATGAAATGGGTAGCTTTATCATTTCGTAAGAAAAAAATTAGAGAAAATACATTAATTGAGGAAAACTTGGCTTATTAGGCAAATCGGGCCTTTCATAGTAGGCTGAGAAGTGCGTTCTGGCTACTAGGTACGACATATATATATATATATATATATATATATATGTCGTACCTAATAGCCAGAACGCACTTCTCAGCCTACTATTCAAGGCCCGATTTGCCTAATAAGCCAAGTTTTCATGAATTAAAGTTTTTTCGTCTACCTAACCTACCTAACCTAACCTAACCTAGCTTTTTTTGGCTACCTAACCTAACATTACCTATAAATATAGGTTAGGTTAGGTTAGGTAGGGTTGGTTAGGTTCGGTCATATATCTACGTTAATTTTAACTCCAATAAAAAAAAATTGACCTCATACATAGAGAAAGGGTTGCTTTATCATTTCATAAGAAAAAAATATAGTAAATAGATTAATTCAGGAAAACTTGGCTTATTAGGTAAATCGGGCCTTGAATAGTAGGCTGAGAAGTGAGTTCTGGCTACTAGGTACGACATATATATATATATATATATATATATATATATATATATATATATATATATATATATATGTCGTACCTAGTAGCCAGAATGCACTTCTCAGCCTACTATGCAAGGCCTGATTTGCCTAATAAGTCAAGTTTTCCTGAAATAATATATTTTCTCAATTTTTTTTCTTATGAAATGATAAAGCTACTCATTTCATTATGTATGAGGTCATTTTTTTTTATTTTAGTTAAAATTTACGTAGATATATGACCGAACCTAACCAACCCTACCTAACCTATCTTTATAGGTTAGGTTAGGTTAGGTAGCCGAAAAAGTTAGGTTAGGTTAGGTAGTCGAAAAACAATTAATTTATGAAAACTTGGCTTATTAGGCAAATCGGGCCTTGCATAGTAGGCTGAGAAGTGCTTTCTGGCTACTAGGTACGATATATATATATATATATTTATATATATATATATATATATATATATATATATATATATATATATATATATATATATATATATATATATATATATATATGTCGTACCTAGTAGCCAGAACTCACTTTTTGGCCTACTATTCAAGGCCCGATTTGCCTAATAAGCCAAGTTTTCCTTAATTAATATATTTTTTCTATTTTTTTTCTTATGAAATGATAAAGCTACCTATTTCATTATGTATGAGGTCAATTTTATTTTATTGGAGTTAAAATTAACGTAGATATATGACCGAACCTAACCAACCCTACCTAACCTAACCTAACCTATCTTTATAGGTTAGGTTTGGTTAGGTAGCCGAAAAAGTTAGGTTAGGTCAGGTTAGGTAGGTTAGGTAGTCGAAAAACAATTAATTCATGAAAACTTGGCTTATTAGGCAAATCGGGCCTTGCATAGTAGGCTGAGAAGTGCGTTCTGGCTACTAGGTACGACATATATATATATATATATATATATATATATATATATATATATATATATATATATATATATATATATATATATATATATATATATATATATATATATATATATATATATATATATATATAAGCACAGGGGGATGGCACTCGAGGCACAGTGAAGTTAATGACATCATCAAGAGGATCCTCACCACTGCTGAATGCCCAGCTGAAAGAGAGCCCCATTACCTAACGCCCCGTAACTCTGATGCTCTTATTGGTCGCCCGGATGGTATCACAGTGATCCCCTGGAAGAATGGCAAGCAGTTGGTAAGGGACTACACGTGCGTATCAACCCTGGCTAACACCTACATTAACCTCAGTGTTGCACAACCAGGTGGCGCTGCCACCCACAGGGAAGCAGCCAAATCCCGTAAGTATAGAGAACTGGATCACCACTACAATTTTGTCCCCATTGCTTCTGAGACACTCGGCGCCTGGGGTAAAAGTGCTACCAGTTTTTTGAAGGAACTGGGTTCTAGGCTCATTGAAACAACAAGGGACCCGAGAGCTGCAAGCTTTCTTTTCCAGCGCCTCAGTGTGGCGATACAGAGGGGAAATGCGCACTGCATCCAGGGTTCCTGTCCGCCATCTGAGGAGCTGGAGGAACTCGACAACCTATGACAATCATCTTTGTAACCCATATGTAACTCCTTTTTTGTAACAAAGTTCAAATAAAGTAAATATATATGTGTACATACAAAAGAATGGGGGTGGTAGGAGAAGATAATATTAGTGTTCAGTGAGAAACCACAAGGTCTCCTCTGAATACTTTTTATTTTCTTCTCCGAGGCTATGGGTCCCCACATTGGCACCAGAGGTGGTACCCTCACAAACTTTTATATATATATATATATATATATATATATATATATATATATATATATATATATATATATATATATATATATATATATATATATATATATATGTCGTACCTAGTAGCCAGAACGCACTTCTCAGCCTACTATGCAAGGCCCGATTTGCCTAATAAGCCAAGTTTTCATGAATTAATTGTTTTTCGACTACCTAACCAACCTAACCTAACCTAACCTAACTTTTTCGGCTACCTAACCTAACCTAACCTATAAAGATAGGTTAGGTTAGGTTAGGTAGGGTTGGTTAGGTTCGGTCATATATCTACGTTAATTTTAACTTCAGTAAAAAAAAATTGACCTCATACATAATGAAATGGGAAGCTTTATCATTTCATAAGAAAAAAATTTGAGAAAATATATTAATTCATGAAAACATGGCTCATTAGGCAAATAGGGCCTTGCATAGTAAGCTGAGAAGTGCGTTCTGGCTACTAGGTACGACATATATATATATATATATATATATATATATATATATATATATATATATATATATATATATATATATATATATATATATATATATATGTGTGTGTATATGTCGTACCTTGTAGCCAGAACGCACTTTTCAGCCTACTATGCAAGGACCGATTTGCCTAATAAGCCAAGTTTTCCTTAATTAGTATTTTTTCTCTAATTTCTTTCTTATGAAATGATAAAGCTACCCATTTCATTATGTATGAGGTCATTTTTTTTATTGGAGTTAAAATTAACGTAGATATATGACCGAACCTAACGAACCCTACCTAACCTAACCTATCCTTATAGGTTAGGTTAGGTTAGGTAGCCGAAAAAGTTAGGTAAGGTTAGGTTAGGTAGGTAGGTAGTCGAAAAACAATTAATTCATTAAAACTTGGTGTATTAGGCAAATTGGGCCTTGCATAGTAGGCTGAGAAGTGCGTTCTGGCTACTAGGTACGACACACACACACACACATAAATATATATATATGTCGTACCTAGTAGCCAGAACTCACTTCTGAGCCTACTATGCAAGGCCCGATTTGCCTAATAAGCCAAGTTTTCATGAATTAATTGCTTTTCGACTACCTAACCTACCTAACCTAACCTAACCTAACTTTTTCGGCTACCTAACCAAACCTAACCTATAAAGATAGGTTAGGTTAGGTTAGGTAGGGTTGGTTAGGTTCGGTCATATATCTACGTTAATTTTAACTCCAATAAAAAAAAATTGACCTCTTACATAATGAAATGGGTTGCTTTATCGTTTCATAAGAAAAAAATTAGAGAAAATATATTAATTCATGAAAACTTGGCTAATTAGGCAAATCGGGCCTTGCATTGTAGGCTGAAAAGTGAGTTCTGGCTACTAGGTACGATATATATATATATATATATATATATATATATATATATATATATATATATATATATATATATATGCGAACAAGCCTGAATGGTCCCCAGGACAATATGCAACTGAAAACTCACACCCCAGAAGTGACTCGAACCCATACTCCCAGGAGCCACGCAACTGGTATGTACAAGACGCCTTAATCCACTTGACCATCACGACCGGACTAATGAGGTGATAGCCGAGGCTATTTGAACCACCCCACCGCCGGCACTCGGATAGTAATCTTGGGCATAGCATTTTACCAAATCACCTCATTCTTTGGGGCACACGTGAGGAACACAAATGCGAACAAGCCTGAATGGTCCCCAGGACAATATGCAACTGAAAACTCACACCCCAGAAGTGACTCGAACCCATACTCCCAGGAGCCACGCAACTGGTATGTACAAGACGCCTTAATCCACTTGACCATCACGACCGGACTAATGAGGTGATAGCCGAGGCTATTTGAACCACCCCACCGCCGGCACTCGGATAGTAATCTTGGGCATAGCATTTTACCAAATCACCTCATTCTTTGGGGCACACGTGAGGAACACAAATGCGAACAAGCCTGAATGGTCCCCAGGACAATATGCAACTGAAAACTCACACCCCAGAAGTGACTCGAACCCATACTCCCAGGAGCCACGCAACTGGTATGTACAAGACGCCTTAATCCACTTGACCATCACGACCGGACTAATGAGGTGATAGCCGAGGCTATTTGAACCACTCCACCGCCGGCACTCGGATAGTAATCTTGGGCATAGCATTTTACCAAATCACCTCATTCTTTGGGGCACACGTGAGGAACACAAATGCGAACAAGCCTGAATGGTCCCCAGGACTGTTGCAACATATCACCTCACCCAAATGCGAGTATATAAGACAAGCTGTTTAAGTGTTAGAATAAGTGAAACTCTGTTTATTGTTTTCAGGTTACAGTTGTGTGTGTGTAAACTAAAGTCTTTGAAAATGTAATAAGTTATTACGAAACGCGTTCAAGCGTCACGTCAGACTAGAAATAAAAATGAATTTTGGAGAATTGATTTTTCATTTACCTTCGACAGTAAAAAGAAACATAAGAAATATTGAGAAAATTCGTGTTAGAATTTTTAATCATACTTTTTCGGTCATATTTGACAACATATATATAAATAAATGTCCTTTTGATTGAAAAATTCATTAGCGATACATAACATTCTTTCATTATGTAGTCGAATCTACTGCCATATTCATTTATTGATGGTACATCATTAGTATGACTGCGTGTGTGTGTTAGTTGAACAGTTCCCAGTCAACCATTTTTCATCTCACGGTTGACATGTAATAAGAAGCACCAAAGTTCCTTTTATAAACTTGAATTTATACACAGGTGCAAGAAGTGAAGTAATTAATGGCCTTGATGCAACTCTATATTTATTATCAGTTTGACCTTTTTGCCTCATACACTAGCGATTTTATATCAGTTCCTTTCCTTCTTTTTCATTCTTTATGAGAGCTTTCTTTCTCATAAACTTTTCAAACTTCTTTCCTTATGAAGCTTGTTCCCGTCCCCCACCCACATATTTCACATTGGTATTCGAACCACCTGTGTGTCCCGGGGCCTATGTAGGCGTGGGACCCCAGATCGAGGCTATTTTCCTCAGTAATGAGAACGATTTTGGGCAAATGGGTCACCAATCAAATCCCACGAACCCAATAATGCTGGAAAAAGCGGAGCCAGTTGTATCAACAAATAAGCGATTGGAAAATGTCAATCCCTCCTCCATATATGCACAACATATTTGCTAATTAATTACAGATTTTCAGTATATATTCATATTGAGCACTTGTGATTGGATGGTTCGTGCTCACACTTGTAATAATTGCCATATTGCACGATAACATCACATTAACGTGATATATCAATAAGAAAATCAGTAGGAGTTAATGGCGTGTACCTAGGAACACCCAGTGAGCAGGTTCGAGTCCTGCTCATGACTCCAACTGATTTCCTCAATTGCAATATTTAACCGGGTGGCAACATCTGTAGAAAACGAGAGGGGGATGCAGCGTCAAAATCAGAGGTAATGGCGTTAATCATCGATAGTGCTACTGAAAACGTTTTTGAGGCAATGGAGTGACTTGTTTCCAGGTTTTGGTGATTCCCAGACATCTGTCATAAACGACTAGGCCACGACGGTACAAAAGGCGACCATCCCGGGACTCTACTGAATTCACTGGGAGGTTCTGGAGAGTAGTAGGGATGGCAACGCACAGGGGATTTTTTTTTGGGGGGAAAAAATCCCCTGTGTGAGCCATGGTTTTCAGGTCAAAAATCGTCTGTGTGAGCCATGGTTTTCAGGTTCCAATATCGTCTGTGTGAGCCAGGGTTTTGAGGTCCAATATCCCGCGTGTGAGCCAGGGTTTTCAGGTAAATTTTGTCAGTCACTGATTTTTGAAGTTTGCTAAAGTTCTTATGAGAAAAATAATTTCCAAGACATAGAAGTTTGTTAAGGCCTTATGGGACAAATTCAAGTAACGTATGTAGCTCTTTAGGGCTTCCAGGAGAACTCTACGGACATGTTTTACATGTTTTCAACTTACAAAATCCGTCTGTGTAAGCCATAGTTATTCATGTAAATTTAGAAATTCGTGTTTGTGAGCCAGGGTTTTCAGTGTTTCGTACATCACACCCCCCTCCCTCCCCCCTTACCTCGCAATCTCTCGCGTCACCTTTATTTACCTTACGCCCGGCCAGCCAGACATCGCATACAGGGTACCTCTTATCTTATCTTATCTTATCCATAATATCTGGACCGTCCCTCCTCTCTCTCTCTCCTCTTCATATTATTCTCTCTCTTGCTATTTTCTGACATACTAATATTTTATTCCTTTTTCATTAACCAGTCAGTTTTATACAAATCAACCGAAGCATCTCAATGTAACCTTTAATACTGAAACGGCCTCAGAGACTATCTAAGCTGGCCCCAGCTACCTGCCCCAGGCTATCTGCCCGAGGCAATCATCACCTGATTACCTGCCCCAGACATCTACCAGTCATTGTCGGCGTTCGCCACCGTAATAATTTATATATATATATACATTAAGCGTTAATAAAACTTATTTATTTATTTATAATTTATTTAGTCATCTAATTCATAGTTTACACAATTTATAATAAAAGAGTTTATTCCCAGTATTCGCCAATCATTCTCGCTATTAATAAAACAGCCAAACGCTCACTCAGGGGCACACTATCATTATTACGCTCATTCAGGGGCCCCCTCAGATCGCCAAAGTCTCAGAGGCCTACACTTTCAGTCAACATTCAATCTTCATCCTGTTCACAAGGTTCCCCTAGCCTAGTCATATCATCATGTCAGTGTGTCCTCTGTGCCTGTCTCCTATCAACAACGAAATCGTTCATGTGTGTCAAACACGATGTTTAACATGCCTAGGTGAAATGTCCATCAACGCTCTTCAAGAATGCAGACTGTACTGTATAGGATGCAATGGGCCTACACCGCCTGGACATTTTGACGTAACCTGTACCAGCTGTGGACAACTCTATTGTGCAAATCGTAAGTACCGCTTTTTCTCGCACATTCAATAAACTTTCAAAGAAAATATATATCCGAAACACACATACATACATACAGACAGTCAATTTATATATATTATTTTCATTTCAGTTCATGGTTCTACTTCCTGCCCATACTGTCGTTTCTCCGTTAACCGGGAGCCTCCCACCGAAGCCAGAAACGTCATTGATCCTCCACCCAAACGCCGTCGCATCATAAATAACCGTACGTTTTCACAATAATTTTCGTAATTTTAAAAGTTATTAATTGTATATTTTAACAAGTGTATAAACAAGTAATAAGTACTCATACAAAAAAATATTTCCATTACAGGAGTTCCTATTCGTGATCAAGAGAATCTCATACTTGGTGGAATCAACATCCCAGCTCGTAAGTAATATTATTATTTATCTGTAATTCAGTTTTTCCTCTTATTTAAACTTTTTGTTTTTCCTCTTAATAATAATTCCTCTTATTTACACAATATTTTCCTATTAAGGTTTTCAAATCCTCTTATTGTTTTCAAATGTGTTTTCCTCTTAATGTTTATTCATTGCTAATATTATATTACAGAATCGCCCCTGGATTCAACCCAACCCTCTGAGTGGAGCACACCTGTACGCAGTCAACCCCGGCTGTCCCAGGATCTAGAAGAAGATGCACCAGACGGCAACCAGCATGCATCTTCAGATGAAGAAGAAGAAGACAATCAACCCCCTGTTCACGACATATCAGATGAAGAAGTCAACGCTCCAGATTCCCCAGAGGTACTTAACTTAGATAACGTTGTTCCGCGAGTGTTAGAAGTCATTAACCATTTCGAAGGTTCTTTCTCGAGACATTCGTTCTCCATTCCCGGACATTTAGACGCTGACCCCAGCGTATATATAAATAGGTATAGGGAATTTTTTATAGAATATATAGACAATCAGTTCAGACAAATACAGGAAGAATTCCCTCCCTCATTTCACATTTACCCTGATGTAAGCCTAATTTTGCAAAAACTTAATCACGCCGACGATCAATATGAAATATTAGATGAAGTATTTTCAATTAGAGGCGAAACTCAGACTGTTACGCAGGAAGAGGTAGAAGTTCTTGTAAATTCATGGGTTGACGAAATGTCTGCTAAAATTGACGAATGCCTAAAAAATGTCCAATCCTCAAGTGTAGGAATTCATTCCATGTCAGGCTTTGCCATTAATTTTTCATATATTCGCCACCCTATGCACCTTGGATCTTACGTACCATATCCTGCGAAATTAAGGGGTAAAGAATCAGTATTTAATCCTGAAAGTGAAGGAGATGAGTGTTTGTTACAGTGCATTGCCGCATATAAAAACTTAGCGTTGGGCAGGACTATGAATAACGTTAGACATCATTACAAAAACCTTCGATGGTGTAGAAGATTCGTAGTATGGGCAGATGAAATCAGATTCCCCGTATCATTTGATAATCTTAAGAAAATAGAGAAGCTTAACAAAATTTATATTTATATTTATACAATAACTCATGAAAGTAACAGATACTATCTTAGTTTAGCTAGGAAAAGCCAGGAAAAGTATGCCGATAAAGTTCCTTTGTTGTTATTAGAAGGCAAGCATCTCTGTCTGATCAAGGACTTTGATAAATTTGTAAAGAGTATTAACCACCATTCTGGAAGGATTCCTAACACTCATAAATTCTGTAAAATTTGCCTTTTGCATGCTCCCTTAGATGAAATTCAGGCTCACGAAGAGTCATGCACTGTATCCCAAGTATTTTCGTTCTATAATCCTAGTGATAAAATCAGTTTTAAAAATTACGGTAGGACCTATAGCCCAACTCACACCGCCTATTACGATTTTGAATGTCTATTAGACCGTCAAAATCCTAGAGGCATGGTGGAATGTAAGCATAAAGCAATTGCTTATGCTTACATGATTTTAGACAGGGAATTCAATGTCGTAGATACGTATTCATACGTAGGCCCAGACGCTGTCAATCATTTTATTACAAAGCTAGAAGCCTCATGGAAAGCTATTCATGCCCAGCTCCCCAACTTCCCTAAGAACTTGTCTAGAGAACAGGAAAGAATGTTTCAAAGCCAAAATACGTGTCAATTGTGTCATCAAACTTTCAAGAATAAGAAAGATAAACATAGACATCATAATCATGCTATTCAGGAAAATAATTACTTAGGTGCTTATTGTGCTCGTTGCAATTTACAATGTAAAAATGCTCGTAGATACTTGACCACATTTTCCCATAATGCTGCCTATGATCTTGGAATTATACTTAAAGAACTGTCCAAAAATCCTCACCGCGATGTAGAAATTCTAACCAAGGAAGGATTGAAATTTATGCAAGTCATCATAGGTAAACTTAAATTCCTAGATAGCCTAGCTCTCCTTAATGGGTCATTAGGAACCTTAGCAAGCGAGCACGTTGCCGGTAAGAAACCCACCAAGTACACTGAACACATACTAAATGGTGTATCCGATGAAGCTAAAGCTCTGTTAATTAAAGGTAAACAAAGCCTATGTTATGATTATATTTCTTCCATGGACGTGTTAGACGAACCTCAGCTCCCTTCGCGAGATAAGTTTTACAATGTTTTACATGACTCTCCACTGTCTGAAGAAGATTATAACAATGCTCTTAAAGTATTTAATTTAGGGAACTGTACAAACATCAAGGATTACCTCATGTTATATTTAAAAGTTGATGTAGGAATGCTAGTTGATATATTTACACTTTGGCGAACATCACTGAAAGAAATTTATGAACTAGATATTGTTTTCTATGTATCACTTCCTAGTTACGCTTGGGACGCGTTCTTATTTAAATCAAAAGTTGTACTTGACTATGTGTATGATCAGAATATATATGATTTGTTGAGAAGGAATCTTAGAGGAGGGTTCACATCTTCCATTAGACAATTTACACAGGCTGTTAACGAGCACACTACATCTAACCCTAGCTCTGATGACGATACTCACATTTTGTACCTCGACTTTAACAGCTTATATGCAGCGTGCATGGCTGAGGTACTTCCCCAGGGAGGGATTAGACAATTAACTGACCTTGAGCGGGATACCTTATTAGGGCAAGGGTTACAACATATCCCCTGTGATCAAGACAAAGGTTATTGGATTTTATGCGATACAAAACATGTATCTCCCGAGGTAGCTAGGTATACTGATGATCTGCCCCTTGTACTGTCTCATACTAATATAACTGAGGAGTTTTTGTCAGAGTACAGTAAGAAAACCCTTAATGATGAAAAACGTAAACTCCCACCTAAAAATACTAAGTTAATTGCATCCCACTTGCCCCAAAACGACTACTTAGTAAGCCTTGATTTCCTGCAATTGCTATTAAAACTTGGACTAGAAGTTGAACGAGTAAAAACAATCTATGAATTTAATCAGGCTCCCTATTTAAAAGATTTTATTTCAACCAACATTCGAGAACGAGCCAATACCACCTGTAAAGTTAAAGGAAAAGCTTTTAAACTCATAAGTAATAGTCTGTACGGGAAATCAATGACAAATATATCTAGATATGCTAATACTCACCATCTAGTAACGACAAAACATTCATTCTTAACTCATGCAAGAAACCCTTTGTATAAACGAGCTGTCTCTTTAGGTCAAGATAGGGTTCTCTGTACAGTAATGAAAGACATCCTTAAAGTTACAACTCCTTCTTACATGGGATATCAGATCTTGCAGATAGCCAAGAGGCGTTTATACGAGTTCTGGTATAATGTAGTTAAAGCCCATTATGGGGAGAGAGCTAGACTAATTTATACGGATACAGACTCATTCATATTTACTCTGACCTGTAAAGATGCTTTCCAAGAAATGACAAAAGCTCCTCTAGTAGATTATATGGATTTCAGTAATTTCGACAAAGATCATCCCATGTATTCTGCTACTCGCAAAGGTGAACTAGGACTCCTCAAGTCAGAAGTAAAGCAGAAAATCATAACTGAATTAATTGCACTCAAGCCTAAAACTTACTCTCTCCTAACCCTTGATAATGAACATTTATGTAAATGTAAAGGGATTCCTTATCACCAACAAAAGAAAATAACACATGCATCTTTTCAGAACACATTAGAGACAAATACAACTTTTAATTTTGTATCCCGATCTATTCGTAATGTTAATGGACAGATATGCACGTGTAAAACAACTAAGCGCGGTCTGTCAGCTTTTGATGACAAGAGGTACCTCATTAGTCCCACAGAGTCATTAGCTTACGGTCACCCAGACATTCCAGACCGTGAGGTACAGGTACAGGTAGAGGAAGAGGTAGAGGAAGAGGTACAGGTAGAGGAAGAGGTGCAGGTAGGGGATCCAGTAATTGTAGATAATCCCCAACCAAGACGTCAATTGTTCCCTATTTTTAATCTTTGGGAAAAGCGGGATAGAGTCGCTCAGCAATTATTCCCTAACAACAACTAAGTCTGTTACTGTATTGTCTATGTATTTTCTATAACTATATTCAAATGTCTATGATATTGTATTGGCTATGATTTGTTACTGTATTTGATATGAAAATGACTAAGATTTGTTACTGTATTGGATATGATTTGTTACTGTATTGGATATGTTATGTTTTAATGTCTATGATAATGTATATTCTATGATTTTATTACTGTATTTGATATGTTCAAATTGCTATTTTTAAGACTGATTTATTTATTACTGTATTGGATATGTTATGACTATGATTTTATTGGCTATGATATTTGATATTCTATGATTTTATTTCTGTATTTGATATGAAAATGACTATGATTCAAATGTCTATAATAATGTATATTCTATGATTTTATTACTGTATTGGATATGAAATGACTATGATTTTATTGGCTATGATATTGTATATTCTATGATGTTATTACTGTATTGGTTATGTTATTACTATGATTTTATTGGTTATGTTTAAATAAAACTCGAATGTAGATTTCGTTTAAATACTCCTTTCATTATATATTTGTAGTTAGTCTATTGAATCCTAGCAACATGGAAGGGCAGAAAAAAGTTATTACTGAATCCCAGTTGAATATATTTAGTGAACCGTCAAGAATTATTATTGCTGGATTTTCAAATGGTGGGAAGAGCTATTTATGTGCTAAAATGATAGAGAAATATCAGCAGAACTTTGCAAAAATAATTATCTGTGGAAGCGGGTATAAAGAGTTGAGAACTAATCCACTCATTAAACATAAGATATCTTTTTACTCTGAAATTGTAAACCCTTTAGATGATCGTGATCCAGAGGACACATCTCATATATTAGTTGTTTATGATGACTTGTATGTTGAATCTACAAACTCTAAAATAGTAAGTGATATATTTACTAAGGGACGGCATGAGAACATCTCTGTTATTTTTATAACCCAAAATATATTTTTCAGTGGGAAATTTTCTAGATCTATAAGTTTAAATGCTTCTCATTTTATTCTGCTTAAATCAAGAGACTTGTCCCAGATAGAAACATTAGGCAGGCAAATATTCGGAAAACAAGATGCCAAGAAATTTTTAGATATATATAAGAAAGTGATTTCTCGACAGTATGGGTATTTACTTGTTGACTTGGGCGTTAAAACACCTGAATCCATAATATTTAGGGGAAATATTGTAAATGAACCCCCATATGAAATAGTGTATCAATGGTGAACATTACACAAACTCTTAATAAGATATACAATGACCCCAAGTCCATAGGTGGGTTTGGTGGCGTTTTAAAATTGTATAAGGCTGCAAAGAAAACAATCCCCGAAATAACTATAAAAGATGTGAAAGACTATTTAAAAACGTCTAATGCTTATACCTTACATCTATTAAAAAAACGTAAATTTAAACGAAGACGTATCTTAGCACCTAGACCTAAGGCTTTCTTTACCAGTGACTTGGCTGATATGACATTGTTAGCTAAGCACAACAACGATATTAAATATTTATTAGTTTGTGTTGATATATTTTCAAGGTTTGCACATGTAGTTCCACTATCCACTAAATCAGGTCAGGGTGTAAGTGAAGCCATGAAAGCTGTTCTGGATTTACCTTCATCAAAAGGTGTAAGGAAGCTTAACACTGATAAGGGCGGTGAATTCTATAATAAATATATGAAACGATTGTTAGACAGTAAAAACATTGATCTGTACAGTGTATTTTCTCAGGAAACTAAAGCCAGCATTGCAGAGAGATTTATAAGAACATTGAAAACTAAGATATATAAATATTTAACGGCTTATAACACCTTAACCTATATAAATGTTTTACCTGATATGGTTAAAACGTATAATAGAACACCACATAGAGGATTAAAGGGGAAAATACCTATTGATGTACATGCTTTATCTTCGCCTCAAGATGTGACTAGGCAATTTAAGCTCATGTATAAAGGAGAGCAGCAGACTAAGCCACGCATCAGTAATCATCTGTCTGTAGGAGATACAGTACGGCTTGCCTTATCTAATCGTATTTCAAAGTTCAAAAGAGGTTTTCATCAACAGAACACTAAGGAAATATTTACAATTGCTCAAATTGATACTAAACAACCCGTGCCTTTATATTATCTAAAGGACTTAAATAATAGACTTATAAAAGGCGGATTTTATAGAGAGGAGTTGACTCCCACCTACTTGTCAGATACATTTGAAATTGAGAGAATTATAAGTAAACGTAAAGTTGGTAATACTACTTTATATAAAGTTAGATACGTCGGTTACGACAGTTCATTTGATCAGTGGGTGAATTCAGATGACGTGAAGAAACTATGAAGAAGCAGCCCTTAGTTAGCAAGTATCGTGGATTTATTGAACTATTAGCTAGATTAGGTTATAATTCTAGGAAAAAGTTAATTAAGACTCTTAAAAAGGAACATATACTTTGCTTATCAGAAATATTTAATAATTTCTTAAAAAATAAAATTGAAGTTGGGAAGCCTATTTTAAAGAGACTTTCTAAATATAGAGCTCTACTCCATACATTAGCCTGTAAGAAGAAAGCTATTTCACTCAAGAAAGACATATTAACAAGTAAAAGAGGAGGTAATTTATTGGGCATTTTACTTCCCATAGCTATAAATTTCATTTCAAGGCTATTTAATAAGGAATAATGAAAGAATTCTATCTTGTACCACGAAAAGCTATTGATCAACAGAAGCCTACGGCAGTAAGTGTTGAGAAGCCTACGATGACAGTGAGAACAAATCCTGTTATACAACACTTGATAGACTTAAGATTAAAGCTTAAGGATTATGATTTTGCTGTCTCCTTGTTAAATTTTTTAATACAACTGGACTTGTAAAGTGGGATGAGGAAGGGAACATTACATCGCCAGTTACTGGGATCAATATTGTTGATGACGTTATAGGCAGGATGTGCACTCCGAAATTGTTATTCCCAGAAGATAAACTGCCAATTGCAAAGTTGTTCTACTCTTTGACCTCTACACCTAAGAATTTATTTAGAAATGTAGATGCGAAAAATCAAGTGTTTTCTCCTCCAAGTTTGAAGAGGAAGATCAAGGCTGTAGATGAAGGAGAGTCTACCTGGATATCATATTAAGGTGAGTTTCTGTTTATTTTTATCATTTACTATTAGTCTACAGGATGGATAGTTACGTTATATATGCAGCGAGTAACTCTGATACTGATGTATTTAAAAACAATGCTCCCAATGCTTTTGAAAATAGATTACATAATCAGCTGCCTTTAGACCCGAATAAAGCTTATGAAGTGTGCCTGAAGAATATATTCCTGCCTCCATCTTATTTCGCTGTTAGGAGGAATGACCCGGAAAGTTTTATTTCAGTTCAACTTCTAGTGTCTAATAAAAGTTTATCTGATTTGAGTACGGTGAATACATCTTTCAATTTAAAGTCGGATATTTTAGCCAGTGATAATTGCATAGAGCTAACGACTATTTTAAATAGAGAAATTTCTACTATATTTTCAAAAGGTTCACTGAGTTTTATAGGACCCGTACTTAATTATAATTTCCCAGATCACGGGGACGTTTATATGAAATATGATTCGAGTATTAATCGAATTAAGTTTAATGCAGCATTTAGTGAGAAGTTGTTAAAATTATTTATTACAAAGGATGGAAAATTAGTTGTTCGAATTTCTTTATCTTTCGGTCGAAATATATGTAAAGTTATTGGAGCTGAAGTAGGTAAAGCCTATGATATTTTTATTATGAATAAGCCACCTAATAACAGGTTATTTGTACAAGATACTTGCTATTATCATCCTAGGCCAGGAGGCCGTATAGATTTCTTGTGTGTATATTGTGATAAGGTGCAGCCCACCATGTTTGGTAATCAGATTGTAAATATCTTGGATGTTGTTTCGTTTCAAAGTAATGTAACACACAGGAAATTATATAAACCTTTAAATACGACTAATATTGATGGCATCAGTATTAGATTAACAGATCAAGATGGGGAGCCTGTATATTTTGAAAAGGATGGATGTACGATTGCAGTATTACATATTAGACCCGTTGATATATAATGGCATGAGTAGAGGGAGTTTATCATTCTCTCTTGGCCTGTTTAAACATGAGGGTCGGGTTTGTACCGCTGTCTGTTGACGAGGTAGGGCGATTTATCGCTCCTCGAGGGAAGAGAGGTGGAGCACTGGGCGATATTACTGTTTTTGATAGAAGACATTTAAGAGGAGGTGGAATATTAAGTTTCTTAACTGGTCTAGCTCGTAGAGCAACTCCTTTCCTATTAAAAACTATTATGCCAGCAGCATTGACAATGGGACAGAATGTTTTGCAGGATATAAATGCTGGTCAAGGTACTTTGAAAGATTCAATTAGAAAACGCGGTATGGAAACATTGAAAAGTATAGGTCCTAAATTGTTAGCAGGTGGCCGAATAACGAAAAGAAAAACGAAAAGACCTGCCTATATAAAGAAAATGGATAGATATAAAGACGTGTTTTCATAAAAACAGTACTAGTTGTATGCTAGACGCAGACATGATGAGTGTAAATGCTCCTAGTGCAGCATTGCAAGTTCCTTTAGAAAATTATACAGCTGCTATAAGCGATGGCTTTCCTAAAGTTAGTCCTCATAGAATGGTTGAAAGTACGATATTTTCAAGACAGACACAGGATATTTTACCTGTGAATTCAAGTATTAACAATAAATTTAAAGATTCATATATTGAATTTCGTATCCCGGGAGTTAAGGGTCAATTTATTGATCTTTCGAGCTTGACGCTAGAACTGATGGTTGAATTAACGGGACCTGACGGAATTACGGCTTTAGCGGATATTAAAAATGCATCAATAGTCAATGGTTTGTCCCAGACAATGTTTAAAGCTGTAACTGTTTATTTAAATGAGCAAGTGGTGGAAACTAATTCACTATTTTCATATTTATCATATGTAAAGCTAATGACGACGCTTTCTGAATGTAAAGCTGAAAGATTTAAAGAACTGACGTATTTCTATAATGATGTTTTCCCTGAAAAATATGATGTAGATTATTTTAAGAATGCCTCAGAAGACCTTAAATCTAGATTTGTAAAGTTAAAAACTGAGGGAGTAAATTGTTGCTTTAAACTGCTATTGGACATTACAACTTTAAGCGAATATCTTTTGGATGGAATTGATATTCGTTTGAGATTAGAACTTAACAGTGATCCGTGGGTTATAAACAGTATTGAATCTGGATATAAGTTTAACATAAAACTAGCTAGAATGTGGATTGATCGGATAACTCCATTTGCATCTGGATTGGAGGCTATTAATAGAGCTCTGGCTGAACAAAATACGCCAGTTACATATACGTTTGATAAGACACTCCATAAGACGTTCATTCTCGGTAATGGGCAGCAGAGATTAAGTATTGACCAGCCATGGGGGAGCATTATCCCAGATAAATTATTTATTATGATGATGGATATGGAAGCAATATCAGGAGCGTATACACTTAATCCACTTTATTTCGATCACTGCGATTTATCTAATGTATATATTACACGTGATGGGACAAACTTATTTAATATAACTTGCAAATTCCCGAATAAATGTTCGAAACTATACTACGAGACTCAAAATACAGTAGGCTTTAATGCTTGCAATACCTTGACATATAATTCATTTATAAAAGGAAGAACATTACTGGCATTTAGACTAACGCCTGAGGAATTGAGAGATACCCTTCCTATAGAGGCTTCGGGCAACCTGAGAATTACATTAGAATTTGCTGTTCCAGCGAAATCAAATAAAGTTATTATTTTATTCGGAATTACAACGGGAGTATTGAGAATTTATTCCGATAGGCGAGTTGTGTGTGATACAAGAGCATGAACTGCAAACAAATTAATACGGCATTGAACGATATGAAAGGTAGTAAAGCTAAATATATTGGATGCTATTTAGCGACGGATATATATAGAATAATGAAGCAAATACGGGACAGGCCGATTATGTTTATAATAAATACCTTAGGAAGAGACTCTAAGGAAGTAATGGGTCACTGGATTGCTGTATATAAATCTAAACGGAAAATAGTTATACTTGATTCATATGGAATAAATGTGTATTCGCCATATATTTCAGAGTTTTTAAATTATTATAAAGACTGTGATGTATACACGTTTACAGAGAGACTTCAGAGTTTAAATACTTACGTATGCGGGCTATATGCGATGTTTTTCTGTTACCATCTTTCAAACAAGGATCTAAAAACTGCAATAAAGCTATTTGAAACTAGTTTTACTTATGGAGAATATCTGCAGAATGATAGGAACGTAATGAGGCTATCTTATGCTTTATTTAAAAATATGCCGAGCTGCTATGAAACGCTGTGTTATGATAAGAGCGATATTTGTTGGAAAATGTGCTTGGAGACGACTGGCTGAATGAGGCTATAACAAATTATCTAATGGAAAATGGTGAGTACATTTGTTTCGAGGTTTTATGTGTATGATAAATATTGTACATGTGTAAACGCTATCTGAAACTGTTATTCTTTATTTACAGAGATGAAGAGTGAATAGGACGGATATTATACAAGCGGATTGAGGAGCGAGCTTCTTAGAACTTCGGGCTAAATGAGTCGTTTATTATAAATTGTGTAAACTATGAATTAGATGACTAAATAAATTATAAATAAATAAATAAGTTTTATTAACGCTTAATGTATATATATAAATTATTACGGTGGCGAATGCCGACAATGACTGGTGGATGTCTGGGGCAGGTAATCAGGTGATGATTGCCTCGGGCAGATAGCCTGGGGCAGGTAGCTGGGGCCAGCTTAGATAGTCTCTGAGGCAGTTTCAGTATTAAAGGTTTCATTGAGATGCTTCGGTTGATTTGTATAAAACTGACTGGTTAATGAAAAAGGAATAAAATATTAGTATGTCAGAAAATAGGAAGAGGGAATAATATGAAGAGGAGAGAGAGAGAGAGAGGAGGGACGGTCCAGATATTATGAAGATAAGATAAGATTAAGAGCCGACTGGCTGTCCGGGCGTAAGGTAAATAAAGGTGACGCGAGAGATTGCGAGGTAAGGGGGGAGGGAGGGAGGGGGGTGTGATGTACGAAACACTGAAAACCCTGGCTCACAAACACGAATTTCTAAATTTATATGAATAACTAAGGCTTACATAGACGATTTTTCTAAGTTGAAAACATGTAAAACATGTCCGTAGAGTTCTCCTGGAAGCCCTAAAGAGCTACATACGTTACTTGAATTTGTCCCATAAGGCCTTAACAAACTTCTATGTCTTGGAAATTATTTTTCTCATAAGAACTTTAACAAACTTCAAAAATCAGTGACTGACAAAATTTACCTGAAAACCCTGGCTCACACGCGGGATATTGGACCTCAAAACCCTGGCTCACACTCGGGATTTTGGAACCTGAAAACCATGGCTCACACAGAGGATTTTTGACCTGAAAACCATGGCTCACACAGGGGATTTTTTCCCCCCCAAAAAAAATCCCCTGTGCGTTGCCATCCCTACTACTCTGGAGGCCCCTGGCCGGAGCCGAACCAGGGTTTTACAGCCACATTCTGTCCTACGGTAATCGTGTTTACACTCTAACGTCCCACATCAGATCAGAATGAAATCACTGTGGCGTGATATATCAATGAAAATGATATTGTCCAATCATTTTCACTTATATATCATGCTAATGGGATTTCATTGCTATAGTGGTATTAGTACTGCTTGTGTGAATAGTAGTGCTAGTAGTACAAGTATTAGAGAAAGCATTTTTCTGCTTCAACTAATTTTATTGATTATGCCAGGACTAGTCATATGAACTGAGGCAGTGATAGTAATCACAGTCATGAATAGTTGTGTTAGTACTGCAAATGTAAATAGTTACCTTTGCACTACTAATATGAATAGTAATAGTGCTAGTTCTAGAAATAAATAGTTTCGGAAGTGCTAATAACATAAATAGTGCTGGAAGCATTAATATATTGGATATTTCAAAGCACGGCGTGTAATGTTGAGGCTGTCTTTTGCGGAGTCGAGTCTAGAATATTATAGTCTGCACTTCTAGAAACAGTTTATAATCTAATTTCTGTTCATATTATTTTGCTTCTTTACTTTTAATGTTAATTCAGGAACATTTTCATTATATTTTAAAGCTTTTTGAACCCAATCTATCGTGTAATGTTGCAGTCGGAAATTATTCATTAAGCGTTGAATACAGGCCAGAGAGGTTTTGTGTCTGAGTTTCTGACACTTAGGTAAGAAACTCCAACAATGTGAGATGTAAATTTACCTACTCCAGCGACCATTTCGTTCTCCTATTTCTCTCTCTCTCTTTCTCTCTCTCTCTCTCTCTCTCTCTCTCTCTCTCTCTCTCCCTCTCTCTCTCTCTCTCTCTCTCTCTCTCTCTCTCTCTCTCTCTCTCTCTCTCTCTCTCTCTCTCTCTCTCTCTCTCTCTCTCTCTCTCTCTCTCTCTCTCTCTCTCTCTCTCGCCCTCAGTCTCAAAATAAACATTAAAGCTTCCCAGGAATCCCAGATTTCCACGGAGCACTGATTAACATATCCTGTTATAAACAGCTTTAAACGAAAAAAGTCAGTGATTCTTGAAGGAAAGCACTGAGAACGTTGATGTTAGATCTGAGAGTGTAAGGGACATTCTAAACTTCCCATCAACGAGAAATCAGTCCCAGCTTGGTGAGTCTTCCTGTGGCGGCTTTCACACTCGTAGGACTAAATTGCCTCTCTCCTGGAGCCTCTAGCTGACACCTCAGTCAATACAGCGTCAGCAGCGCCAGGCTCTGCCATCTTATTACCACAGAGCTTCCTCGACACTGGGGAGGAGCAAGGTGTAAAGCTGACAATTTTTCACTCTCGCTTCCTAACTAATGATGTTGATGTGGATGAATTGGCTGTGGATGCAAGCAAGAATAACGAGGTGTGTTGAACATTTTTTCAAAGCCCAACGCAAGTGAGCGCCGGCAAGGCAGAATTTTGTTTAAATATTCGCTAATGCAATGCGTATGATGGCAAGCCGTACTAGCTCTTGTTCCTGTCGCTCTGTTGTTGGCTCCTCATTAACTGTTCCACAACGCTACTGGACCTATTTTACGTGTTCCAGTTACCCTGAATACTTATACCATTCCAGCTGATTTTAGGCTTGAATATTAATTGAACGTTAGATACTTTCAGAAGTAACAAAGGAAGCCTAAGCAATACAAGAGGGAGCCAATCGTAGACAGAGCAGTTACAATACGTCTCAATTCTACATCAGTGTAGCATGTAAGATCGCCAACCAGTCCTCAGACCAAGTCCTTTCCATGAAGCAGTCGGCCACAAAGACGCATTCATCAGTTTTAAAATGCTGTTCATTCAAAATAAGTATTTTCGCAAATATATATGAATATTGTTATATATTAGCATACTGTGTATATTTAAGCATTGGTTAGGTTAGGTTTGGTGTTTAGGTTCTGTTGATGATTAGTTGTATTTGTAGTACGAGGGTGAAGCATTTACAGCGATGTGTTTCAAACAAAATTCGTCTTCGAAATACTTGTTACGGAAGTGTTTGAACGTCATCAGTTCAGAGACGTGTGTAAACCGTTTATCATACATCAGGAGGGGGTTTGGCGGGTGCACAGAATGGAATTTTACCTTTGTTTATGAGAACGGGCTGTGATCCTACCGCCCGTCCTTACACTAGGCTGGTTAAAGCAGCGGCCGTCCTCCCCAGACGCATTAATTAATTTCAACACAGTATGTATTAAAAGTAGTTTTTTGTGTGTATTAAAAATTAAGCCACGTGAGTAACACGTGGCTAAATTTTTTACACGTGGAGTAACAAAAATTTAAACACGTGGAGTAACACAAATGCGAACTAGCTTGAATGGTCCCCAAGCCAATATACAACCGAAAACTCCTCACCCCTCTAAGGATTCGAACCCAGACAGGCAGAGCTTGGTGCATTTTGGCGTATTCAGTACTTAACCAACACTGACTGTTCAAATGGATTAGAAGTCGTCAGTCTTTAACACACCTAATGGCAGCACCCGGTAGTCAATTTTGAGGACCGATATTTTAATTAACAAATGATGTTGATGTGTATCAACATGTATTTTACCTCGCATGTATTTTATTTCATCAAGTCAACTCGCATTTGTGTTACTCACGTGGCCCCACGTGCGAGGTGATTAGACGAAATATCTGCCCCTAAACCTCCGAGTGTTATCGGAGTTGAGTTAAGAGTCTGACAACTTCAAATCCTTTTAAACAGAGAGTGTGGTCTAGCGGGTTAAGTACTGGATACACTAAGGTGCATGGAGCCTCGGCTGTCTGGGTTTGACTCCTTGATGGGTGAGGGTTTTGTGGTTGCATATTGGCTTGGGGACCATTCAAACTTGTTTGCATACACACACACACACACACACACACACACACACACACACACACACACAAATATATATATATATATATAAATATATATATATATATATATATATATATATATATATATATATATATATATATATATATATATATATATATATGTCGTACCTAGTAGCCAGAACGCACTTCTCAGCCTACTATGCAAGGCCCGATTTGCTTAATAAGCCAAGTTTTCCTGAATTAATATATTTTCTCTATTTTTTTTCTCATGAAATGATAAAGCTACCCATTTCATTATATATGAGGTCAATTTATTTTATTGGAGTTAAAATTAACGTAGATATATGACCGAACCTAACCAACCCAACCTAACCTAACCTAACCTAACCTATCTTTATAGGTTAGGGTAGGTTAGGTAGCCGAAAAAGTTATGTTAGGTTAGGTTAGGTAGTCGAAAAAGCATTAATTCAGGAAAACTTGGCTTATTAGGCATATCGGGCCTTGCATAGTAGGCTGAGAAGTGCGCTCTGGCTACTAGGTACGACATATATATATATATATATATATATATATATATATATATATATATATATATATATATATATATATATATATATATATATAAATATATATATATATATATATATATATATAAATATATATATATATATATATATATATATATATATATATATATATATATATATATATATATATATATATATATATATATATATATATATATATATATATGAGGTTTAATTTAGCGATTTATCTATTAAAAAGTTTGTGCATAGATTCTAAAAATATAGTTACGAGTTTTTAGAATTTAAATCACCAGAGTGAATAAATCAGTGAGCGTGAATAAGTCATCGCCCAGTGTGAACAAGTCGTCAGGTAGTATTAATAAATCATCATAAGGGTTAAGGCTTTTCACAACGAATAAATCATCAGTCATCGTGAATAATGCAACAGCTGTGTGAATAAGTCATAACGCAACGTGAATAAGACATCAGTGAGTGTGAATAGCTCATCAACCAGCGTGAATAATTCATTAGCCTGGGTATAACCATCATGCCAGCGTGACAACGCACGCCAATCACCAGAGATGCCGCTGATAATGCTCTCAATATATAATTACATAATCCAGGGGGACAAGAGTTCTCTCCCCGCTATCCGATCTGTATTTCAATAATCTCAAATTCCATTCCAAATATCATTATGCTATTTATTTCGTATCTTAAGCATTATTTCAGTTATATTTCAATTCTTTAAGAATGTCTGTTCATAGATGGGGCTATAATCCCTCTAGCCCCATCTTCCGGGCTGGAAACTCTCAGGGCTCTGAGAAACAATCCAGAAAATACTGCCCACTTAACCTGATTATGATGATTAGTGTAACAATGAAATACTTTTATTATTTAATTATTACTAACTATTGTTAGAGTAATAATAGTTTATTATGACTCTAATCATCACAATCAGGTTAAGTGGACAGTGTTTAATGATTCTTTCTCAGAGCCCTGAGAGTATGCAGCCTAAATTTGTTGATAAAGAAATATTGAAAATTAATGAAATTTGGAAGAAGATAAAATACCCAAAATCCTTCTTGGATGTCTCGTTTGGGCAAGCAAAAAAGACGTTCTACAAACATGCTCCCAAGTCTAAATCAGAACTTAAAAACTCGTTGGTATTACCGTATTCTGAAGGACTGGTAAAACTTGGCCCAGGCCGGAAGAACTTAAATATTAACCCAGTGATCAAAAATAATAATGCAGTCCATTTTAAGTCCATTCTCAATTAAAAGTTCATTTTAATTAAGACCTTGGCCCCGTCCGTAGCGGGTTGTGTGTACTCCATCCCTTGTAGTGAGTGTGTATTTGTTTACATCAACCAAACTGGTAAATATCTTTCTTCACGTTTAAATCATCACTCTTATCCATTTCATTACGCCCAGCACTCTAATGCATTGTATTTATATTCCAGGTTATGTGACCATTCTATCGGCTTCAGAGGGGCCAAGTGTATTGTTAAAAGTAAGGGTATCTTTGAACGAAATATGATTAAGTCAGCTCTGATCAGACAATGTAAAAACATCCTTCTTGAGATTATCTTGAGGTTATCTTGAGATGATTTCGGGCCTTTTTAGTGTCCTCGCGGTCCGGTCCTCGACCAGGCCCTGGGAGGGCCTCGTAGCCTGGTGGATAGCGCGCAGGGCTCGTAATTCTGCGGCGCGGGTTCGATTCCCGCACGAGGCAGAAACAAATGGGCAAAGTTTCTTTCACCCTGAATGCCCCTGTTACCTAGCAGTAAAATAGGTACCTGGGTGTTAGTCAGCTGTCACGGGCTGCTTCCTGGGGGTGGAGGCCTGGTCGAGGACCGGGCCGCGGGGACACTAAAGCCCCGAAATCATCTCAAGATAACCTCAAGAGGCCTCCACCCCCAGGCAGCAGCCTATGACAGCTGACTAACTCCCAGGTACCTATTTACTGCAAGGTAACAGGAGCATCAGGGTGAAAGAAACTCTGCCTATTGTTTCTCGCCGGCGCCCGGGATCGAACACAGGATCACGCGACCTGTGTTCTGTCCGCTCAGCCACCGGCTCCCCATTATTGTAAGCCCTGGCATGTACAGATTAGATCCCCATATAACCTGGTACCTGGTTGATACCTGGTTGATGGGGTTCTGGGAGTTCTTCTACTCCCCAAGCCCGGCCCGAGGCCAGGCTCGACTTGTGAGAGTTTGGTCCACCAGGCTGTTGCTTGGAGCGGCCCGCAGGCCCACATACCCACCACAGCCCGGTTGGTCCGGCACTCCTTGGAGGAATAAATCTAGTCCTAAGCTTTAATATAGCACATCAATACAATGTAGCATACATTTTTTGGAAGTTTCCCACCGGCAGCACTTTTAGGGCTTAAACGCTATTCTCCTGTGTTTTGTTGATTCCCTTATTACCACTGTAAGAGGAAGGACCCTTTTTTTGTAAGTTTATTCTTAGTTCATTTTTCCCTGACCATTTTTCTTTTATTTTTTTCATAAAGTAAGGTTTCATCCCCATTTCTTGATGGTCAGGTGACCTATCTCTCCCTGAGGACTGGCTAGAAGGTTTGTCCACCACCGCTTCCCTCCTCACTCTAATCCTTCAAATTCCTGGTTTTCCTGAACACACACAAACACACACATTTATATATATATATATATATATATATATATATATATATATATATATATATATACATATACATATATATATACATTCACATATATATATATATATATATTATATATATATATATATATATATATATATATATATATATATATATATATATATATATATATATATATATATATATATGAATGGGATTGGGTGGATATAAATAAACCCAACCTAGAGTACATAAAAACATCATCACCAAAAACCTCTCCCACCACATCAAAGCCCATCTACACCAGACAATAGCAGAAGGTTCGCCCTCTGTAATATGGTATCTTCAGGCCACCAAGCTAGAATGGTTAAACATCCCAAAAGGAATCCACAGGAAAATAACAGTTCGGTTAAATAGACTACGTCTAGATTACAGATGCAACTGGAAGATTGGTGAACCCAGACAGAAGGAATGCATCTTTTACCAAACAGTCACTGAAAAGCCACTACTTCACTATCTCCTGGAATGTGAAGCAGCCAATGTCCCATGCTAACTGCCTGCTACCCTTCCACGGACGCAGTGTGATTCCGTCTGGTCGGCCGGCAAAGCTAACAGAGTCACGGTTCAGTAGGTTGCGGGGCTCTCTCTCCGCTGGACACTGAGCAGAGGCAAGGCTTCTTTTAATGATGTCGTTGACTTCGTCGTGTCTAGTGTGCCAACCACCCGATTTTCCACAGTGCAGGCCATGCAATTCATATTCGTCAGCATCTGCCTCGCCGCAAATATGCCTCGCCGCAGTATATATATATATATATATATATATATATATATATATATATATATATATATATATATATATATGTCGTACCTAGTAACCAGAACGCACTTCTTGGCCTACTATGCAAGGCCCGATTTGCCTAATAAGCCAAGTGTTCCTGAAATAATATATTTTCTCTAATTTTTTTCTTATGAAATGATAAAGCTACCCATTTCATTACGTATGAGGTCAATTTTTTTTATTGGAGTTAAAATTAACGTAGATATATGACCGAACCTAACCAACCCTACCTAACCTAACCTAACCTATCTTTATAGGTTAGGTTAGGTTAGGTAGCCGAAAAAGTTAGGTTAGGTTAGGTTAGGTAGGTTAGGTAGTCAAAAAACAATTAATTCATGAAAACTTGGCTTATTAGGCAAATTGGGCCTTGCATAGTAGGCTGAGAAGTGCGTTCTGGCTACTAGGTACGACATATATATATATATATATATATATATATATATATATATATATATATATATATATATATATATATATATATATATATATATATATATATATATATATATATATATATATATATATATATATATGTCGTACCTAGTAGCTAGAACGGCCTTCTGAGCCTACTATGGAAAGCCCGATTTGCCTAATAAGCCAAGTTTTCCTGAATTAATATATTTTCTCTAATTTTTTTCTTATGAAATGATAAAGCTACCCATTTCATTATGTATGAGGTCAATTTTTTTTTATTGGAGTTAAAATTAACGTAGATATATGACCGAACATAACCAACCCTACCTAACCTAACCTAACCTATCTTTATTGGTTAGGTTTGGTTAGGTAGCCGAAAAAGTTACGTAAGGTTAGGTTAGGTAGGTTAGGTAGTCGAAAAAAAATTAATTCATGAAAACTTGGCTTATTAGGCAAATCGGGCCTTGCATTGTAGGCTGAGAAGTGCGTTCTGGCTACTAGGTACGACATATATATATATATATATATATATATATATATATATATATATATATATATATATATATATATATATATATATATATATATATATATATATATATATATATATATATATATATATTAGTATATTTTGGTAGCAGTCTTTCCTGTAGACATATATTATTAAATATGACCGAAAAAGTAAGATTAATAATTCTAACACGAATTTTCTCAATCTTTCGTACATTACGCTTCACTGTTGGAGGTAAATAAAAAATCACTTCTCCAAAATTCATTTTTATTTCTAGTCTGACGCGACACGGGCGCGTTTCGTAAAACTTATTACATTTTCAAAGACTTCACAAATACACAACTGATTAGAACTTACGTCTCTCTGATATTATATCTACATTTGAGTGAGGTGGGAAGGATGATGTGGCATTAACACAAGACAGAACAGGGGATATTAATAGGGTATTAAAAGTATCAACACAAGACAGAACAGAAACAATGGGTATTGAATAGAAGTGTTTGTAGAAAGCCTATTGGTCCATATTTCTTGATGCTTCTATATTGGAGCGGAGTCTTGAGGTGGGTAGAATATAGTTGTGCAATAATTGGCTGTTGATTGCTGGTGTTGACTTCTTGATGTGTAGTGCCTCGCAAACGTCAAGCCGCCTGCTATCGCTGTATCTATCGATGATTTCTGTGTTGTTTACTAGGATTTCTCTGGCGATGGTTTGGTTATGGGAAGAGATTATATGTTCCTTAATGGAGCCCTGTTGCATATGCATCGTTAAACGCCTAGAAAGAGATGTTGTTGTCTTGCCTATATACTGGGTTTTTTGGAGCTTACAGTCCCCAAGTGGGCATTTGAAGGCATAGACGACGTTAGTTTCTTTTAAAGTGTTCTGTTTTGTGTCTGGAGAGTTTCTCATGAGTAGGCTGGCCGTTTTTCTGGTTTTATAGTAAATCGTCAGTTGTATCCTCTGATTTTTGTCTGTAGGGACAACGTTTCTATTAACAATATCTTTCAGGACCCTTTCCTCCGTTTTATGAGCTGTGGAAAAGAAGTTCCTGTAAAATAGTCTAATAGGGGGTATAGGTGTTGTGTTAGTTGTCTCTTCAGAGGTTGCATGGCTTTTCACTTTCCTTCTTATGATGTCTTCGATGAAACCATTGGAGAAGCCGTTATTGACTAGAACCTGCCTTACCCTACAGAGTTCTTCGTCGACTTGCTTCCATTCTGAGCTGTGGCCTAGAGCACGGTCGACGTATGCATTAACAACACTCCTCTTGTACCTGTCGGGGCAGTCGCTGTTGGCATTTAGGCACATTCCTATGTTTGTTTCCTTAGTGTAGACTGCAGTGTGGAAACCTCCGCCCTTTTCCATGACTGTTACATCTAGAAAAGGCAGCTTCCCATCCTTTTCCGTCTCGTAAGTGAAACACAGCACGGAACTCCGCTCAAATGCCTCCTTCAGCTCCTGCAGATGTCTGACATCAGGTACCTGTGTAAAAATGTCGTCAACATACCTGCAGTATATGGCCGGTTTCAAGTTCATGTCGACTAAGACTTTTTGCTCGATGGTACCCATGTAGAAATTTGCAAACAGGACACCTAGGGGAGAACCCATGGCGACCCCATCTACTTGCTTATACATGTGCCCATCCGGGCTCAAGAAGGGTGCCTCTTTAGTACAAGCTTGGAGTAGTTTCCTCAGAATACTTTCTGGCATGTCAAGAGGAGTACAGGCTGGATCACGATACACTCTGTCGGCTATCATTCCGATTGTCTCGTCCACAGGTACGTTGGTAAACAGCGATTCTACGTCCAACGAGGCTCTTATCCCTGTGGCCCGTGTGCCCCGCAGTAAGTCCACAAATTCCTTTGGAGACTTCAGGCTGAAGGCGCAAGGAACATAAGGAGTCAGCAGGCCGTTGAGTCGCTTCGCCAGTCTGTACGTGGGTGTGGGTATCTGGCTAATGATTGGCCGAAGTGGGTTTCCAGGCTTGTGCGTCTTGACATTTCCGTACGCATATCCAGGTTTATATTCCCCAATGATCTTTGGCAGGTGGAGTCCGGATTTCTTGGCGTTCACAGTTTCGATCAGTTTGTTGACCTTTGCTTTTAATTCGGCTGTAGTGTCCTTCGTTACCCTTTGGAACTTAGTTTGGTCAGAGACTATGATGTTCATTTTCGCCAGATATTCGTCTTTTTTAAGAATGACATATATTGGCGACTTGTCACCTCTCCTGACAACTATCTCCTTGTTCTCACGAAGGCTTTTAGCTGCCGCTTTAAGCTCGGGGGACAGTATGGTGCTTCTGTAGTTGCCTCGATTCTTTCCTCCTTCTGCAATAAGTTCTGCTTGTAAGGTATCTTTGGTAGTGACCTTCTTTTGTGTCTCGAGGTCGAATATGTCGTCCAACAGAATTTCCAACTCTACTTTCCGGGCCATCCTCACAGACCAACATCACCTCAGCACTGAAACAAGGATTATCAAGAAACTAACAACATTATATGGAGGACCTATGGCAATTCCACGACCAAGAGATGGCTTCCTGAACCTTGCAAGAATTAACCTCACTGAGGACCAAGTCACTCTCCTAAATCTGGGCATAAACTGTCATGTTATGTCCAGACCGAGTGAAATGGCCCGGAAAGTAGAGTTGGAAATTCTGTTGGACGACATATTCGACCTCGAGACACAAAAGAAGGTCACTACCAAAGATACCTTACAAGCAGAACTTATTGCAGAAGGAGGAAAGAATCGAGGCAACTACAGAAGCACCATACTGTCCCCCGAGCTTAAAGCGGCAGCTAAAAGCCTTCGTGAGAACAAGGAGATAGTTGTCAGGAGAGGTGACAAGTCGCCAATATATGTCATTCTTAAAAAAGACGAATATCTGGCGAAAATGAACATCATACTCTCTGACCAAACTAAGTTCCAAAGGGTAACGAAGGACACTACAGCCGAATTAAAAGCAAAGGTCAACAAACTGATCGAAACTGTGAACGCCAAGAAATCCGGACTCCACCTGCCAAAGATCATTGGGGAATATAAACCTGGATATGCGTACGGAAATGTCAAGACGCACAAGCCTGGAAACCCACTTCGGCCAATCATTAGCCAGATACCCACACCCACGTACAGACTGGCGAAGCGACTCAACGGCCTGCTGACTCCTTATGTTCCTTGCGCCTTCAGCCTGAAGTCTCCAAAGGAATTTGTGGACTTACTGCGGGGCACACGGGCCACAGGGATAAGAGCCTCGTTGGACGTAGAATCGCTGTTTACCAACGTACCTGTGGACGAGACAATCGGAATGATAGCCGACAGAGTGTATCGTGATCCAGCCTGTACTCCTCTTGACATGCCAGCAAGTATTCTGAGGAAACTACTCCAAGCTTGTACTAAAGAGGCACCCTTCTTGAGCCCGGATGGGCACATGTATAAGCAAGTAGATGGGGTCGCCATGGGTTCTCCCCTAGGTGTCCTGTTTGCAAATTTCTACATGGGTACCATCGAGCAAAAAGTCTTAGTCGACATGAACTTGAAACCGGCCATATACTGCAGGTATGTTGACGACATTTTTACACAGGTACCTGATGTCAGACATCTGCAGGAGCTGAAGGAGGCATTTGAGCGGAGTTCCGTGCTGTGTTTCACTTACGAGACGGAAAAGGATGGGAAGCTGCCTTTTCTAGATGTAACAGTCATGGAAAAGGGCGGAGGTTTCCACACTGCAGTCTACACTAAGGAAACAAACATAGGAATGTGCCTAAATGCCAACAGCGACTGCCCCGACAGGTACAAGAGGAGTGTTGTTAACGCATACGTCGACCGTGCTCTCAGCCACAGCTCAGAATGGAAGCAAGTCGACGAAGAACTCTGTAGGGTAAGGCAGGTTCTAGTCAATAACGGCTTCTCCAATGGTTTCATCGAAGACATCATAAGAAGGAAAGTGAAAAGCCATGCAACCTCTGAAGAGACAACTAACACAACACCTATACCCCCTATTAGACTATATTACAGGAACTTCTTTTCCACAGCTCATAAAACGGAGGAAAGGGTCCTGAAAGATATGGTTAATAGAAACGTTATCCCTACAGACAAAAATCAGAGGATACAACTGACGATTTACTATAAAACCAGAAAAACGGCCAGCCTACTCATGAGAAACTCTCCAGACACAAAACAGAACGCTTTAAAAGAGACTAACGTCGTCTATGCCTTCAAATGCCCACTTGGGGACTGTAAGCTCCAAAAAACCCAGTATATAGGCAAGACAACAACATCTCTTTCTAGGCGTTTAACGATGCATAAGCAACAGGGCTCCATTAAGGAACATATAATCTCTTCCCATAACCAAACCATCGCCAGAGAAATCCTAGTAAACAACACAGAAATCATCGATAGATACAGCGATAGCAGGCGGCTTGACGTTTGCGAGGCACTACACATCAAGAAGTCAACACCAGCAATCAACAGCCAATTATTGCACAACTATATTCTACCCACCTCAAGACTCCGCTCCAATATAGAAGCATCAAGAAATATGGACCAATAGGCTTTCTACAAACACTTCTATTCAATACCCATTGTTTCTGTTCTGTCTTGTGTTGATACTTTTAATACCCTATTAATATCCCCTGTTCTGTCTTGTGTTAATGCCACATCATCCTTCCCACCTCACTCAAATGTAGATATAATATCAGAGAGACGTAAGTTCTAATCAGTTGTGTATTTGTGAAGTCTTTGAAAATGTAATAAGTTTTACGAAACGCGCCCGTGTCGCGTCAGACTAGAAATAAAAATGAATTTTGGAGAAGTGATTTTTGATTTACCTCCAACAGTGAAGCGTAATGTACGAAAGATTGAGAAAATTCGTGTTAGAATTATTAATCTTACTTTTTCGGTCATATTTAATAATATATATATATATATATATATACATATATATATATATATATATATATATATATATATATATATATATATATATATATATATATATATATATATATATATATATGTCGTACCTAGTAGCCAGAACGCAATTCTCAGCCTACTATGCAAGGCCCGATTTGCCTAATAAGCCAAGTTTTCATGAATTAATTGTTTTTCGACAACCTAACCTACCTAACCTAACCTAACCTAACTTTTTCGGCCACCTAACCTAACCTAACCTATTAAGATAGGTTAGGTTAGGTTAGGTAGGGTTGGTTAGGTTTGGTCATGTATCTACGTTAATTTTAACTCCAATAAATTTTTTTTTACCTCATACATAATGAAATGGGTAGCTTTATCATTTCATAAGAAAAAAATTAGAGAAAATATATTAATTCAGGAAAACTTGGCTTATTAGGCAAATCGGGCCTTGCGTAGTAGGCTGAGAAGTGCGTTCTGGCTACTAGGTACGACATATATATATATATATATATATATATATATATATATGTCGTACCTAGTAGCCAGAACACACTTCTCAGCCTACTATGCAAGACCCGATATGCCTAATAAGCCAAGTTTTCCTGAATTAATTTATTTTCTCTAATTTTTTTCTTATGAAATGATAAAGCTACCCATTTCATTATGTATGAGGTCAATTTTTTTTTTATTGGAGTTAAAATTAACGTAGATATATGACCGAACCTAACCAACCCTACCTAACCTAACCTAACCTACCCTTATAGGTTAGGTTAGGTTAGGTAGCCGAAAAAGTTAGGTTAGGTTAGGTTAGGTAGATTAGGTAGTCGAAAAATAATTAATTCATGAAAAATTGGCTTATTAGGCATATCGGGCCTTGCATAGTAGGCTGAGAAGTGTGTTCTGGCTACTAGGTACGACATATATATATATATATATATATATATATATATATATATATATATATATATATATATATATATATATATATATATATATATATATATATATAACTACATTACTCGGAATATTCAGAATAAGAATGATTTACGCGAACCATGTAACTCGTTAAGCCTCGTAACGGGCGCGTTTACCAAGCTTAACACTGCACAAGGTCCGCTGAACACCCAGTTTCCTTTTGTTTGGTGAAAACAAACAACTAACAGCATCGGTGCTTTCAGAGATCAGCAGCAGGAAATGAGCGCCCGTTACGTAGTGAAAGAGAGAGCGAACATTGAGCTCCGGGGCTTTTGTCTTCCCAGGGGATGTAGAGATAAATCCAGAGAGGAAGTGAATCCTTGACGATATGAACATGAACCCTTAGAGAACCGCTGATAATATAATGATGACCCCAGAGGAAGAGAACCGCTGAGAATATAATGATGACCCCAGAGGAAGAGAACCGCTGAGAATATAATGATGACCCCAGAGGAAGAGAACCGCTGAGTATATAATGATGACCCCAGAGGAAGAGAACCGCTGATAATATAATGATGACCCCAGAGGAAGAGAACCGCTGAGAATATAATGATGACCCCAGAGGAAGAGAACCGTTGAGAAAATAATGAGGACCAAAGAGGAAGAGAACCGCTGTGAATATAATGAGGACCAAAGAGGAAGAGAACTGTAGAGAATACAATGACGAGTCGAGAGAGAACCGCCGAGAAAATATTGATGAACCCAGGAGGGGGGACAGAACCGCGGAGAATATAAAGATGAACCCAGAGAGAACCGCTGAGAGTATAATGATGACCCCAGAGAAAGAAAAATGCTGAGAATACAATGATAATGATGACCCCAGAGAAAGAAAAATGCTGAGAATACAATGATGAGAACAGAGAGAACCGCTGAGAATGTAATGATGAGAACAGAGAGAACCGCTGAGAATATAATAATGAACTCAAAGGTAAAGAACGCTGATGATATAATGAAGAATCCTGAGAAAACCGCTGAGAATATAATGATGAACCAAGAGAGAGAGAGGCGGACCCGCTTGAGAGTTGCAGGTTCCGGCAGACCCGACACGCAGCTAATGATCGGATCTGTGAGGAGTAAATAGTGGTGTTTGCCTTGAAAATAAAGGATTGAGCTGCAGACTGGTAAGAAATAATGAAGTGATGGTGAAGAGATGGGGGCGAGACAGGGGTGGAGATGATTAGGGAGAGGGTGAAGGGAGGTGGGAGATGAGGGAAATAGAGCAAGAGTGGGGATGGAGGCGAGTCGAGAGAGAGAGAGAGAGAGAGAGAGAGAGAGAGAGAGAGAGAGAGAGAGAGAGAGAGAGAGAGAGAGAGAGAGAGAGAGAGAGAGAGAGAGAGAGAGAGAGAGAGAGAGAGAGAGAGAGAGAGAGAGAGAGAGAGAGAGAGAGGGAGAGAGAGAGAGAGAGAGAGAGAGAGAGAGAGAGAGAGAGAGAGAGAGAGAGAGAGAGAGAGAGAGAGAGGGGAGAGAGAGAGAGAGAGAGAGAGAGAGAGAGAGAGAGAGAGAGAGAGAGAGAGAGAGAGAGAGAGAGAGGGGAGAGAGAGAGAGAGAGAGAGAGAGAGAGAGAGAGAGAGAGAGAGAGAGAGAGAGAGAGAGAGAGAGAGAGAGAGAGAGAGAGGGGGAGAGAGAGAGAGAGAGAGAGAGAGAGAGAGAGAGAGAGAGAGAGAGAGAGAGAGAGAGAGAGAGAGAGAGAGAGAGAGAGAGAGAGAGGGAGAGAGAGAGAGAGAGAGAGAGAGAGAGAGAGAGAGAGAGAGAGAGAGAGAGAGGGAGAGAGAGAGAGAGAGAGAGAGAGAGAGAGAGAGAGAGAGAGAGAGAGAGAGAGAGAGAGAGAGAGAGAGAGAGAGAGAGAGAGAGAGAGAGAGAGAGAGAGAGAGAGAGAGAGAGAGAGAGAGAGAGAGAGAGAGAGGAGAGAGAGAGAGAGAGAGAGAGAGAG
>NC_091196.1:12627269-12729963 GCF_040958095.1 Procambarus clarkii
GAGAGGAGAGAGAGAGAGAGAGAGGGAGAGAGAGAGAGAGAGAGAGACCCTCCTTATCCTATTTACTCTCCAGGCTTTCCTTATCCTATACACTATCCAGACCCTCCCTACCCCATAGCAAATAAGGATGCATCCACACTCAGAATATCATGATATTCCCGTGCAGTCCCCGTGGCGTAGAGGTAAAGTACTCGCCCGATGCTTCGCGAGTGCTTTGGCCTGCCTTCGTATCCTGGCCTGGGACGATGGACTGTCCCCCAGTCCTCTCCACCATTCCCCCCTCCCCTGTCCCCTCGTCCTCCCAATATTCCCCACTCCCCCGTCCCCTCGTCCTCCCAACCATTCCCCACTCCCTCCATCCCCTCGGCCTCCCCTTCTTCTTCTTCTTGATAGTAGGTGCAGTTTGCATGAAGGGTTTGACCTCCCGATGACTACACCAGTACAGATGTTGGGAGAGGCGTTTATGTTGAGGATGATAAGAGTTTCAAAAGTGATTGTTGCGTTGTGCTGTAGATAGTGGAGCGGCGACTAAACCAGAGGTGTGTGTTGTTGGGAGATTACCTCCGTAGGGCTTGATGTTGTGTTTATGGCGTCAGCTGACCCTTGGGGGTGCGACAAGGCAGTTGTTTTCTGTGTTTAGCTGTTGGTGGCGCCAGGTATAAATGTGGTGCCGGTCAGATGTGATCCAATTTGTTGGTCGACTGGAGATATTTAGCCAGTGCTTTGACTATTTGGTATTTTTCTTGTGAAGAGTGGTCACCACTTCCAAATATATGCTCGATGGTAAAGGGTATTTTAAATGAAATAAGTACTTGTTTGAAATTTACTCTGGCACTATAATGTTGGAAGCAGTGAAGGAGATAGTGTTCGATTGTTTCAGGCACCTGACAGTGGATGCAGAGTTCGTTGATGTCTGTTCTGTACTTAGAGCTGTGTGCTGCCAGGTTGGTGTGTCCCAGACTTAATCTGGTTATCGTTACATCAATTTCTCTGCTTTTATATCTGACATGTTTTCAAGTTTCCCATTTCTTTTTAATGGACCCATAGTACAAAGGTGAGCATGACGAGTTTTCCATTTCGTCGCAAAATCATGGGTGATGGTATTTTTGAAGGCGCCTTTACGTGCAACATGGGGAATTGGATGACGGGTAATGTGAGGCGTGTTGTGCATTGTTTAAGCTAGTTGATCTACTAGTTCATTATGGAGAATACCACAATGCGCTGGGACTCATTAGATAGAGGTATCATAACCGTTCAATCGATGTTCATGAAGAAGTTGAAGACATGGGTAAACAAACTCCTTGCACGTTGTTGAAGAGTACGTAATTGCTTGAATCGCACTCTTGTTTATGTCCCGATTGGTAATGTTGTGATTATTTAGAGAGCTTGATAAAAGGCATATAATTTAGCTGTGAAAATAGATGGCGGTCTGGTAACCGCCATCCCTGCTTCAGATGGTATTCCGGTATCCATACAGCGCTAGTGACCGAGGGTACGTTGTTCATGAGGATGCGAAACCCATCTGTATAAATCGCTGTGGTATTTGGGTAGCAATTTTTCATTGTTGAGGTAAAGACTGAGGCTATGGCTGAGTTTGGTGCAGACTTTGGAATGTTGTCTTCGAATTGTATTGATGCATTAAGAGTTGTATAAAGCCAAGGTGGAATAGGGGGAAGAGTAAGTTGGGTTTCCGAGTTTTGGAGTAGAGAGAGGTCAATATTGAGGTTATTTGTAGCCCGTGTGAGGAAAGATTGCGAGTGATTGGTTGGGAAGCGGGGGTTATGTGGGTTAACTGTTGGGTTAATTTTTTATCTGTATGGGTATGTCTGGTGAGCAGTGGTACAGAGTGACAGATAGTTTGCACACATTATGTCTCGTCTGGTGGCTATGCTTGTGAGGCCCGGTTTTCCCATAAAGTCCGAGGATAGGTGTGGAACGCATTGCGCCACATATAAGTCACATGGCATTGTTTTGGATGACCTCTAGGCTCTGTAGGTTAGTAGGCGCAGCCGACGCATATGCTTGGCAACAATAATCTAGTTGGCTGCAAATGTAGGTTGTATAGAAACGAAGCAAGATTTTATGGTGTGCTCCCCAGGTGGTGCCAGTAAGGGCTTTCAGTATAACAAGTCGGGGTTGCGTCGTCTGTTTAAGGTGTTGAATGTGTGCTTTCCAGGTAAGTGAGAGCGAGTCTAAGTGCATGCCACGGAATTTATTTTTTCATAAGTGCTGGATGGGAGTGTTGTGTATTGTGAGGGTGGGTAGATGAGCCAGTCTTTTTTTAGTGAAAATTTGATAATAGGGTTTGGTAGTATTAACTTGAAGGCCCCATTGTTGTGTCTAATCTATGAGGTGATCAAGTGCTGTTTGCAGTGTTGAGACTGTATTAGGTAAGGCATTGTCTGAATAATACAATGTTAAGTCGTCAGCGTACGCCGAGAGGTGAACAGAATGGGTGTTAGGCAAACCTGCTAAGAATGCAGCAAAAAGGATTGAGCTTAGTATGGAGCCTTGCGGGACACCCGTTTGTACTGGGAAGCCATCGGAAAACTCGCCTTGTATATAGACTTTAGAGGTCCTGTTCGTAAGATAGGACTGTAACCATAAAAGTAATCTTCCCTGTACGCCTAAACGCGCAAGCTTTGCCAAGAGGCAAGTATGAGGAATGCTATCAAAAGCACCTTTGAGGTCTAGGTAAAGAACAATACAAAAATTGCTGCTTCTGAGGGAGGTGCGATTTTCATGTTCAAGGCAGAGTATTTGATCGAGTGCAGAGCATTGCGGTCGAAATCCAGCTTGGAGTGACGGTATAATATTATTATACTCTAGGTACCATTGGAGGCGAGTATGTACAAGTCTTTCCATGACTTTACTGAGGCATGATAGTAGGGAAATAGGTCTGTATGACGCAGGTTGGGATGGGTCTTTTCCTGGTTTAAGGAAAGGAATAATAATACTGGTCTGCCGTTGTGAGGGAATATTTCCGTGAGTCCAGCATAGGTTGTAATAGTTTAGAAGAGTACTATGTGCAGTTGATGGAAGATACTTAATGAGGTCATATGGAATTCCATCCTCTCCAGGTGCCTTGCCAAGAGGTAGGCGGGTTAAGGCTAATTGTAGCTCGCTTAAGGTGTACATGTTGTCGACGCCGAGCATGGGCAACAGTGTGGCACGGTAAATTTCTTGTCTGAGGGGGAGTTCTTGGGCATGAAGGAAGGGTTTTGAGAGGGTAACTTTAAGACATTCAGCAAGAACATTTGCACGCTCCTGAGGTGTTTGACAGAGTGAACCGTTGATCAAGGAAAACGAAGGGAATGTTGGGCGACCTTTAATGCTGTTAAATGTAGCCCAGACTTTTGAATGTGGTGTGGTGAGTGTGAGGCTATCACAAAATTTCGCCCATGATGCTCGCTTTGCTGACTATATGTTTTTTTTTTTGCTTCTGCTGTGGCCCGCCGGAGATTAACCCAGTTCTGTAGGGAGGGTTGATGTCTTTGTTTTTGTATGGCTCGTCGGCATAAAGTGACTGTTTGTGCACATTCCGCGTTCCACCACATTTAAGTGGTTTGTTGGACCTATGTCCTGAAGTTTTCTTGAGCATTTGGGTGGCTGCAGAATTTATGGCTGATATGATTGTGGACAGTCGCGTGTTTGGGTCTACATCGTCTGTATCTGGGAGACAGATGGTATCAGCCCATTTTTTCTTATCTAGTTTCTTAATGTTCCACTTGTGGAGCGTTAGAGGGTGGGTTGGTGGCTGAAAGTTAGTAAATTTTATAATGAGAGGTTTGTGGTCACTTCCAATATCTGGTCCAGTATGAAACTGTAGATCATGTTGAAAGTGCGCCGAGCCAAAGCAGATGTCCAGTGAGGCTTCATAATTGGTTCTGTAGTTAAAGTAGGTTGCAAGGTAGGGCGGCGAAAGAAGAATATCTGGTGTAGTGTCTAAGTAGTTATATAGATCGGTTCCTGCAGTGTTTTGGGTGCCTCTACTCCATGTGGGGTGGTTTGTATTGAGATCACCTGTAACAATGATCGCTTGCCGTAATTGGTTAAGATAGAATTCCAGTTCATTTAAGTTTATTGTGCCACCAGGGTTGTATATACCCAGAAAGAATATGTGTGTACCATTGTAAGGTATTAGGCATGCTAAAGTTTCTAGTTTACCATTCACAAAATGTGTAAGTGTTACAGGTTTACATGTCATATTACTCCGTGTTAGGAGGAAAATACCACCACCCATACGGTTTGATCTGTCCAGTCTCTGCATTTGAAAGTTTTTAAAAATAGGATTTTGTTTGGGGGTGAGCCAAGATTCGGTTATGAAAGCTAAGTCTGGTTTCGATGAGTAAAGAAATTGTTTAAGTTCTGTGAGGGATGTTTTAATGCTTTTTGCGTTCCAAGTCATGAAGGTTAGGGGAGTCATTTAGGATGTTTGGGTTATGAATGTGTCTGTTTTTCTTGGTATACCAATAGTAGTACGTGTTGGATACCTAGATGTGGATGTGGGCTGTGTCTTACTCTTGGTACTGGCGGTTTGGGTTTGTGGCAAGTCAGCCTGGGGAATGATTTTGGTAAGGCGTGCTAAGGAGTTATTTATGAGTTTTTCCATCATCTGTTCAAACAATATGTGTCCAGCAATGGTAGCTTTGTTTGGGCGGATGTCAGTGTCTGTAGCTGTTGATGGGATGTCTTTTGGGTCAACCTCAGAGGTGGATTGTGTTACTTGTGTAAAGAATTTAGTTTGAAGTCGGTCCAGCGTCTTTTCTACTGCATTTTCGATGCGTGTGACAAAAGTTTCAACAAGATCATTTTCAATTCGAGTGACAAGAGTTTCAACAAGATCAGGACTCATTTTTGCATTTTGTGAGTGATGGGTGGACCCTGGGGTTGTGGGAGTGTCGGTGACAGACATATCAGGTACACGAAAAGGTTGTGGCTGAGTGTGAGGTAGTGTTTGATGATGGGCTGAGTTAGGTTGTTTCAATGCACTACTGTATAGCAGGTTGTTGGTAGGGAGAACCTTAGTTTTTGCTGCTGCTGCTATGTATGAAGGACATTGTTTGAATGTAATGTCGTGGTCGCCACCACAGTTTGAGCAGGTGAGTGTATCTGATGTACAATCTTGCGTGCAATGGGAACCAGAGCATTTGCCACATTTAATGTCTTTGGTGCAGCCTTTCCAGGTATGGTTAAAACCTTTACTTTTAAATCACTGAGTGAGACGTGGTATATACACCTCCAGTTTATGGAGGAAGCCGTTTAACCAAATCCTCTCAGGGGGAATGTAGTCTAGCAAGGTAAGCAGGGCAGTACCTGTATCACTCAGTTCTCAATTTGTTCTTCGCATAAATTTTTTGATTCCATGGATCGGGATGTCATGTGTCTCAAGTGATGCCTTGATGTCGTCAACACTGATGTCTACCACATGTCGGGTTACATATTTTGTTAATCGGTCCCCTAATGATTTGTAGCACTTGACTTTGTGGCCACAGATGTCAGTAATGTCTGAAAGCTTTAGTTCTTCGCCATGTTTGTGGTCCACTGCGATCAGGTTTTTTTGTTTATTTGGTCTCATATCGTGCACGTTGATCCCGAATATCTTGGGAATGGCATTATATAAGATACTTTGTGCTCGGCTATTTCTGAACACGTTTTCCTCTTCGCCATCAAAGGCAATGATGAAAGTTTGCAAATCAGAAGAACTTGGCCTACCTCGGTTGAGCTGTGGAGGTTGATACTGAGGCCGCGTGGTGCCGGCATGGTCTCTGTTTACCTCTGTAAGTTGGCGGCGCTTCGCCTCCAGTCTGTTTGCCTTGCTGTGATGTTTGCTGTCTAGGAAATCTCCATCTAGATCTTCTAGGACCGGGTGACGTTCATGATCTAAATGTGTGGTATGCAACAGTGGTTTCCCAGTGTCCTCAAAGGTATCGTCAGTGTTTGTAGGAGAGACGCTGCGTGAACCTCAACCAGTCACCATGAAGCTCCTCCTCCTCATGACGCTCGTCCTCCCCACCACTCTACTCTCCGCTGTCCCCTCTTCTTCCCCACCATCACCCAGTTCCCTGTCCCCTTGTCCTCCCTACTATTCTCCATACCCCCGTCCCCTCGTCCTCACCATCCCCAACTCCCCCGTCTACTCGTCCTCCCCACCATTTCCCCCTCCCACTGGCCCCTCATCCTCCCAACCATCCCTCCGGCCCGTCCCCTCTTCCCTCCACCATTCCCCACTCCCTCGCCCGATGCATTCCCAAACGATTTGATGTTCCCATCAGAAAATATGGAACATCAAATGATCTAATGTTCCCATCACTACAAAATAAGAACAGGAAAAAAACGAAAAGAAAAACAATTAAAAGAAAAACAAAATAACTATACTTACGAAATGAACGGTATGATTAATCGGAGATTAGCGATTTTGAGCAAACGAGCATTTACAATGCTCGTTTGCTCATATATATATATATATATATATATATATATATATATATATATATATATATATATATATATATATATATATATATATATATATATATATATATATATATATATATATTGTGACGGTAACGCGTTGGTGTTCGGCTGTTTAAGGCTAGGGGTATGGCCTCGTCACATAGTTATAAAAAAAAATAGAAAAAACTGGAACTTCGTCTGTGGTAAGGTAAGGAGAAGACACACAAAACACAAGTAAACTTTAACAATGAAATTTTAATTACGTTAAATAAATCAAAACATGAAAATAATGCACAAACAAATTCTTATAATAAAATCAATGAATCAAAATAATAAGAATTCTTAAATGACACAATGAAAAGTTACGTTAAGTCAAAATAACAAGAAGTGCAACACAAAAGGTAAGTGGGAGGTGCTGGAATATTGGCTTAAAGCCACCACCTCTCTCAGTACACGCTAACGTCTAGCTGGGAGGAGTGCTGGCTACGAAAGCACGGAACATTCTGAGGACTGATGTTGGGGCGACCCCAGACATCAGGTAGTATTGGGGGGCGAGTGCAGGTGCAGCCAGACCGGCGACCAATCAGCGGAGCCGTAGCGATCAACGGGTAGTTTGGTGGTTGGAGTTCGAACAGGTGGCTGGATGCATACGTTTCTGCTCACCCTGGCAAGCCTTGCTGGTGCTGGTGTTGTTGTCGTTGTTTGACATTTCTTCCATAGTCTTTTATATAATTGTGACGACGTAATTATGAAGGGAAGAGCAGGCTCAATCTCTTGAAGGAGATTATTGTCACAACTCTCCCCCGAAGCCTGCGGTTCTGGAAGAAGTACGTCGTTATGTGGTGGAGTAATGGATGGAGTCGCTTCTACTTCATAAACTCTGGAGAGATCATGGGCTAAGATGTTGTCAGACTCTTGGTATAGCGTGTCTCCAGGTTGAATTTCTGCAGGTAGCAAGCCCATAGTAGAAGACGTTGAGATGAGAAGTGGGCGTGCTGCAGGAGGTGTAGGGTGGTGTGGTCCGTGTTGATGGTGGACCGAGCACTTTTCAGGTGTGGAGTGAAGTGCTGAAGCTTCAGGATGAGGAAGAGTAGCTCCTTTTCAATAGTGCTGTAGTTCCTCTGGTGTGGTTTCAGTTTGTAGCTGTAGTAGCTGACAGGTAGAACCTCCTCGCCTCGTTGTTGCATCAGGACACCACCAACGCCGGTACCACTGGCGTCGACATGAAGGACGAAAGGCTTGGTGATATCTGGAGAGGCGAGAATGGGGTTAGAACAGAGGAGGAATTTGAGTTGTTCAAAAGCAACGGTTTGCCGTATGGTCCAATTATACCGTTGCTTGGGACTGGTTAATAGAATTAGAGGTGTGGCGACTGTACTGAAATTCCTCACAAACCTACGGTAGTAAGAGGCAAGACCAAGGAAGCGCAGGAGCTGCTTCCTGGTGGTAGGCTGTGGATACTGTAGGATGGCTTGAGTGTGTGAGTCTAACGGAGCTATGCTGCCACTCCCAATAACATGACCCAGATAACGCACTTTACCTTTCGCGAAAGTGGACTTGCCCAGGTTGATGGTGAGGCCGGCTGTCAGGAGCTTGGAGAACAGACGTCGCAGCTGGAGCAGATGTTCACTCCAGGAGTTGGAGGCTACGACGATATCGTCCAGGTAGGCGTATGTGTTATCCAAGCCCTGGATGACACGGTTGACAGCTCTTTGAAAGGTGGCCGGGGCATTACATAGTCCGAAAGGAAGGCGTTCATATCTGAAAAGTCCAAAAGGAGTGATGAAGGCAGATATCTCTTTAGCGCGCTCCGTTAGACACACTTGATAGTACCCCTTAAGCAAGTCCACTTGGGACAAGTACTGGGCACTACCAATGGCATCAAGGATGTCATCTATCCTTGGCAAGGGGTAAGCATCCTTGACAGTGACAGAGTTCAGTTTTCGATAGTCAGTGCACAACCGCACCTTACCTTGGGGTTTGGGCACCAAGATACAAGGTGAGGCCCAGGGGGACTCACAAGGTGTAGCCAGTCCATGATCCAAGAGGTATTGCACCTCAGCACGCATGACTTCCTTCTTGCTCGGGCTGATTCGGTAGAAGGGTTGACGAATCGGCCGGGTGTCGGGGAGCAGTTGGATGTCGTGCTGGGTAACATTACACTCTTGGGGATCATCTCTGAACAACTCTTTATGTTCTCTGAAGATCTTGACGAGAGGTGCACTATGATTATCCTGAAAGTATTTGGGAAGATCATTAAGGATTTCGGAATTAGAAAGCGCTGACTCCTTGTCAGTGCTTTCGGGAGGAGAAGCTGGGAAGGTCTCACTGTGGATGTAGGGTTCTGTGAATGTGGAATAATTAGTCAAGACAGTGGGAGGAGTACCATTATATTGCTTCAGGAGGTTGACGTGGCACAGCTGGGTCTTCCGCCGCCTATCTGGAGTCTCTATCACATAATTATTATTATTCCTGCACTCTTTGACGCAGTAGGGTCCTGAAAATCTGTTTTGTAAAGGTGAACCTGGGATAGGGAAATAAGCAAGGACGAAGTCTCCCGGCTTGAATTTTCTTACTTTGCTGGTCTGGTCGTAATGAGTCTTCATTCTCACCTGGGCTTTCAATAGATTATCATGAGCAAAGCGGTGGACTCTCTCTAGAATGTGTTGAAGGTTTTGAAGAAACTGGGGCACATTCTGATGCTCACTGAAGGTGGCATCTCTGAGAGAGTCTTTGAAAGCCTTAAGGGGAGTACGGCACTTACGGCCGTAGAGCATCTCATAAGGAGATACTCCTAGGGACTCATTGGGGAGACTTCTGAAAATACACATTATTAGGTCAATCTGCTTATCCCAATCCTTTGAGGTTTCACTACAAAACTTTTTCAAGAGTGCTTTGATGGTCTGATGACTACGTTCAAGAGAACCCTGTGAAGCAGGATGATAGGGGCTGGACAATACCTGTTTGATGTTGAACTCCTCCAGTGTTCTTTTGAAGAGATCACTGGTGAAGTTGGTGCCACAGTCACTTTGAATCTCCCTGGGAAATCCGTATTGAGTGAAGATCTTCAGTAGATGTTTGATAACCGTAGCAGCCGTGATGTTCTTCACTGGAACTGCTATGGGAAATCTGGTGGTAGGACACAGGATGGTTAGGATGTAGGCGTTACCTGAACTGGTCCGAGGTAAAGGACCAACACAGTCTATTATGAGTCTGTGGAAAGGTTCCGCAGGCACCTGTATGGGAATCAGTGGTGCTCTGGGAATGGAGACGTTCGGTTTGCCTGCCATCTGACATGTATGACACTGTTTTACGTACTGTTTGACGTTATTTACCATACCTGGCCAGTAGTAGTCTTGGCGAATCCCATGGTAAGTCTTGTTGAAGCCGTAGTGGGAGAATGCTCCATGGGCCAGGTGTAGAATAGTGGGCCGCAGGCTGGTGGGAATCACAAGTTGTTCGGTGTTGGCCCAATCGTCCTCCTCCTTCAGTTTACTGGGTCTATATCTGCGGTAGAGCAAGTCGTTCTCTAGGAAGAACCCAGGAATACTGTCGGGTTGAGTCTCAGCCTGGAAAAACAATGGTGTTAAAGTAAGATCTTCCCTCTGCAACTTACGGAACTCCAACTTGGTCAGATGCGGGGGTAGTTTCTGAGGGTCTTGAGGGACAGCGGTGGCAGTAGAGTCAGCTGGCTGTGGACGTGCGGCTTGTGCACGGGTGGTCACGAGAACCGGAGGAGAAACTTCATCACTCTCTTGAACCTCTGCTGGAACATACTCTAGAATAGGATTTATTGGCACAGAGTTACACACCTGGGGTTTGTCCATGACGATCAGGTTGGTCGGTTGCAGGTCTTCTGCCAAGTCGTTGCCTAGGAGAAGTTGCACTCCAGGCATGGGAAAAGGCTTTTCCCTGACGGCGACTTGGACTTCCCCGTTCACGTAGGGACAATCCAGGTGGACTCTGGCGAGAGGGTATGGAGTAGTAGCAGTGAGGTCAGTGATGAAGACCGTTTCCCCGGTGTAGACTATGTTGGGCACAGCCGACTTCAAGATGATCGATTGTAGAGCCGCTGTGTCCCTCAAGATCTTCAATTTGAAACGTCCCTCCGGATTTGAACCGTTGGCAGAGACAGTTCCAGTATACAGGTGGTTACTGAAAAGAGAAAGATCATTAACATCAACACCAACATTCATCACAGGCTTACCGGACTTAGGAGGAGTTGGTTTGGGTCGTTGTTGGTCAGTGGTTCCCTTGTATTGAGACTTACCACACTTGTCTATGGTATGTCCATAGAGTCTACAATACTTGCAGTACAGTTGTGAACCAGCTTGATCGGGGCTCACCTTCTCGTAACTGTACCACGACTTCTTACTGGAGGATGGTTCAGGTGTCAGCCGGTGGATGAGGCTGTAAGTGTCAGCCGACTTAGCACACTTCAGGTAGTCGGTTTCTTCTTTATCTGCTAAGTAGAGGCGGACAGGAGGCGGCACACGTCTCAAGAATTCTTCAACAAGCATCAGGTTGACGAGTTCTGTAAAAGTAGAGACATGTGCTGCTTCCAGCCATTTCATGAAATACCTCCGTTTCGTGTTAGCAAACTCAAGGAAGGTAGTGGTACTTGCCTTCAGGTGGTCACGGAATTTCCTTCTATAACTTTCTGTGGAAAGTAGGTAGGCGTCCAACACTGCTTGTTTCAGAGTGTAGTAGTCATTCTCAGACGCCAAAGTACTGAGTGTGACTGCAGCTCTACCTGTAAGATGGACTCTGAGAAGTGTGGCCCATTGGTCGACAGGCCAACTGAGTTGATTAGCAAGGGTTTCAAAGGTGGTGAAAAAAACATCAACTTCTGCTTCTACAAAGGATGGCATTAACTTACTTGCATGTGATATATTAAAACTGACGGGAAGATTGGCAGTAGCTTGTTGGCGTTGAGTGAAGTGGGAAGTTTCCAAGGCGATTTCACGTTGACGACACTCTAGAGCCAGAGTCGCTTGTTGCTTGTCATGTTCGCGTTGCATCTCCAACTCGCGTCGTTTGGTTTCAAGCTGTACTCGTTCCCGCTCCTGGAGTAGTGCAACCTCACGTTCTTGGAGGGCGAGTCCTCGTTCGTGTTCTTCTCTCCTCAAAGCAGCTTCACGTTCTCGTTCTTCTCTCTTCGTATGGCAGCAGCTCGTTCTTGTTGTTCGAGGGCTTCCCTTTGCTGTTCGCGGGCTTCCTTTTGCTGCTCACGTTCAATCTTAGCCAGCTCTAGTTTAAGTTTCATCGTTGCCAAGTCAGTTTTATCTGCAATATAGTAAGTTTCATGAGTTTCAGAGTCTATCTTACCTTGCTCTAAATAGTAATCCAGCAACAGGTTGTGTAGGTCATTTTTGTTGGCTTGATAGGGAACTTCTAGTTGATACTCATGTGCAAGAGTTTGTAGTTCAGTCCTCTTGGCACGACTTAAAGTTCCTATTTCACCTGCTGGATTTGCACGGAAAGTTTGGAGACGAAACATGGTGAAATTAGCAAATAAAGGTACACGAATGTTCAATAATGAAATGTCAGAAACAGGACAACGTGGCAACTGGTACCTATCCTGTGTGATCTTTAACAATTAACGTTAAGTGAAAGATATTAAATGATTAAATTAAATCAAGGGCGCAGGAAATCTTGTACCCGGTACTCATGTAAGAGAATAAGGGCAAGAAAATCCTACTAACAAATGAAACAAAGTTTCGAAAACAAATGAAACAGTTAAATGCTTCAAAAGTAAAATTGGTAGTCCAAGGATGTAGGCATACCTTGCCAAGTCTCTATAGGACATAAAGCAAGTTTTTCCTACTGAATTTAATATGATACTTACAGAATTAGCGAACTTTTGTGCTCTGAAAAAATAAGCTAATTCCCTACCGTTGTATGTATCATCATCTCTGACTGACGTGTAGGGGTGCGAGGTGTCAACTGGTGACGAGAACTGCTGCTGAGGTCCCAATTCAGCAACTAAAGTTCGAGCTAGAGGAACTATGGCCCTCTTTGTCCTCCTACAGTCAGATTGCAGAAGATTGGGTACTCTTGACCCGGGGCAGACCACAGTACCAGGGTACCAATATGATGATCTGTCAGAATGAGAAATATTCAAGGGACATAGATGGTAAATACGAGTAATAACATGGAGGGAGAGATGACCAATTAAGAGTATGACTGAGGCCTACAGTCACCACGTAATCCAAAGTTGTCTCACCTTCACTATATGTTACTCTCGTAATGCACAATACACCGCACCTTATAAAAAATGAAATTGAATGAAAAATAGTAAAGCTACGTTAACAAAGTTAAATACGCTTACCATAAATTACCACTTGGCACCAGTACCTGAGTGAGGCTCCTAGGACAGGCCCCCATATAACTTGTGACGGTAACGCGTTGGTGTTCGGCTGTTTAAGGCTAGGGGTATGGCCTCGTCACATAGTTATAAAAAAAAATAGAAAAAACTGGAACTTCGTCTGTGGTAAGGTAAGGAGAAGACACACAAAACACAAGTAAACTTTAACAATGAAATTTTAATTACGTTAAATAAATCAAAACATGAAAATAATGCACAAACAAATTCTTATAATAAAATCAATGAATCAAAATAATAAGAATTCTTAAATGACACAATGAAAAGTTACGTTAAGTCAAAATAACAAGAAGTGCAACACAAAAGGTAAGTGGGAGGTGCTGGAATATTGGCTTAAAGCCACCACCTCTCTCAGTACACGCTAACGTCTAGCTGGGAGGAGTGCTGGCTACGAAAGCACGGAACATTCTGAGGACTGATGTTGGGGCGACCCCAGACATCAGGTAGTATTGGGGGGCGAGTGCAGGTGCAGCCAGACCGGCGACCAATCAGCGGAGCCGTAGCGATCAACGGGTAGTTTGGTGGTTGGAGTTCGAACAGGTGGCTGGATGCATACGTTTCTGCTCACCCTGGCAAGCCTTGCTGGTGCTGGTGTTGTTGTCGTTGTTTGACATTTCTTCCATAGTCTTTTATATAATTGTGACGACGTAATTATGAAGGGAAGAGCAGGCTCAATCTCTGGAAGGAGATTATTGTCACAATATATATATATATATATATATATTTATATTATTAAATATGACCGAAAAAGTAAGATTAATAATTCTAACACGAATTTTCTCAATCTTTCGTACATTACGCTTCACTGTTGGAGGTAAATAAAAAATTAATTCTCCAAAATTCATTTTTATTTCTAGTCTGACGCGACACAGGCGCGTTTCGTAAAACTTATTACATTTTCAAAGACTTTAGTTCACAAATACACAACTGAATAGAACTTACGTATCTCTGATTTTATATCTACATTTGAGTGAGGTGGGAGGGGTGATGTGGCATTAACACAAGACAGAACAAGAGGGGATATTAATAGGGTATTAAAAGTATCAACACAAGACAGAACACAAACAATGGGTATTGAATAGAAGTGTTTGTAGAAAGCCTATTGGTCCATATTTCTTGATGCTTCTATATTGGAGCGGAGTCTTGAGGTGGGTAGAATATAGTTTTGCAATAATTGGCTGTTGATTGCTGGTGTTGACTTCTTGATGTGTAGTGCCTCGCAAACGTCAAGCCGCCTGCTATCGCTGTATCTATCGATGATTTCTGTGTTGTTTACTAGGATTTCTCTGGCGATGGTTTGGTTGTGGGAAGAGATTATATGTTCCTTAATGGAGCCCTGTTGCTTATGCATCGTTAAACGCCTAGAAAGAGATGTTGTTGTCTTGCCTATATACTGGGTTTTTTGGAGCTTACAGTCCCCAAGTGGGCATTTGAAGGCATAGACAACGTTAGTCTCTTTTAAAGCGTTCTGTTTTGTGTCTGGAGAGTTTCTCATGAGTAGGCTGGCCGTTTTTCTGGTTTTATAGTAAATCGTCAGTTGTATCCTCTGATTTTTGTCTGTAGGGATAACGTTTCTATTAACAATATCTTTCAGGACCCTTTCCTCCATTTTATGAGCTGTGGAAAAGAAGTTCCTGTAAAATAGTCTAATAGGGGGTATAGGTGTTGTGTTAGTTGTCTCTTCAAAGGTTGCATGGCTTTTCACTTTCCTTCTTATGATGTCTTCCACGAAACCATTGGAGAAGCCGTTATTGACTAGGACCTGCCTTACCCTACAGAGTTCTTCGTCGACTTGCTTCCATTCTGAGCTGTGGCTGAGAGCACGGTCGACATATGTGTTAACAACACTCCTCTTGTACCTGTCAGGGCAGTCGCTGTTGGCATTTAGGCACATTCCTATGTTTGTTTCCTTAGTGTAGACTGCAGTGTGGAAACCTCCGCCCTTTTCCATGACTGTTACATCTAGAAAGGGCAGCTTCCCATCCTTTTCCATCTCGTAAGTGAAATGCAGCACGGAACTCTGCTCAAATGCCTCCTTCAGCTCCTGCAGATGTCTGACATCAGGTACCTGTGTAAAAATGTCGTCAACATACCTGCAGTATATGGCCGGTTTCAAGTTCATGTCGACTAAGACTTTTTGCTCGATGGTACCCATATAGAAGTTTGCAAACAGGACACCTAGGGGAGAACCCATGGTGACCCCATCTACTTGCGTATACATGTGCCCATCCGGGCTCAAGAAGGGTGCCTCTTTAGTACAAGCTTGGAGTAGTTTCCTCAGAATATTTTCTGGTATGTCAAGAGGAGTACAGGCTGGATCACGATACACTCTGTCGGCTATCATTCCGATTGTCTCGTCCACAGGTACGTTGGTAAACAGCGATTCTACGTCCAACGAGGCTCTTATCCCTGTGGCCCGTGTGCCCCGCAGTAAGTCAACAAATTCCTTTGGAGACTTCAGGCTGAAGGCGCAAGGAACATAAGGAGTCAGCAGGCCGTTGAGTCGCTTCGCCAGTCTGTACGTGGGTGTGGGTATCTGGCTAATGATTGGCCGAAGTGGGTTTCCAGGCTTGTGCGTCTTGACATTTCCATACGCATATCCAGGTTTATATTCCCCAATGATCTTTGGCAGGTGGAGTCCGGATTTCTTGGCGTTCACAGTTTCGATCAGTTTGTTGACCTTTGCTTTTAATTCGGCTGTAGTGTCCTTCGTTACCCTTTGGAACTTAGTTTGGTCAGAGAGTATGATGTTCATTTTCGCCAGATATTCGTCTTTTTTAAGAATGACATATATTGGCGACTTATATTGACTGAGGACCAAGTCACTCTCCTAAATGTGGGCATAAACTGTCATGTTATGTCCAGACCGAGTGAGATGGCCCGGAAAGTAGAGTTGGAAATTCTGTTGGACGACATATTCGACCTCGAGACACAAAAGAAGGTCACTACCAAAGATACCTTACAAGTAGAACTTATTGCAGAAGGAGGAAAGAATCGAGGCAACTACAGAAGCACCATACTGTCCCCCGAGCTTAAAGCGGCAGCTAAAAGCCTTCGTGAGAACAAGGAGATAGTTGTCAGGAGAGGTGACAAGTCGCCAATATATGTCATTCTTAAAAAAGACGAATATCTGGCGAAAATGAACATCATACTCTCTGACCAAACAAAGTTCCAAAGGGTAACGAAGGACACTACAGCCGAATTAAAAGCAAAGGTCAACAAACTGATCGAAACTGTGAACGCCAAGAAATCCGGACTCCACCTGCCAAAGATCATTGGGGAATATAAACCTGGATATGCGTATGGAAATGTCAAGACGCACAAGCCTGGAAACCCACTTCGGCCAATCATTAGCCAGATACCCACACCCACGTACAGACTGGCGAAGCGACTCAACGGCCTGCTGACTCCTTATGTTCCTTGCGCCTTCAGCCTGAAGTCTCCAAAGGAATTTGTTGACTTACTGCGGGGCACACGGGCCACAGGGATAAGAGCCTCGTTGGACGTAGAATCGCTGTTTACCAACGTACCTGTGGACGAGACAATCGGAATGATAGCCGACAGAGTGTATCGTGATCCAGCCTGTACTCCTCTTGACATACCAGAAAATATTCTGAGGAAACTACTCCAAGCTTGTACTAAAGAGGCACCCTTCTTGAGCCCGGATGGGCACATGTATAAGCAAGTAGATGGGGTCGCCATGGGTTCTCCCCTAGGTGTCCTGTTTGCAAACTTCTATATGGGTACCATCGAGCAAAAAGTCTTAGTCGACATGAACTTGAAACCGGCCATATACTGCAGGTATGTTGACGACATTTTTACACAGGTACCTGATGTCAGACATCTGCAGGAGCTGAAGGAGGCATTTGAGCAGAGTTCCGTGCTGCATTTCACTTACGAGATGGAAAAGGATGGGAAGCTGCCCTTTTTAGATGTAACAGTCATGGAAAAGGGCGGAGGTTTCCACACTGCAGTCTACACTAAGGAAACAAACATAGGAATGTGCCTAAATGCCAACAGCGACTGCCCTGACAGGTACAAGAGGAGTGTTGTTAACGCATATGTCGACCGTGCTCTCAGCCACAGCTCAGAATGGAAGCAAGTCGACGAAGAACTCTGTAGGGTAAGGCAGGTCCTAGTCAATAACGGCTTCTCCAATGGTTTCGTGGAAGACATCATAAGAAGGAAAGTGAAAAGCCATGCAACCTCTGAAGAGACAACTAACACAACACCTATAACCCCTATTAGACTATTTTACAGGAACTTCTTTTCCACAGCTCATAAAACGGAGGAAAGGGTCCTGAAAGATATTGTTAATAGAAACGTTATCCCTACAGACAAAAATCAGAGGATACAACTGACGATTTACTATAAAACCAGAAAAACGGCCAGCCTACTCATGAGAAACTCTCCAGACACAAAACAGAACGCTTTAAAAGAGACTAACGTTGTCTATGCCTTCAAATGCCCACTTGGGGACTGTAAGCTCCAAAAAACCCAGTATATAGGCAAGACAACAACATCTCATTCTAGGCGTTTAACGATGCATAAGCAACAGGGCTCCATTAAGGAACATATAATCTCTTCCCACAACCAAACCATCGCCAGAGAAATCCTAGTAAACAACACAGAAATCATCGATAGATACAGCGATAGCAGGCGGCTTGACGTTTGCGAGGCACTACACATCAAGAAGTCAACACCAGCAATCAACAGCCAATTATTGCAAAACTATATTCTACCCACCTCAAGACTCCGCTCCAATATAGAAGCATCAAGAAATATGGACCAATAGGCTTTCTACAAACACTTCTATTCAATACCCATTGTTTGTGTTCTGTCTTGTGTTGATACTTTTAATACCCTATTAATATCCCCTCTTGTTCTGTCTTGTGTTAATGCCACATCACCCCTCCCACCTCACTCAAATGTAGATATAAAATCAGAGATACGTAAGTTCTATTCAGTTGTGTATTTGTGAACTAAATTCTTTGAAAATGTAATAAGTTTTACGAAACGCGCCCGTGTCGCGTCAGACTAGAAATAAAAATGAATTTTGGAGAATTAATTTTTCATTTACCTCCAACAGTGAAGCGTAATGTACGAAAGATTGAGAAAATTCGTGTTAGAATTATTAATCTTACTTTTTCGGTCATATTTAATAATATATGTCTACAGGAAAGACTGCTACCAAAATATACTAATATATATATTTATATATATATATATATATATATATATATATATATATATATATATATATATATATATATATATATATATATATATATATATATATATATATATATATATATATATATATATATATATATATATATATATATATATATATATACGTATGTATATATATATATATATATATATATATATGTATGTATATATATATATATATATATATATATATATATATATATATATATATATATATATATATACGAACAAGCTTGAATGGTCCCCATGCTTAGCGGACTTACCCCTGCTAAGGGGTAAGTTAAACGCCTAGAAAGAGTTGTTGTTGTCTTGCCTATATACTGGGTTTTTTGGAGCTTACAGTCCCCAAGAGGGCATTTGAAGGCATAGACGACGTTGGTCTCTTTTAAAGCGTTCTGCTTTGTGTCTGGAGAGTTTCTCATGAGTAGGCTGGCCGTTTTTCTGGTTTTATAGTAAATCGTCAGTTGTATCCTCTGATTTTTGTCTGTAGGGATAACGTTTCTATTAACAATATCTTTCAGGACCCTTTCCTCCGTTTTATGAGCTGTGGAAAAGAAGTTCCTGTAAAATAGTCTAATAGGGGGTATAGGTGTTGTGTTAGTTGTCTCTTCAGAGGTTGCATGGCGTTTCACTTTCCTTCTTATGATGTCTTCGACGAAACCATTGGAGAAGCCGTTGTTGACTAGGACCTGCCTTACCCTACAGAGTTCTTCGTCGACTTGCTTCCATTCTGAGCTGTGGGTGAGAGCACGGTCGACATATGCGTTAACAACACTCCTTTTGTACCTGTCTGGGCAGTCGCTGTTGGCATTTAGGCACATTCCTATGTTCGTTTCCTTAGTGTAGACTGCAGTGTGGAAACCTCCACTCTTTTCCATGACTGTTACATCTAGAAAGGGCAGCTTCCCATCCTTTTCCATCTCGTAAGTGAAACGCAGCACGGAACTCTGCTCAAACGCCTCCTTCAGCTCCTGCAGATGTCTGACATCAGGTACCTATGTAAAAATGTCGTCAACGTACCTGCAGTATATGGCCGGTTTCAAGTTCATGTCGACTAAGACTTTTTGCTCGATGGTACCCATGTAGAAGTTTGCAAACAGGACACATAGGGGAGAACCCATGGCGACCCATGAGTTTGTTTGCAAACATGGGTTTGTTTGCGACCCATGGGTTTGTTTGCGACCCATGGGTCTGTCTGATTTATGATATATATATATATATATATATATATATATATATATATATATATATATATATATATCATAAAAGGAAGAGTTCTTCCTAGGCTCTCATGCCCTCCATTATTTCCTAGCTCACCAAGCCCTCCGTTATTTTCTAGTTTACCAAGCCCTCCGTTATCTCCTAGCTAACCATGGCCTCCGTTATCTCCTAGCTCACCATGACCTCCGTTATCTCCTAGCTCACCATGACCTCCGTTATCTCCTAACTCACGATGACCTCCATTATCTCCTAGCTCACCTCGCCCTCCGTTATCTCCTAGCTCACCACGCCCTCCTTTATCTCCTAACTCACCAGGCCCTCCTATATCTCCTAGCTCTCCATGACCTCCGTTGTCTCCTACCTAACCATGCCCGCCGTCCGTTATCTCCTAGTGTGGGATATCTGGGGCTTGACTCAATTATTTAATTATTTAATTTAATAACGAAGGACCACCCACTTTTGAGAAAAGAGGGAAACTAATAAAAAGTGATCATTAGAAACACAAGGAAGAACCAGTGTCTGTGGATAAATATTAGAAAGAATAATCACTTAAATAAATAATGGACTGTATGGTTAATTAACTAAAGTCAGAGCCTCAAACACCTACATTGGGGGGGTATTGCTAGAACTTCATATACGTCTAGGAACTAGTGTGGTTCGTCACCAGTTCACTGTTGAGTAAAGAATATTATGACCAAAATATAGAATCAATAGGTAAATCCAAATAGAGAATATTAATGATTGTTAGAATTAAAGAGCAATCATCTAAGTAAACACACCAATCTCCAAATTCATATAGTAAGTACTCGATATGATAATATTATGGATATGTATAATAAATTGGAGTAATTAAATGTGAACAAAAAGTCTTAGCTTTAAGACGATTTCTATGACATCGTTCGTGCTTCGTCCTCGTGATCTCAGGATCTCCACATAGAAGCCATTAGAGGTGAATAACACGAATGTAGTTAACGACTCGTTGACTCCTCACATACGAGCTGTAATTTAAAGGATATTACGTAGCATTGAACTAGGCTACTTAAATCTAAAAATTTATGAAAATAGAAAATGAATCCACATGCGGTACTAACATTGGATTTATTGTCGTCCCGCTATGTAACGACAGACTACCCACGAAATATACAATTTCTAATGATGCATCAAGAAAGAAAATATACTTAGCATGAGCGCAGTATATGCTGAAGTCTGCCGATATCGCGTCTCAGTCTCAAACTTCCACGATGTTGTACACGTGATTGAGAGTTTGGCTTGATTCTCGACGCGTTATTGTTTGACCGAGCACTATGGAGTACGTGGAAGAATAATTATTCGTTATAAGTTGAGTATCAGTGTAATTCTTGCTGATAATCCCAACGCCACGTGTCTCAGACTCTGACGCCACGACTTTCTTCTGTCCAAGTACGCACGCTGGCTGCTCACTCCGCAAGCCACAACAATGGCGTCTCCTTCCTCTCCAACCCGCGTCTCGCATTCACCATAGAAATTATTAATTCACGAATACTACTATTTCGCGCAATTGTGGTTGAAATACTTTAATAAGGACTGGGTTATGATTCTAGGGATATAAATATTATCGCTTTCTCGTCTTATGGTGGTAAACGAGAAATGGAGAAGATTATAGTTTTCTCCATGGCATTCACGCGTGACAGAAAAACTATTACTTGATAACAATTGTAACTAAAAACTCTCGATTTAGAATTATTTGGGAGTTATGTTATCAGTAAATAATTATCACACGTAATACTGATGATTTTAGAGAACCACATTCAATTCTCTAACACACTGGCAATAAATGTGTTTAACTAGATATAAGCTGACGCAATACTGGTGCTTTATTTCGTAAGAATTCTAGCATTAATACGTAGATACAATGGTTAGTTTATGTTAACATTACTGTTAGTAAATTTAGTGACTACTGTAGTTAGTATATAATAATAATAATTTATTATAATACAATAGTAGTGTATTAGTGTTGGAAATTTCCAACACCTAGTTCTCCATGACCTCCGTTATCTCCTTGCTCACCACGCCCTCCGTTATCTCCTAGCTCACCATGACCTCCGTTATCTCCTAGCTCACCATGACCTCTGTTATCTCCTAGCTCACCACGCCCTCCTTTGATATGCTTGCAAAGACAGCCTGCAGAAAACCAGTGGTAGAAATTGATATGGGTGTTTCATTAACAGTGACAAAGAGAATACTTGAACAAATATCTAATGAAGATCTCACCGACCTAACAAATTCACAAAGACCGGAAAGTTGTATCATTAAATATTATGATAAATATCGTGAGGAGACATTCACATATGGGACTAATAGAACAAGAACCCGGCAAGGTGATGTTATAGTGGCCAGAATACGCCTGGGATATAGACGTATATGGCAGCTTTCTCAAAACCCAAATGTCGAGTACACAATGTGTCAACTTTTTGAAAGAGAAAACATGCACTCTCTTGAACATTATAATGTAGAATGTCCCATATTGACTCTCTTTCGCCCTCCTGGGCTAATGTATGCTGAACTATGTAATTACTATATGAGTACTGGAACGCTTGATGATATATTGGACTTGTACCCAAGATTAACCATGTAATATATCAATTATACAATGTTTACATGTGATGTAAAAATATAACCTGAACTTGTAAAAGCACCTTAATCATCTTCAGTGATTAAGTGCTTAATTGCACACTAGTTTCTCTATCAGGTATCTCGCACTGTCAGAGTAAAAGAGACAAATGTACGTGAATGCACGTGTGTGTGTATATATGTATGTGTACGTATATGTGTGTTTGTGTGTATGTATATGTATGTATATATATGTATATAAAGTATATATGGAAGCTGATCAGAATTACATTTCACCTTTGTAAATGCACATTAATGACACTATGTAAAAGACACATCGAACACTTTCTGTAGGGCATACGTAAATCTGTTTATCTACGTATTTACGTATGTAGGTTAGCTTACATTTTAAAAGCACCGAATCACCTTCTGTGGTTGAGTGTTCAATAAACCCTTGAACTATATGTTTAACACATCTCTAACCCTGTCCATGGAGGACAGAAGAAAATGTATATATGCTGGTTAGCATTGCAAATGTGTGGCCACGTCTGTGGTAGAAAAGAATAATAATAATAATAATAAAGGCCCTCCTTTATCTCCTAGCAGACCACGCCCTCCTTTATCTCCTAGCAGACCACGCCCTCCTTTATCTCCTAGCAGACCACGCCCTCCTTTATCTCCTAGCAGACCACGCCCTCCTTTATCTCCTAGCAGACCACGCCCTCCTTTATCTCCTAGCAGACCACGCCCTCCTTTATCTCCTAGCAGACCACGCCCTCCTTTATCTCCTAGCAGACCACGCCCTCCTTTATCTCCTAGCAGACCACGCCCTCCTTTATCTCCTAGCAGACCACGCCCTCCTTTATCTCCTAGCAGACCACGCCCTCCTTTATCTCCTAGCAGACCACGCCCTCCTTTATCTCCTAGCAGACCACGCCCTCCTTTATCTCCTAGCAGACCACGCCCTCCTTTATCTCCTAGCAGACCACGCCCTCCTTTATCTCCTAGCAGACCACGCCCTCCTTTATCTCCTAGCAGACCACGCCCTCCTTTATCTCCTAGCAGACCACGCCCTCCTTTATCTCCTAGCAGACCACGCCCTCCTTTATCTCCTAGCAGACCACGCCCTCCTTTATCTCCTAGCAGACCACGCCCTCCTTTATCTCCTAGCAGACCACGCCCTCCTTTATCTCCTAGCAGACCACGCCCTCCGTTATCTCCTAGCAGACCACGCCCTCCTTTATCTCCTAGCAGACCACGCCCTCCTTTATCTCCTAGCAGACGACGCCCTCCTTTATCTCCTAGCAGACCACGCCCTCCTTTATCTCCTAGCAGACCACGCCCTCCTTTATCTCCTAGCAGACCACGCCCTCCTTTATCTCCTAGCAGACCACGCCCTCCTTTATCTCCTAGCAGACCACGCCCTCCTTTATCTCCTAGCAGACCACGCCCTCCTTTATCTCCTAGCAGACCACGCCCTCCTTTATCTCCTAGCAGACCACGCCCTCCTTTATCTCCTAGCAGACCACGCCCTCCTTTATCTCCTAGCAGACCACGCCCTCCTTTATCTCCTAGCAGACCACGCCCTCCTTTATCTCCTAGCAGACCACGCCCTCCTTTATCTCCTAGCAGACCACGCCCTCCTTTATCTCCTAGCAGACCACGCCCTCCTTTATCTCCTAGCAGACCACGCCCTCCTTTATCTCCTAGCAGACCACGCCCTCCTTTATCTCCTAGCAGACCACGCCCTCCTTTATCTCCTAGCAGACCACGCCCTCCTTTATCTCCTAGCAGACCACGCCCTCCTTTATCTCCTAGCAGACCACGCCCTCCTTTATCTCCTAGCAGACCACGCCCTCCTTTATCTCCTAGCAGACCACGCCCTCCTTTATCTCCTAGCAGACCACGCCCTCCTTTATCTCCTAGCAGACCACGCCCTCCTTTATCTCCTAGCAGACCACGCCCTCCTTTATCTCCTAGCAGACCACGCCCTCCTTTATCTCCTAGCAGACCACGCCCTCCTTTATCTCCTAGCAGACCACGCCCTCCTTTATCTCCTAGCAGACCACGCCCTCCTTTATCTCCTAGCAGACCACGCCCTCCTTTATCTCCTAGCAGACCACGCCCTCCTTTATCTCCTAGCAGACCACGCCCTCCTTTATCTCCTAGCAGACCACGCCCTCCTTTATCTCCTAGCAGACCACGCCCTCCTTTATCTCCTAGCAGACCACGCCCTCCTTTATCTCCTAGCAGACCACGCCCTCCTTTATCTCCTAGCAGACCACGCCCTCCTTTATCTCCTAGCAGACCACGCCCTCCTTTATCTCCTAGCAGACCACGCCCTCCTTTATCTCCTAGCAGACCACGCCCTCCTTTATCTCCTAGCAGACCACGCCCTCCTTTATCTCCTAGCAGACCACGCCCTCCTTTATCTCCTAGCAGACCACGCCCTCCTTTATCTCCTAGCAGACCACGCCCTCCTTTATCTCCTAGCTCACCAGTCTCTCCTATATCTCCTAGCTCACCACGCCTTACTATATCTCCTAGCTCACCACGCCTTCCTTTATCTCCTAGCTCATTACACCCTCGTTTATCTCCTAGCTCACCATGCCCTCTTATATTTCCTAGCTCACCACGCCTTCCTATATCTCCTAGCTCACCAGGCCCTCCTATATCTCCTAGCTCACCTGCACGCTCTCCTTTATCTCCTAGCTCACCATGCCTTCCTATATCTCCTAGCTCACCACGCCCTTCTTTATCTCCTAGCTCACCATGCCCTCTTATATTTCCAAGCTCACCACCCCTTACTATATCTCCTAGCTCACCACGCCTTCCTATATCTCCTAGCTCACCATGCCCTCCTATATCTCCTAGCTCAGCAGGCCCTCCTTTATCTCCTAACTCACCACGCCCTCCGTTATCTCCTAGCTCTCCACACCCTCCGTTATCTCCTAGCTCTCCACACCCTCCGTTATCTCCTAGCTAGCCACGCCCTCCGTTATCTCCTAGCTAACCACGCCCTCCGTTATCTCCTAGCTAGCCACGCCCTATCTTATCTCCTAGCTATCCACGCCCTCCGTTATCTCCTAACTAACCACGCCCTCCGTTACCTCCTAGCTAACCACGCCCTCCGTTATCTCCTAACTAACCACGCCCACCTATATCTCCTAGCTCACCACGCCCTCCGTTATCTCCTAACTAACCACGCCCTCCGTTATCTCCTAACTAACCACGCCCTCCGTTATCTCCTAACTAACCACGCCTTCCATTATCTCCTAGCTAACCACGCCCTCCGTTATCTCCTAACTAACCACGCCCTCCGTTATCTCCTAACTAACCACGCCCTCCGTTATCTCCTAACTAACCACGCCCTCCGTTATCTCCTAGCTCACCCCGTCCTCCGTTATCACCTAGCTCACCCCGCCCTCCGTTATCACCTAGCTCACCCCGCCCTCCGTTATCACCTAGCTCACCCCGCCCTCCGTTATCTCCTAGCTCAGCCCGTCCTGGGGAATCCCGTAGTATGACTTAGCAAAATGGAGGGGGGGGGGATAGGTCGCAAGTGCGTAGCCAGGATATCCTCCTACTGGAAACTTCAAGACAAAAACTCTCCATAACACTCAGTTACGTGTGAGATAATGGAATTTCGCGGCCTTCTTTTTAAGTGGCGCAGTTGATTGCGCAGTTAAGACGATAAGACGATAAGTTGATCATCGTTGAATCTGTGGGGAATGCTTCAATCTCCTTGCTGGGTATCTATAGATACCCCCCCCCCTCTCTCTCTAATCCTCTTGGGTGGGTTAGATAATGATAGTCAAAAGGACGTCGCATATTCATTCCATATACGACGATCAGCATGAAGAGAGAGAGGAGTCAAGCGGAAGTTCCATCAGCCCAAGCCAAAACGTTCACACAGAGACTGGTAGGAAGTCAAGTACTCTCCTCAGTGCTTTTCCGTGACATCGTAAGTCATAGTGCTAGTCGACTTGTGTACTACATTACCATTGGCTGAAGAATCTGTGCTTGCTTGCGATTGGTCTGTTTGTTTTCCGGACCGATATTTTGCTATTCACGAACTCGTATTATTAGTTACTCACACTTTTGTATTTTGTTACTCAAAAGTTATTTTGTTTTGTATTTTGTTGTATTTTGTTACTCACTTATAACTAATTTTGTGATTAGTTAACTCACACTTTTGGAAAATAACTGAAGTTCGTTCCTAAAGAATCGCGATAAGGGTTATTTACCTGATTTCAAACCTTGTAAGTGAGAAGCTTAAAATATAGAGATTGATTGAGATGGACCTCATGACTGCCACAGAAGTGACGGACTTACAAAGCGTGATCTGGTTTAATCCCCGCCATCATCGAGCAGTGAAAGGTTTCAAGGTTGTCTAAGTGACGTACAGACTGCAAGCATCGTTGCCATTCGTTTGTTAAAAGAATAGAGTCAATCTAGACTACCTTCCAGACTCTGCGAGTAAAACGTACCCTTGAGTGCTGTGGCCAGAGCCCTCGAGTGAGTCTGCCACTCCATGTCGCTCAAGCGCACTGCACATCTTCATAGCTGTCATCTATTGCGTCAACGAGTAACTTTGCTTGTTCAACAACATTTCGTAGTGTTTGAGGCAAGGGAAGAGAAGATTGCTGTCTATGTCTCAGTGACTGTGTGTATGATCATTTATTAGTCTCAGTGACTGTGTGTATGATCATTTATTAGTCTCAGTGACTGTGTGTATGATCATATATTAGTCTCAGTGACTGTGTGTATGATCATTTATTAGTCTCAGTGACTGTGTGTATGATCATTTATTAGTCTCAGTGACTGTGTGTATGATCATTTATTAGTCTCAGTGACTGTGTGTATGATCATTTATTAGTCTCAGTGACTGTGTGTATGATCATTTATTAGTCTCAGTGACCGTGTGTATGATCATTTATTAGTCTCAGTGACTGTGTGTATGATCATTTATTAGTCTCAGTGACTGTGTGTATGATCATTTATTAGTCTCAGTGACTGTGTGTATGATCATTTATTAGTCTCAGTGACTGTGTGTATGATCATTTATTAGTCTCAGTGACTGTGTGTATGATCATTTATTAGTCTCAGTGACTGTGTGTATGATCATTTATTAGTCTCAGTGACTGTGTGTATGATCATTTATTAGTCTCTGTGACTGTGTGTATGATCATTTATTAGTCTCAGTGACTGTGTGTATGATCATTTATTAGTCTCAGTGACTGTGTGTATGATCATTTATTAGTCTCAGTGACTGTGTGTATGATCATTTATTAGTTTAAGTGATTTGTCTATTTCATTGAACATATAGTCTCAATAATTTGCATTTTATTTCTATGATTAGTATTGCTCCAATGACTTTTGAAATAAATATTTTTGATATATATTCTTGCATGCAATATTGTGTCATTGTTTGTGTGCATTACATGTTAAGTTGTATAAAGTCTCCTGTTGGAACTCCAGTAAATGTTGCCTTGATACTGTGTCAGATGCCATTAGTGTCAATGTTTGCTAAGTGTGAACTTAGTCCTCATACCAGGGTAGTGGGCAGAGACTCAGCGTCCTCTCATACCAGGGCAGTGGGCAGAGACTCTGTATCTCCTCATACCAGGGTAGTGGGCAGAGACTCAGCGTCCTCTCATACCAGGGTAGTGGGCAGAGACTCAGCGTCCTCTCATACCAGGGTAGTGGGCAGAGACTCAGTGTCCCCTCATACCAGGGTAGTGGGCAGAGACTCTGTGTCTCCTCATACCAGGGGAGTGGGCAGAGACTCAGCGTCCTCTCATACCAGGGGAGTGGGCAGAGACTCAGTGTCCTCTCATACCAGGGTAGTGGGCAGAGACTCAGCGTCCTCTCATACCAGGGTAGTGGGCAGAGACTCAGCGTCCTCTCATACCAGGGGAGTGGGCAGAGACTCAGCGTCCTCTCATACCAGGGGAGTGGGCAGAGACTCAGCGTCCTCTCATACCAGGGGAGTGGGCAGAGACTCAGTGTCCTCTCATACCAGGGGAGTGGGCAGAGACTCAGTGTCCTCTCATACCAGGGCAGTGGGCAGAGACTCTGTATCTCCTCATACCAGGGTAGTGGGCAGAGACTCAGCGTCCTCTCATACCAGGGTAGTGGGCAGAGACTCGGCGTCCTCTCATACCAGGGTAGTGGGCAGAGACTCAGTGTCCCCTCATACCAGGGTAGTGGGCAGAGACTCTGTGTCTCCTCATACCAGGGGAGTGGGCAGAGACTCAGCGTCCTCTCATACCAGGGGAGTGGGCAGAGACTCAGTGTCCTCTCATACCAGGGTAGTGGGCAGAGACTCAGCGTCCTCTCATACCAGGGTAGTGGGCAGAGACTCAGCGTCCTCTCATACCAGGGGAGTGGGCAGAGACTCAGCGTCCTCTCATACCAGGGGAGTGGGCAGAGACTCAGCGTCCTCTCATACCAGGGGAGTGGGCAGAGACTCAGTGTCCTCTCATACCAGGGGAGTGGGCAGAGACTCAGTGTCCTCTCATACCAGGGCAGTGGGCAGAGACTCTGTCTCCTCATACCAGGGTAGTGGGCAGAGACTCAGCGTCCTCTCATACCAGGGAAGTGGGCAGAGACTCAGTGTCCCCTCATACCAGGGTAGTGGGCAGAGACTCAGCGTCCTCTCATACCAGGGTAGTGGGCAGAGACTCAGTGTCTCCTCATACCAGGGTAGTGGGCAGAGACTCAGCGTCCTCTCATACCAGGGCAGTGGGCAGAGACTCAGCGTCCTCTCATACCAGGGTAGTGGGCAGAGACTCAGTGTCTCCTCATACCAGGGTAGTGGGCAGAGACTCAGCGTCCTCTCATACCAGGGTAGTGGGCAGAGACTCTGTGTCTCCTCATACCAGGGTAGTGGGCAGAGACTCTGTGTCTCCTCATACCAGGGTAGTGGGCAGAGACTCTGTGTCTCCTCATACCAGGGTAGTGGGCAGAGACTCTGTGTCTCCTCATACCAGGGTAGTGGGCAGAGACTCTGTGTCTCCTCATACCAGGGTAGTGGGCAGAGACTCTGTGTCTCCTCATACCAGGGTAGTGGGCAGAGACTCAGCGTCCTCTCATACCAGGGTAGTGGGCAGAGACTCTGTGTCTCCTCATACCAGGGTAGTGGGCAGAGACTCAGTGTCCCCTTATACCAGGGTAGTGGGCAGAGACTCAGCGTCCTCTCATACCAGGGTAGTGGGCAGAGACTCAGTGTCCCCTTATACCAGGGTAGTGGGCAGAGACTCTGTGTCTCCTCACACCAGGGCAGTGGGCAGAGACTCAGTGTCCCCTCATACCAGGGCAGTGGGCAGAGACTCAGTGTCCCCCTCATACCAGGGTAGTGGGCAGAGACTCAGTGTCCCCTCATACCAGGGCAGTGGGCAGAGACTCAGTGTCCTCTCATACCAGGGTAGTGGGCAGAGACTCAGTGTCCCCTCATACCAGGGTAGTGGGCAGAGACTCAGTGTCCCCTCATACCAGGGTAGTGGGCAGAGACTCAGTGTCCCCTCATACCAGGGTAGTGGGCAGAGACTCAGTGTCCCCTCATACCAGGACAGTGGGCAGAGACTCAGCGTCCCCTCACACCAGGGTAGTGGGCAGAGACTCTGTGTCCCCTCATACCAGGGTAGTGGGCAGAGACTCAGCGTCCTCTCATACCAGGGTAGTGGGCAGAGACTCAGCGTCCTCTCATACCAGGGTCGTGGGCAGAGACTCAGTGTCCCCTCATACCAGGGTAGTGGGCAGAGACTCAGTGTCCTCTCACACCAGGGTAGTGGGCAGAGACTCAGTGTCCTCTCACACCAGGGTAGTGGGCAGAGACTCAGTGTCCTCTCACACCAGGGTAGTGGGCAGAGACTCAGTGTCCTCTCATACCAGGGCAGTGGGCACGATTCTTACTGTGAATAGTTTACATACTTCTGTCGTCAAGCTCTTCATTAACGTAAAGTCAAGTTCCCTGTGCATTAGAAAGTTTATTGAATAAACCAATTATTATTAAGAGACTAAGTGGCATTATTCCGGATGTGACCGGAGCTGTCACATTATACAATAGCATGTGTCATCAGTAATATCAATCAGAGACGCTAACAAAGTCCCTGCGGATCTTGAATAATCCCACAATTCAGCATCATTGTTAATCACCTGCCCCCTCCCCATATATAATAACAACATCATCACCTCAATTCGCCGATGACGTTATACATGTACAACATCGACGCCAGAGCAACAGAGAACAAAGCATGACACAATCATTCTCAGTAAGTTAAATAACTCACAAATACAGGAAGATAGAGGGGGGGGGGAGGGGGGGAAGTCGAAAATAGTTTCCAATTCTAACAAGATAAGGCTTTCTTCAATTGTTTTCTGTTTGTTTTTTCTTTTTATTATAAAATACATAAATACAACACAAGCAAACAAACAAATTCAGACAAAGACACAACCTAGTAAACAGGGCACCAGAGCGCCACGGGACAAGCTGACAATAATGCACTAACAGGCATAAACAAATTACATTAACAAAATTACATAAACACAACCAGCAAGGAAGAGGCACCGAAGCCTCCACCACAAAACATGTACACAACATCAGCACAAAAAATACAGAATAAGAGACAACAAGAACAATACAAAGGTAAAGTAAAAAAAAACATAGACATACAAAACAGGGCACAACACAAACACAGCCATCACCATGGATACTTGTCCGGAAACTTAGACCGAGGATACTTTGCACAGTACACATCCCAAACAACCCAGACACCCGGATCATGGGGTTGCCATCGATGACCCTTGGGAGGATCCATATATAATCCGGAATAACCAGCACAGGGCCCCCACCACTGGCTTTTGGGGAACAATGACCCCTCCCACAGGGACTAGCGGCACCCTTCTGTCTGTCGAACAGCACCCTTCTTCAGGACCATTGCTAAGTCCCTTCCTGCACCATCCTCGACAGCAGGGGTAACTACCGTCCAGTCCGGACAACCGGCACCCGGAGGCGCCTTAGCACAGTGGAGCAACATCCGAAACACATGCAGGAACAGGCACCACACCACTCCTACCTGTCTCTTCCGCAGGCACGGCCACCACCACCGCATCCACAGGGTCCCCACCCACACCGTCTGGAGAACCCACAGAGGCCACATCACCCTCACGGTTACAGCTGTGTTGATTAGCGGGGCCCCTGTGTTTACAGCTGAGGTGGGTAGCGGGGCCCCTGTGTTTACAGCTGAGGTGGGTAGTGGGCCCCTGTGTTTACAGCTGAGGTGGGTAGTGGGGCCCTGTGTTTACAGCTGAGGTGGGTAGCGGGGCCCCTGTGTTTACAGCTGAGGTGGGTAGCGGGGCCCCTGTGTTTACAGCTGAGGTGGGTAGTGGGGCCCTGTGTTTACAGCTGAGGTGGGTAGTGGGGCCCTGTGTTTACAGCTGAGGTGGGTAGTGGGGCCCTGTGTTTACAGCTGAGGTGGGTAGCGGGGCCCCTGTGTTTACAGCTGAGGTGGGTAGCGGGGCCCCTGTGTTTACAGCTGAGGTGGGTAGTGGGGCCCTGTGTTTACAGCTGAGTTGAGTACCGGGGCCCTGTGTTTACTGCTTGAACGTTTATTTCAGTCACTCAAATCGTAGACATTTTTAGCAAAATGTATAAATTACTTTTATGGCATTTATAATTTAAATTAGGTACTAATTACCTAATTTGAGTTTGTGGAGTTTGTTTGTGTACTCACCTATTTGTGCTTGCGGGGGTTGAGCTCTGGCTCTTTGGTCCCGTCCTGCCTCTCAACTGTCAATCAACAGGTGTACAGGGTCCTGAGCCTGCTGGGCTCTATCATATCTACACTTGAAACTGTGTATGGAGTCAGCCTCCACCACATCACTTCCTAATGCATTCCATTTGTCAACCACTCTGACACTAAAAATGTTCTTTCTAATTTCTCTGTGGCTCATTTGGGCACTCAATTTCCACATGTGTCTCCTCGTGCTTGTGCCCCTAGAGTTAAATAGGATGTCCTTATCTACCCTATCAATACCTTTGAGAATCTTGTATGTGGTGATTATGTCCCCTCCTAACTCTTCTGTCTTCCAGCGACGTGAGGTTTAATTCCCGTAGTCTCTCCTCGTAGCTCATACCTCTCAGCTCGGGTATTAGTCTGGTGGCAAACCTTTGAACCTTCTCCAGTTTAGTCTTATGCTTGACTAGATATGGACTCCAAGCTGGAGCTGCATACTCCAGGATTGGAGTATCCTGGAATATATGTCGTTCTTATGTTGGGCAACCTGTCGTATGCCGCTGATGTTATCCTCTTGATATGGGCTTCACGGGACAGGTCTGGCGTGATATCAGCCCCGACGTCTTTCTCTCTCTCTCTATGACTCTTGAAGAATTTCATCTCCCAAATGATACCTTGTATATGGTCTCCTGCTCCCTACACCTATCTTCATTACATTACATTTGCTTGGGTTAAACTCCAACAACTACTTGTTCGACCATTCCTTCAGTTTATTTAGATCTTCTTGAAGCCTCAAGCTGTCCTCCTCTGTCTTAATCCTTCTCATAATTTTGGCGTCTTCAGCAAACATTCAGAGGAATGAGTCTATACCATCCGGGAGATCATTTACGTATATCAGAAACAGGATAGGACCGAGTACAGAGCCCTGTGGGACTCCACTGGTGACTTCACGCCAATCTGAGGTCTCACCCCCTCACTGTAAGGCTCTGCTTCCTTTTGCTTAGGTACTCCCTTATCCACCGGAGCACCTTACCAGTCACTCCTGCCTGTCTCTCCAGATTATGCACCAGCCACTTATGGGGTACTATGTCAAAGGCTTTCCGACAGTCCAAAAAAATGCAGTCCGCCCAATCTTCTCTTTCTTGCTTAATCGTTGTCACCTGGTCGTAGAACGAACTCTATTTAGCCTGTAAGCCAAGATTTACCCTCTCTGAATCTATGTTGGCGATTTGTCATGAAGTCCCTTCGCTCAAGATCTTTTACTAGTTTTTTTCTCGCGGTCTTCTCTATCACCTTGCATGGTATACAAGTCAATGACACTGGCCTGTAGTTCAGTGACTCTTGTCTGTCACCCTTTTTGTATACTGGAACGACATTAGCCGTCTTCCATATATCTGGTAGGTCTCCCTTCTCTCGTGACTTTCTATACACTATGGAGAATGGCAAGCAGTACCTCTGCACACTCTTTCAATACCCATGGTGAAATCCTGTCTAGACCAACAGCCTTTCTCACATCCAAATCCAACAGGTGTCTCTTGACCTCATCTCTCGTAATTTTGAACCCTTCCAAGGCCGCCTGGTTTACTGCCCCCTCTCCTAGCACAGCGACCTCACCTATTGTGAAGACCTGGAACCTCTTGTTGAGTTCTTCAAGGTCTCTGTCCGTATCGTGAAGGACTTCATCTCTGTTATGGTATCAACACCATCACTGAAGTATGGAGTGGTGATTTCAATGCCATCTATGGGTCTGCACTCCAACTCCCCAGTATTAGGTGCTATGCAGACAATACCATCTGTTGGCGGTGGAGTGGTATCGGTGAAAGGCTCCGGTTTCCTGCCTCAGTTAAAAGAGGAGGTCAACGATGATGACCTCTGGTGGGTGGCGTATCGAGATCAACGCCACCTAGGTTGTGGCTAGAGAATTTCAATCCCTGGTGGAAGGGTGTTATCCTAGGGTCACTCACTGTAATACCCATCTAGATAATCACTTTTTAATGTTCACAAAGGGGACATAAGACTTTGTCCTGTGAGAGGACAAACTGGGCACCGTCGGCTGTAGCAGTGTGTTAGCTGCTAGATTTATGCAGTGTTGTATGGACTGACGTACCCATGAGGGGCCCAGGAAGAGTTACATGACAGTGGTGCGTTTGTTGAGAAGTGCTACTAGTGAGCTGCTAGAGACTTCTTCCAGGGTCTTAGCTACCCCTGTATGGGATTTTTGAGACCCCTGTCAGCGTGTTGCTGAAACCCTTTGTCAGTGTGTATCTGGAGAGTGGGAGGGGGGGGGGGGGTGTTATTGGCATATCGTGAAGACATGGTGTATGTGGATTGGCCCATGATGCAGAAGGTGAACTTGCAGTGTTTGCCATTAGGTGTGGACGACATGTACATAGAAAGGGGATTCTCCGGGATTGATAAACATTGCTGATGTATTGTGCCCTGAGTGAAAGACACACTTTGTAAATACGTGTAATAATACTTTAATATAATTTATATAGTGGTTAAGGTGTTAATATATTGGTGAAGGTGTAATTGTGTATTGTTTATCCCCCACCCCCTTTATTCATTGCTCTACTACTTGCCATAGCCAGTTCTTGAAAGCTTACCGCCGAGTTGGGGCTGGGTAAAGAAGAAGAGGTTATAACAGGAAGAACCCGGTTACTAGCCCAAAGTGGTCATGACATAATTGGCATCCCCAACGGGATCCGACTCCTCGTCAGGTAAGGTTAAGTAATTAGTGCAATCCCCTTGTATAAATTTCTCTTTTTTATAAGTGTCAGGTGTACTGTTTCCCAACACCACAGTGTTACGTGATTGTGCGCATCGGTAAGAAAGTGAACCATGGCAGAGAAACAGACCATTGATACCCTGGACGATGTTCAGGCGTTCCTGAACCAGGAGGACTGCCTTTCAAAGTTGACTCATCATGGATAACCTGAGTTGGTTTTAATAAGTGCTTACTTGGGGATTAAAGTGAGTGATCGTGATTTACGTGTTGAGATCCTCTCTAAGGTGTAACGAAGGTGAAGGTGTAAAACGGGAGCAGGTCGGTCGAGCGGACAGCACGCTGGACTTGTGATCCTGTGGTCCCGGGTTCGATCCCGGACACAGGCGAGAAACAATGGGCAGAGTTTCTTTCACCCTATGCCCTTGTTACCTAGCAGTAAAATAGGTACCTGGGTGTTAGTCAGCTGTCACAGGCTGCTTCCTGGGGGTGGAGGCCTGGTCTAGGACCGGGCCGCGGGGACACTAAAAAGCCCCGAAATCATCTCAAGATAACCTCAAGATAACCAAGTAAGATGCAAAAGCATTTAAAACCTGCCGGTAAAAAGAAAAGTGAAGTGCAGAGTAAAGGAGAAAGTGTTATAGCTTCCATGAAAAGGAAGATCAGGGCAGTGATGGTGAGAGTGACCAAGATGAGCTTAATGTGAGGCTCTTAACAGTGAAAATGCGTGAGTTAGAAATCCATCGTGAAATAGTGGAAAAAGATAGAACTAGAAAGAGAGAGAGGAGAGAAAAAGCTAGAACTAGAGAGAGAGAAGAAAAAGAGAAGGAAAGAGAAGACAGAAGAAAAAGGTTGGAGAGGGAAATGGAAATAAAGCGTTTGTAAATTGAAGAAAGGGATGCAAGGCAACACGAATTGGAAGTGCTGTGATTAAGTGGTAGAAGGGAAACCAGTGGTTTTGACCCAGTGAGGAACATTAAAAGGGTTCCTAAGTTCAATGAGAAGGAAGTGTCAAAGTTCTTTGCTGCTTTCGAGAAGGTAGCTGCATCATTGGATTGGCCGAGAGAAAATTGGGTCATTATGATCCAATTTATGCTGACTGGAAAAGTCCAGACCACGTATTCCACACTCTCAGTATATGACTAGTGCTTACTACGCAGTCAAGAAGGTGGTACTGATGGCTTACCAGTTGGTGCCTGAAGCATACAGGCAGAAGTTCCACGACCTGAAGAAGATGTCAGAACACATCTTTACGGAGTTTGCGTGTATTAAGGAGCAGCTGTTTTATGAATGGTGAGCATCTCGGAAGGTGGAGACGAAAGAACAACCTGAACAACTCATTTTATTAGAAGACTTCAAAGAATGTTTGTCTGGTGATCTGAAGACATACTTGGAGGGGCAGCAGGTAAAGACCTTGGGTTCCGCAGCCACTATGGCTGAATAATTTATTCTAACAGATCGGCCCTCTACCAGGTATGTTTCGAAGAGCTTCGAGCTACACTCGAAACCATTTGGGAAGTATAAGCCAGAAGAGGAGAGAACCGTCCCACGTAGTGCCGTGAAAACACCCCCAGGTAGTCCACGACGGACTAGTCCTAGTAGTCCAAAACAAATTAGTCTTAGGAGGGACATAGTGTGTTGGACCTGCGGGCAGAAAGAGCACATTGCTGCAAAGTGTAGAAGCAGGACAAGTAACGACCCGCATAGGGAGGTAATGCTGGTGAGTTGTGTGACACCTCCAGTAGACATCCCTGTCTCTAGGGATGAAGAGAGAGAAACCAGTGTTGTCTCCCCATTATACTTCGCAAGGGTATGTGTCGAGTAATGAGACTGGTAGGTCTGTAGTAGTGTTCAGAGATAGTGGAACAGCCCAGTCTCTGATTTTGAGAAACTCATTACCCGAGGAAGTTTCTACTGATGGGAAACAAAGGGTTATTTTAGATAGGTTTCCCTCGACGTGGTACGTTGCCCCCTTTGTTTGAAGTACATTTGGTGTCGCCATATTTTATTTGGCATGTGTACGTTGGCAGTAGTGGATCATCTTCCTATAGAGAGGATAGAGGTCATACTGGCCAAGGACTTGGCGATGGGTTTGGACAGTAACTATTCCATGGTTGAGGACGATCCAGATGGAGAAGTGGTAAGACTTGTTGTAGCCAGCCCGTCCTCCAAACAAAGACCCAAAAATGATTCCATGCACCCGCCAAACTCCATGTTTATGAATGAAAAGCGGTTTGCACACGACTCACAACTGATTTCGTTCGAACACCTCCAGAACAAGTGCTTCACTGATGAATTTTGTTCAAACCACAATGCTGGAAATGCTTCACCCACGTGCTACAAATACAAATAATCGCCAACAAAACCTAAACGCCTAACCTAACCTTATGTCTATATATGTGCAACATGCTAATAAATTATAATATTAATTTTTATGTGAGAGAATTACCGTTTTGAATGAACAGCATATCAAAATTTATGAATGCGTCTGTGGGGACGACCGCTGGATGTAATGGACTTGAGTCGAGGATGGGTTGGTAGTAGTAGTGCAGGCCAGATCCCAGGCAGAGATGCATTTAGAATTAAAAGACTTGTTTAACCCTACATCTACCCAACAGGTTGTCGAGAGCACTCCAATGAACTCTTCTGACTCTACTCCTTAACTGAAGCATTGGACTAGAGTGACATGGATAACTGACCCCGAGAAGGAACCCAAAGTGCAAGCACCCACAGATACCCCAGAGTCTGGGGCGAAGGCCGGTAACCAGTACTTGCGGAATGATAAGGTGCGGTGCTCACAAAACCGACCAAGAACTCCCCAGAATTCAGAGGTATGTGCACAGGCTGTAGTGCCCTCAATGTTCCAAACCAGGCTGATGGAAACAGCCCATTATGGAATTTGTAGACTTATGAAAGTTATTCATCGTTTAGCCAAATGTTTCTTATGTGTATTTTGTATTTTCCTCGTGTTTGCAATGAGAGAGGTGACCAAGGACGGACAGGCAGATGTTAGCACACGCAAGCATCATGGAGCGGTATCATGGACAGGACACTTGCCCCATGATGATAGTGGATGGAGGATGAGACCGAAAGGTTATTGAGGATATTGGTAATACAAGAAATGTAATGAGTGACCGTTCTCGAGAGGAAGATGTCCCTGTGCAACTAATGGACTTAGTGCCAACATCATAAGGAATGTTGGCAGCCCTGAAGTTAGAAGAGTGAACGCACGTTTCATTAGTGCTGCATACTACCATCTGTGGTACCACGGCTCAGGGAGGTATTGGCAGTTTGCCTCGGTTTTTCGATCTTCCTCAGAGCATTGGTGATTACATTACTCAAGGCGTGCGATGTGACCTCTCTATGGATGCGCACATCAATTAGATCATTGCTCGTGGTCTTGGTGTTCACTTTGGTGAAGACGTCTCTATTAAAACAATTCCTAAAGCAGGACTTTTTCCTGACATTGGTCATCTATCTGCACAAGTGTGATTGGGTTTATTCAAACATACTAATTTGGTTTATTTTCTCTTTAGAAACCAAACCAAATTCTTTTTGGTGGAGAGGTGTTACAGTATCGACACCATCGCTGGAGTATGGAGTGGTGATTTCAGCACCATGTATGGGTCTGCACTTCAACTCCCCGGTATTGGGTGCTACGCTGACAACGCCATCTGTTGGTGGTGGTGTAGTATCGGTGAAAGGCTCCGGTTTCCGGCCTCGGTCAGAAGAGGAGGTCGATGATGATGACCTCTGATATCAAGATCAACGCCATCTAGGTTGTGGCTACAATTTACAGTTTCAATTTCTTGGTAGAAGGGTGTTATCCTAGAGTCAGGCAGTACACTGCCCGTCTAGATAATGACATTTTAATGTTCACAGAGGTGACATAAGGAGGCGATTGCATCGAGGAGGGCAGTTCACCTTGGGCAGTCCTGAACTCTTGACTTGATCCTGTGAGAGGACAAAGTGGCCGCCGTCGGATATAGTAGTGTGTTAACTGCTAGATTCGTGAAGTGTTGTATGGACTGGCCTACCCGGGAGAAGCCCAGGAAGAGTTACGCGACAACAGTGGTGTGTCTGTTGAGAAGTGCTGCTAGCGAGCTGCTAGAGACTTCTGCCAGGGTGTTAGCTGCCCCTGTATGTGATTGTTTGAGACCTCTGCCAGCGTGTTCATGAAACTCTCTGCCAGTATGTATCTGGAGAGTGGAGGTGTGGTATTGGCAAATTGTGAAGATACGGTGTGTGTGTTGATTGGCCCATGTTGCAGAAGGTGAACTTGCCGGTGTTTGCCATTAGGTGAAAACAACGTGTACCCAGAAGTGGGATTCACAGGGATTGATGAACACTGCTGATGTGTTGTGTTCTGAGTGAAAGAGACACTTTGTAAATACGTGTAGTAATACTTTAGTATAATATATATAGTGGTTAAGGTTTTAATATATTTTTGAAGGTGTAATTGTGTATTGTTTATCCTCCTCTTTATTCATTGCTCTACTACTTGCCACAGCCAATTCTTGAAAGAATACCGCCGACTTGGGGTTGGATATAGAAGAAGAGGTTATAATGGCAAGAGCCTGGTTACTGGCATAAAGTGGCCGTAACAGTCTCCCATTCGGAATCCCGTGTCTGGCCTCCTATTTCCTCCTCCTAGTTTCATTACATTACATTTCTTGGGTTGAACTTGAGTAGCCATTTGTTGGACAATTCCTTTAGTTTGTCTAGGTCATCTTGTAGCTTCATACTATCTTTCTCTGTCTTGATCCTCCTCATAATTTTTGCATTATAAGCAAACATTGAGAGGAACGAGTCAGTTTTTTCTGGGTGATCATTTACGTATATCAGAAACAGTATCGGTCCAAGCACTGATCCCTGTGGGACTCCACTAGTGACTCTTCGCCACTCCGAGACCTCACCCCTCACAGTGACTTGCTATGTCCTGTTGCTTAGGTACTCCCGTATCCATCGGAGTACCATCCCTTTCACTCCTGCCTGCATCTGTGTGTGTGTGTGTTTACTCACCTTGTTGTACTCACCTAGTTGTGTCTGCAGGATCGAGCATTGACTCTTGGATCCTGCCTTTCGAGCATCGGTTGTTTACTGCAGTGACTCCTGTCCCATTTCCCTATCATACCTGGTTTTAAAATTATGAATAGTATTTGCTTCCACAACCTGTTCCTGAAGTGCATTCCATTTTCCCACTACTCTCACGCTAAAAGAAAACTTCCTAACATCTCTGTGACTCATCTGAGTTTCAAGTTTCCATCCATGTCCCCTTGTTCTGTTACTATTCCGTGCGAACATTTCATCTATGTCCACTCTGTCAATCCCTCTGAGTATTTTATATGTTCCTATCATGTCCCCCCTCTCCCTTCTTCTTTCTAGTGTCGTAAGGCACAGTTCCCTCAGGCGCTTCTCATACCCCACCCCTCGTAGCTCTGGGACGAGTCTCGTTGCGAACCTCTGAACCTTTTCCAGTTTCATTATATGCTTCTTCAGATGGGGACTCCATGATGAGGCGGCATACTCTAAGACTGGCCTCACGTAGGCAGTGTAAAGCGCCCTAAATGCCTCCTAACTTAGGTTTCTGAATGATGTTCTAACTTTTGCCAGTGTAGAGTACGCTGCTGTTGTTATCCTATTTATATGTGCCTCAGGAGATAGATTAGGTGTTACGTCCACACCCAGGTCTCTTTCGCGCGTCGTCACAGGTAGGCTGTTCCCCTTCGTTGTGTACTGTCCCTTTGGCCTCCTATCTCCTAGTCCCATTTCCATAACTTTACATTTGCTCGTGTTGAATTCCAGTAGCCATTTCTCTGACTATCTCTGCAACCTGTTCAGGTCCTCTTGGAGGATCCTGCAATCCTCATCTGTCACAACTCTTCTCATCAACTTTGCGTCATCTGCAAACATCGACATGTAGGACTCTACGCCTGTAAACATGTCGATAACATATATAAGAAATAGAATTGGTCCCAGCACCGATCCTTGTGGTACTCCACTTGTTACTGTTCGCCAGTCCGACTTCTTGCCCCTTGCCGTAACTCTTTGGCTCCATCCTGTTAGGTAGTTCCTTATCCATGCTAGGACCTTTCCCCCCACCCCCGCCTGCCTCTCGAGTTTGAACAGCAATCTCATGTGCGGTACTGTATCAAAGGCTTTTTGGCAGTCCAGAAATATGCAGTCTGCCCAACCATCTCTGTCCTTTCTTATCCTCGTTATTTTATCATAGAATTCTAGAAGGTTTAGTAGGCACGATTTCCCTGTCCAGAACCCATGTTGATGTTTGTTCACAAACCTAATGTTCTCCAGGTGTGCAACCAGTCGTAGCCTAATTATTCTTTCCAGTATTTTACAGGGGATGCTTGTCAGTGATACAGGTCTATAGTTAAGTGCCTCCTCCCTATCGCCTTTCTTGAAGATCGGCACGACATTTGCCTTCTTCCAGCAACTGGGCAATTCTCCCGACATAAGTGACTCATTAAAGATCATTGCCAGAGGCACGCTGAGGTCCTGCGCTGCTTCTTTTAGTATCCACGGTGATACTTTGTCTGGTCCAACTGCTGTAGTTGCATCTAGAGTTGTCAACTGTTTCATTACCTCCTCTGCTGTCACCTCTATATCTGATAGGCTTTCATCTAGGGCAACCCCTTCCAACAATGGGAGCTGCTCAGGCTCGGTAGTGAACACTCTATGGAAACTGGCATTCAGTGCCTCGCAGATGTCCTTGTCACTTTCAGTATATGCCCCCTCTGTCTTCCTTAGTCTTGTCACTTGGTCGTTCACCGACATTTTTCTTCTTATATGACTGTGTAGTAACTTAGGTTGTTTTTTCGCTTTGATTGCAATATCGTTCTCATAGTCCCTTTCCGATGTTCGTCTTATGTTAATATAATCTTTCCTAGCTCTGTTGCATCTGATCCTGTTGTCCTCTGTCCTTTGTCTTCTGTACTTCCTCCACTCCCGCCTGCTGGCCATTTTTGCTTCCTGACACTGTCTATTAAACCATGGGTTATTATATTCCTTCTTATTTTTCCCTTTACTGTTGGTATAAATCTCTCTTCGGCCTCCTGGCATTTCTGTATGACTAGGTCCATCATATCTTGGACTGTTTTTCCTCTAATTTCTTCCTCCCACTGCACTTCACCCAGATAGTCCCTTATCCTCTTATAGTCCCCTTTCCTGTAGTCAACTCTCCTTTCCTAGATCTCTTGTCCCATGGTCATAAGTTTGAATTCCATCATGTAGTCAAAGACTAGGACACAATGGTCACTGGCCCCTAGAGGTACTTCATGCTCTAGATTCTCGATATCTTCTACGTTCTGGGTGAAAATCAGGTCTAATAGGTTCGGTGCATCTCCTCCTCTTTCCCTTGTGTCTTCCTTCACATGTTGTGTTAGGAAATTCCTGTCTATAACATCTACTAATTTTGCTCCCCACGTTTCGTCCCCTCCATGGGGATTCCTTTGTTACGAACCCGGCTCCAGCGTCCGAGCCTGGAGCAGTGACAACCACGCCATCTGTGAGTCAGCTCCCGAAACCCCCGCCAAACGGACGACGACACCTGGTGAGGACAGCGTGTACTGGCCTCGAGGACCAGTTTCCAGTCTGGTTCCGCGCTCAACACCGCCGCTCCTGACCTCTGGTGAGGTGGTGCTCCGACGACAGCGCCATCTATGGACTGGATACGTCAGGTGTTTGTGCCCGGGCCCGTAAGTGAGATGTATTAGTGTCCCGGTTATTGATGACGTGTCTGTTTACAGAGTCGACCTGGGACCACTGTGTTGAAGGTCGAGTCAGTCTACCCGAGGCAGCCAGTCTCCATACTGTGAAGTTTGGTGCAGCTGTTGTGACGTCGTCCCCCCCGGAAGAACACTGTGGTGTGTTAGCCTGCCATTGGAGTGGCAGTGAAAGGATTTACCCGGGACCGACTGTTGGAGACGATCATCCACTGGGGTATTGAGGACAGGAGGGTGATTTGTGATATCACACGAGACTCCTGTCTAGGGCGTACCCCTTATATCGTTCGTGGAGTGGCCGTACCAGCCTTGGTGGCTCAGTACCTGCCAGCAGACCAGCTGGACGTGTGGTTGACGGCCTCCACGACGGTGCCCCCAGTGGACCTGCGTTTTGGCTGACCTGTGGCCCGGGTAGGCTCGGCATTCTCAGAGGACACCTCGTGAGGCCACGAAGAAAGCACCAAGGACTCGGCACCAAGTGGTGTGGCACCAGCGTCTTCAGCAGAAGACCACGATGAAGGATTAATCCCCTTGTATAGTGTTAATACCCTCCCCCTGTGCACGTTTGATTTTTATATATTTAATAGGTGGTGGTAATAATTATAATATTAAGTTCTTAGCTTTCTTTCCCTACTCCCTTTAAGTTAATTGCGTCACGGATCTCATCCCTTGATAGCCAATACTGGCTTGGGAACGGATACATATATCTTCCTCTAACAACATCAGAGTAAGGACCCCGTTGCGTCCCGAGAGGGTCGTAACATCCTTGATTCCCAATTTATCTCTCCATGATTTATGTCCCCCATAATCAGCAGCTTCGCTCTCATTCTGTGGGCTAGTGTTGCTGCCTTCTGCAGTTCATCTATACATGCCTTGTTGTTGTCATCATACTCCTGCCTGGGTCTTCTACTGTTTGGTGGGGGATTGTAGATTACCAAGATCACAATCTTCCTCCCATCTACTGTCAGAGTTCCATGTATGAAGCTTGTGCACTCATTGGTAACCCGATTTCCCAGGTCTTCAAACTTCCACTTCCGCTTTATTAGGAGTGCTACTCCCCCTCCCTGTCTCTGTGTCCTCTCTTTTCGTATCGCCTGGTACCCTTCAGGAAAGATTGCATCTGAGATCATGTCATTAATTTTACTTTCCACAATTGCAACTATGTCAGGATCTGCCTCACTCACTTGTTCTTTTATCTCTTCTGTGTGTGTGTGTGTGTGTGTGTGTGTGTATAATAATTCTCCCATAGGAAACTTTACTTCTTTCACTGAGAGAGGATGGAGAAGCGTGTGCATAGGAGTGTAAGGTAGATAGATTAAGTATTAAGGTGAAGATGACATACAAACAACAGCAACAGCATCTGCAGGAGGACGTCCTCATCCTACCACAACCACCACCTCTAGGAGACTTTGGGTAGGCTGCTCCCTAGGAGAGTAGGGGTAGGCTTTTTCACTGTTGAACGAAGATTGTAAATAGCCGATCAAAGCCAGAAGCCTCCCAATTTCACCTCATGATAACCCGTAGTTGGTGGTGAACTGAGGTGTTTGGGGTAATGGGGTGACTCATATCTCTCCACCACCACCACTTGGTAGGTTTTGGGCAGTGGGTTGCATGTTGTTGTTACACACAGAGATCACACTAACGTGATGCATCAAATGAACAAATCCACAAGGGGGCGAGCTCAGTCGATTAAGGCAGTGTCTGGGATGCTCCCGCACGCAGGTTCGAATCCTCGTCACGGCCCTTATGGATTTGTTCATTTGTTTATGTTGTTGTTGTTGATGAACGTAACATAAAACAAGTGTACTGAGTAGTGATAGGTGTTGTCTCTCGCTCTCATAAATTAAGTATTAAGGTTTGTGTACAGTACTATCACCAAACAGCTGAGACCTCGCCCCTTCATCCCTGCACCTACGTCTTCCGAAGCAGTGGGTAGCCATAAACACTTAAGACGTATGGTGTGGATGGGGCCTAATATTTTTTCCTGGTGCATTGAGAACCGCAGAGTCTGCCCACAAACCATTACTAAAGTCTCTGAGAGAAAGTTTCAAAAAAATCGCACATTATCTGGGAAGAAGAGTCAGTCGCTGTGTGAATCCCAACTGCACCTCCTCCTCCCGCAGCAACAGCAGCAGCAGCGGCAGATTGAGGCCTCCCAACATCCTCCAGACGTGTGATCAGGCGTTACGACCTCTGCGATCAGAGGGTGTGAAAGTACTGACAGGTTGGGCCCAGTCCCCTCACTCATAACCGCATCATCTGTTGTCACCTGACATTGTACTTCATAATTATGTCAGAGGACATTGGGCACCCTTTTCTTAATATCTTCTTTCCGGTCATTAAATTAGTCTCATCCAGGAGGGGATTTGGAGTTTGTTTTTCCTAAAACGTTATGGTAATGTTCCTCATAACAATTATTTTGGTGTCAAACGGACTACACACACGAGACCAGCCAGCCAGTGAGCCACCACAACCTCCGGCATGGGTGGCTCACCATCTCGTTGGACCCACTCACTCATTATGACAAGATGTGTGGTAGGACACCTTTTAGTTTAAACTTCTTACATCTTCAAATAAAATAAAATAATATGGAGATTCAGTCAGTCAGTAAGTCAATCAAACAGCAGAAGCACGTTGAGCGAATGCTTGTTAAAGTGCTCCCTCCTTCAGCCTTTGGATGCTTAATCCGGTTAATAATATATCTCGTTCATACAAAAAGAGATAATTATTTTTGTCTTGTTAGACACAAAGATATCAAGTATTTTTTTCAATATCAATGTACAGTTTTATCGTTATACACTCTTATCATTTAAGTGAGTTGGATTTCAATAATTAATATAAAGGAAAAAAATGTCAGCATCTCCCCTGGAAACACAAACCGAAACTGTCTCTATTTTCCACTTGTTACAACTTGTAATAAAGTTGTTACATCTTGACTTAACGTGTTTATGACGTATTAGAACGTTGTTACAACTTGCTATATTGGTTGTTATAACTGGTTAGGAGGTGTTAAAACTTGTTCGAACGTTCTACCAACGTCGTAGTTTCGGTGTGTGTTTGGCGGGTCAATATTGCTGTGAAGGTGACTATATGAGCTCGAAGAGCTGTTCACCACATTCAAGTGTGTTATTCCCCACAAGTAAAAACATTGAAATATCTCTTCTTTGTACAATAAGATTTTTTTCCAACTTTATTGATTGGTATATTCCATCTTAGGTATTTAAGCATTACAGATCATGTTGTTGTACCTAATGTTATGTGCAGGTTAGCATAAGTCGAACTACTTATGCATGTAAGGCTGTGAGAGAGAAGAAATATAGGGCGAGCGTGCAGCTGCCATGGAGGCGAACACAAGACTGAGCAGGAATGCGGTGAGTATAGGTGTGGGTGGGTGAGAGTACTCACCTATTACTACAGACGATACAAACACAGTCATTACCTAATAGATCACATAATTCTCATGATTATTCATTCCTTCCATGCATCACACATTGTTTAATATTTCATCCTGATGAAACGTAGATCTCTGCGGTCTTCATTTTCAGAGAAAGTTGAAAATAGTCCTTGTAGGATAGGCAAAGAGCAATAGCTTATTAAACGATTTAAGGTTCCTTTAAGCAGTGCAACACATAAAATACTTTTTCTGCTTCATAATGATGCTCCCACCATATCATTCTGCTCCGATTCCATTCGTTGTGTGTGTGTATCCTCTGCCGTATCACTTAGTGTGTGTATTCATTGTAACATAAGGTAACCAAACAGGGGAACATCTTATTCTTTGTACAAATATCCTTTTTTAAAGTAAAGGCAGTCTTTAATAATGTGTATGGACAACAATAATAATAGCATCCATCAATATTAGTGTATGTATTCTTTGTAACACAACATAACCAAACAGGAGAACATCTTATTCCTTGTATAAATATAATTTTAAAGTAAAGGCTGTCTTCAATAATGTGTGTGTGTGTGTGTGTGTGTGTGTGTGTGTGTGTGTGTGTGTGTGTGTGTGTGTGTGTGTGTGTGTGTGTGTGTGTGTGTGTGTGTGTGTGTATATATATGTATATAACAGTACATGTGAATGTAACAGTAACAATTGTGTAACTTGCCTTAAAAGACTGTCACTTGCTTAGCTAAACGAACTATGTGGTTCAGTTCCTGAACCCATCAAGTGCCTCTGTAACCCTTTTCACCACCGCCGACTGGATGGATATGGGGTGCATAATCAAGAAAGAAATTAAATTTATTGACGTCGACTTTCATTATCTTGGCAGGTGCAAATGTTCTTGAATTAGCCAGCTGTTCTTCACACTGTTAAGCTCAGAGTTCGAAAGCGTAAGAATAGGCCACCTCACCAGTTTGTTAAGTGTTGATATTGTACGTTACTGAGGTAATGTTGCCTACTAAGGTCAAATGCTTTAGTGTGAGTTCTGCCGCTCGTAACATAGCACAAGTGCAAGCATTGGACACTAACCAACTATTGAGAGCAACATGGGACATTTATCACTTAGTGAGAGCAGCATGGGACATTTATCACTTGGTGAGAGCAGCATGGGACATTTATCACTTAGTGAGAGCAGCATGGGACATTTATCACTTAGTGAGAGTAGCATGGGACATTCATCACTTAGTGAGAGTAGCATGGGACATTCATCACTTAGTGAGAGCAGCGTGGGACATTCATCACTTAGTGAGAGCAGCATGGGACATTCATCACTTAGTGAGAGCAGCATGGGCCATTCATCACTTAGTGAGAGTAGCATGGGACATTCATCACTTAGTGAGAGCAGCATGGGACATTCATCACTTAGTGAGAGCAGCATGGGACATTCATCACTTAGTGAGAGTAGCATGGGACATTCATCACTTAGTGAGAGCAGCATGGGACATTCATCACTTAGTGAGAGCAGCATGGGACATTCATCACTTAGTGAGAGTAGCGTGGGACATTCATCACTTAGTGAGAGCAGCATGGGACATTCATCACTTAGTGAGAGCAGCATGGGACATTCATCACTTAGTGAGAGCAGCATGGGACATTCATCACTTAGTGAGAGTAGCATGGGACATTCATCACTTAGTGAGAGCAACATGGGACATTCATCACTTAGTGAGAGCAGCATGGGACATTCATCACTTAGTGAGAGCAGCATGGGACATTCATCACTTAGTGAGAGCAGCATGGGACATTCATCACTTAGTGAGAGTAGCATGGGACATTCATCACTTAGTGAGAGCAGCATGGGACATTCATCACTTAGTGAGAGCAGCGTGGGACATTCATCACTTAGTGAGAGTAGCATGGGACATTCATCACTTAGTGAGAGCAGCATGGAACATTCATCACTTAGTGAGAGCAGCGTGGGACATTCATCACTTAGTGAGAGTAGCATGGGACATTCATCACTTAGTGAGAGCAGCATAGGACATATATCACTTAGTGAGAGCAGCATAGGACATTTATCACTTAGTGAGAGCAGCATGGGACATTCATCACTTAGAGTAGCATGGGACATTCATCACTTAGTGAGAGCAGCATGGGACATTCATCACTTAGTGAGAGCAGCATGGGACATTCATCACTTAGTGAGAGTAGCATGGGACATTCATCACTTAGTGAGAGCAGCATAGGACATATATCACTTAGTGAGAGCAGCATAGGACATTTATCACTTAGTGAGAGCAGCATAGGACATTTATCACTTAGCGAGAGCAGCATAGGACATTTATCACTTAGCGAGAGCAGCATAGGACATTTAATTTACAACACCTACTTATTATCTATCTATTTGCTATATCAAGAACTTCAACCTTATCCCTTTTCACTTCTGCTTTATCTTTATCTGTCTCTCATCACGCAGATCTTTCATCAAAATCTAAAATTTCCTTGACGTTCTAATTTCCTACTCAGAGCATTTCTTCCTTATCAATGATGCTCATCTTATTAGCTCTCTTTCTCCTCCACCTTCTGCACTTTTCTCTTCATCAAATGCATCTGCTTTGTTTCATCCTCGAATTGTCAAATAATTCACCCTTTATTTTCTTATTTTTTCAAAGTGTTCTATTTTTTGTTTTACACGGACTTGCTCTATATATGTTTTGTATCCTCCCTTCCTTCTCCTTCATATGTTCCTTTTCTCTTTCCTCCTCCTCCTCCTCCTGTGCCCTCATACCCTGCCTCCCCCTTCATGTTCCTCCACTCCCTGCCCCTCATGTTCCTCCACCCCCTGCCCCTCATACTCCCTCCTTCATGTTCCTCCACCCCCTGCCCCTCATACTCCCTCCTTCATGTTCCTCCACCCCCTGCCCCTCATACTCCCTCCTTCATGTTCCTCCACCCCCTGCCCCTCATACTCCCTCCTTCATGTTCCTCCACCCCCTGCCCCTCATACTCCCTCCTTCATGTTCCTCCACCCCCTGCCCCTCATACTCCCTCCTTCATGCTCCTCCACCCCCTGCCCCTCATACTCACCCCTCCCCCCTTCATGTTCCTTGCGCTCCAGTCTCTTCTACTACAACACTTTTCTTATGTAAACTTTCTTCTAAAGGCAAATCAGTTTTTTGTTTTTCGTTCCTTTTCTTCATTAATTATCCGCTGCGTCCGTGATTACCTCTCCATTAACGAGTTATCTATTGATTAAAAACCTATCCCAGTCACCCAAATAACAGGGGGGGGACGCTCATTTGCATAATAATGGTGGTTCATAATTGTTCCAAGATCATCAAACCTAGTCATTAGGAGCGTGAGCATAATTAAAGTTTTTATCACGACTAACTTTATGTCTTTTTTTTCTCAACACCTCGCTTAAATTTTTCTCTAGAAGCGATGATGGTGTTTTGGGAAGAAGGGAGAAGCACCGCAAACTTGTGACTGGGGTGGGATTAGTTAAGTGACACAGCTAACATGTAGATGCGTTGGATGAGTTGGGAGAGAAACACAACAAACTTGCAGCTGAGTTGGGGGTTGAGAATTATCAGGGGAAAGCGCAAAGCCATTACTACTATGAATCACTTGCAAGGGATCAGGATAAAGATTTGGGATGGGATGGGAAGAAGGAATGGTGCCCAACCACTTGGACGGTCGGGGATTGAACGCCGACCTGCATTAAGCAAGACCGGCGCTCTACCGTCCATCCCAAGTGGTTAGCTGAGTTGGGCCTAGTTGAGAGACACGGTAAAATTATGAGTTGTGTTACGGTTTTGGGTATCCTGCAGGTCTTCGCTTCCCTGTACCTGGGCCCCACTGATCACCCTGGGAGCCCTCCAGTTTTCCATGGGCTGAGACACTACCTATGCCCCGGCCTTGCATCCATGGCAACTGGATCTAGCCATAACTCTCTGTCACTCCTGGCTGAATTTGCCCGCCGTAGCACTGGGAAACACACAGGTGAATTTTTGCCACTCACCCGTAATCAAGGTCGCCAGCTGGGTACTTGTATTCACGTCCCAGTAGTGGTCTCATTAATTATCACAAGTCAGGGACTCAGTGACATAATGCAGTGCAATATTAAATAACTTACTCAACTCGCCCTAGAGATGGAAGGCTCACTCAAACACAATGGTAAAAATAATAAGTTTACTGAAGAAAACTACACTGAATCCGCATAGTAAATAATATGTAGAATTGTCAGACGACGGCAACACTCCTCACTGTCTCTGGTAACACAGTCAGCTGGACGATTTAAATGCTTCACTCTTGGCCACTTGAAATCAGCCACCTCCTCTTGCTGCTACAAAATGTCAGTGCTCCCACACACATGGGTGCACATATAATATATATATTCTGGCGCATAGCCTAATCCTACCACACTGGCAAAAATAATAAAAATAGCAATCACATAGCATAGAGGTTACTCTAGCTCTCCTAGATCAAGGGGTAATGAGAGGGAATTTATCTACCTAATACTATCTGCTACAAAGTCGACGTATCCTCTGACGACGATCGTTGAGGTCCTCTGTTCCCTTGGTCGGTCCTCGGTTGGTCAAGGTCCGGTACACATGAGGTCCTGAGATGACTTGTAGTTGCACGTCTTCTTCGTGCTCACTCCAGGAAGGCAGGTTCTCCTCTTTAGCAATGAAGCCAGGTTCCTGCACACGTCGTCTCGCTTCTCCGACACTGGGACTGTAGACAAACTTGCAGTCCGGTTCAGTGTCCCCTTCGCAGTCTTCCATTGGACTTGACCCGGTCACAACAGCTCGCTTGATGTGTCTGAACGCGGCCCGCAGGGCGTCCACACGACCCAGCGCCAACGCCTACCTCCGTCGTAGATTATCAGCAAAAGAGCTCTTGGTGCTCTAACACCAACAAAGCCTTGCTTCCATGTACTCCCCAGGAGTCGGCTGATCTTCCTTGACGTCTGTAGCATCAACGCGGTCGCTTGGGTGCACAGGCTGGGACTTCCTAGCCTCCAAACTGGAAGCTCACTTGAGCGTGTTCATGCTCAATGACATGGGGTGACACTGAGCGCCGCAGGGCACTGGGCCGCCCAGAGCCTTCTGCCCCGTTTAGTCACCCCACCCAAGGTCACCGAGCTATTGGTCACTTCCGTCAGGTGAACTTACTTGGCCAATCACCAGACAGCAGGCACTTGGCTCCTTTGGCACAAACTCCTTGCCTCGGTGCCATCTTGAAACACAAAGAGCGTAAGCCACTTGTAACGCCAAAACTAAAATAGCAAATTCATCTCCCAAACAATAACTCTGAATACCTTTATATATATCAAACTGTTCCTTGATCATCTGAGAACGTGTACGGTGAAGAGATATGACTCTTTATGCCGGGAGAGAAAAGATGGAGGGTGGGATACCATCACAACGGGGAAAGACTCACGTTCATTGGTTTAGCAATTCTTGAAGAATTATGATATGTTTACTTCATTGTGAACTGACCCTTTTGTCTCCTGTTACCAAGTCCCATCTCCATAACTTTAAACTTGCTCGTGTTGAACTCCAGTAGCCATTTGTCTGACCATCTCTGCAGCTTGTTCAAGTCCTCTTGGAGGATCCTATAATCCTCATATGTCTCAACATGTCTCATTAATTTCGCGTTATCCGTGAACATCGCCATAGACTCGACTCCTGTAAACATGTTGTTCACGTATATCTATATAAATAAAAATGTAAATGTCCGTTTGTTCAAAATCGCTAATCTCCGAAATTTCTTCACCAATTCCTTTGAAATTTTCACACAACGTTCCATTCGCATCCGAGCAGGATTTTATATACATACTATATAGATATCATATCTGTAATGGGAAAAAACTTTTTTTTTTAACTGTGCTTTTCATTTGTTTTTCACGTGAGGGAAATCTTCGAAACCTCTTTACCGATTGCTTTTAAATTTTGACACAACGTTGCATTAGAATAGGCGCATGTTTTTATATACCTATTATATACATGCCTGACCTGTGACAGGAAAAACATGCTCGTTTTGAAAAACTCGGCCCTCTGTTGGACGTAAGAGCACCATATGCTGTAATCTCCGAAAGTTCTTCACTGATGGCTCCGAAATTTTGACACAACATTTTATTCAAATACGTGCGTGATTTTTTATACCTACTATATAGATGCCCAGACCTGTGACAAGTAAAAACATGTTTTTTTTTTAAACAGTGCCATCTGTTGCACATAATAGCAACACACGCGCTACTAAATATGTTACGATTCTTTTTCAATGTTTCCGGTTGCATTGACAAATTGAATTTTCATAGATTCTGATATATTTTCATTTTGATTGAAATATTTTGTGTGACATTGTGTTGGAATTGATCTGCGTTGTTTACCATACTGTTCATTTCATGAGTATAAGTATAGATGCCACACCTCTGACAGGTAAAAACATTCTTTTTTTGAAAAACAGAGCTATCTCTTGCACGTAAGAGTAACACACGCTATACTAAAATCTTACGATTCCATTTCAATGTTTCCGATTTCATTGATGAATTTTCTTAGATTTCGATTTATGTTCATTTCGATTTAATTATTTTGAGTAACATTGCATTGGATTTGAGCTGTGTTGTTTACCATACCGTTCATTTCATGAGTATTGGTTATTTTTTTTATTTTTTCATTGTTTTTCATATCGTATTTTTATGATAACTTTTTGGTTTAACTGGTTTTGGTTTGATATGGTTTTTAACTGTTTTTCTTATATTTCAGTGATGGGAACATCAGATCATTTGATGTTTCCAATTTTCTGATGGGAACATCAGATCATTTGGGAATGCATCGACTAAGGGAGTGGGGAATGGTGGGGAGGACGAGGGAACAGGGAAGGGGGCAATGGTGGAGAGGACGAGGGGACAGGGTAGTTGGGGATGGTGGGGACGATGGGACAGGGGAATGGAGAATGGTGGGGAGGACAAGTGGACAGGGGAGTGGGGATGACGGGGAGAACGAGGGGACGGGGTAGGGGTTAATGGAAGGGAGGACGAGGGTGACGGGGGAGTGGGAGATGGTGGGGAGGACGATGGGACAGTAGAGTAGGGAATGGTTAGGTGGAAGAGGGGACAGTGGAGTGGGGGATGGTGTGGAGGACAAAGGGATGGAGGAGGGGGGAATGGTGGGGTGGACAGGGGAGTGACGAATGGTTGGGAAGACGAGGGGACAGGAGAGGAGGTGGGCAGGACTGGGAGTGAGGGAAAGGTTGCGGTGGCTTAGCAATGCACATGCGTTGCTGAGCCGCAGCAACACATAGCTGGGTACAGCTAGTTAGAAATCGAACAGCTCCCATCCCCGATCCTTGAGGTACTCCACTCGTTACAGTTCGCAGTCTGACTTCTTGCCCCTGACTGTTATTCTCTGGTTCCTGCTTGTTAAGTGTGTGTGTGCGTGTGTATTCACCTAGTTGTGTTTGCGGGTGTTGAGCTTTGCTCTTTCGGCCCGCCTCTCATCTGTCAATCAACTGTTTATTAACTACATTTTTTACACACACAAACACACCCCAGGAAGTGGGAGATGGCAGCCCGTGACAGCTGACTAACTCCAAGGTACCTATTTTCTGGTAGGTAACAGGGGCATTCAGGGTGAAAGAAACTTTGAACATTTGTTACTGCCTGGTGCGGGAATCGAACCCCTCGCCACAGAATTACGAGTCCTACGTGCTATCCACCAGGCCCCCGTGTGTGGGTATGTATGTGTGTGCGTGTACTCACCTAGTTGTACTCACCTAGTTGTACTCACCTAGTTGTGTTTGCGGGGGTTGAGCTCTGGCTCTTTGGTCCCGCCTCTCAACCGTCAATCAACAGGTGTACAGATTCCTGAGCCTATTGGGCTCTATCATATCTACACTTGAAATTGTGTATGGAGTCAGCCTCCACCACATCACTTCCTAATGCATTCCATTTTTCAACCACTCTGAGACTAAAAAATTTCTTTCTAATATCTCTGTGGCTCATTTGGGCACTCAGTTTCCACCTGTGTCCCCTTGTGCGTGTGCCCCTTGTATTAAATAGCCTGTCTTTATCTACCCTATCAATTCCCTTCAGAATCTTGAATGTGGTGATCATGTCCCCCCTAACTCTTCTGTCTTCCAACGAAGTGAGGTTCAATTCCCGTGGTCTCTCCTCGTAGCTCATACCTCTCAGCTCGGGTACTAGTCTGGTGGCAAACCTTTGAATCTTTTCCAGTTTAGTCTTATGCTTGACTAGATATGGACTCCATGCTGGAGCCGCATACTCCAAGATTGGTCTGACATATGTGGTATATAATGTTCTGAAAGAATCCTTACACAAGTTTCTAAAGGCCATTCTTATGTTAGCCAACCTGGCATATGCTGCTGATGTTATCCTCTTGATATGAGCTTCAGGGGACAGGTCTGGCGTGATATCAACCCCCAGGTCTTTCTCTCTCTCTGACTCTTGAAGTATTTCATCTCCCAAGTGATACCTTGTATCTGGTCTCCTGCTTCCTACCCCTATCTTCATTACATTACATTTGCTTGGGTTAAACTCTTAACAGCCATTTGTTCGACCATTCTAAATGTGTGTGTGTGTGTGTGTGTGTGTGTGTGTGTGTGTGTGTGTGTGTGTGTGTGTGTGTGTGTGTGTGTGTGTGTGTGTGTGTGTGTGTGTGTGTGTATGTGTGTGTGTGTGTGTGTGTGTGTGTCTGTGTGTGTGTGTGTGTGTGTGTGTGTGTGTGTGTGTGTGTGTGTACTCACCTAATTGTACTCACCTAATTGTGCTTGCGGGGGTTGAGCTCTGGCTCTTTGGTCCCGCCTCTCAACCGTCAATCAACTGGTGTACAGATTCCTGAGCCTATTGGGCTCTATCATATCTACATTTGAAACTGTGAATGGAGTCAGCCTCCACCACATCACTTCCTAATGCATTCCATTTGCTAACTACTCTGACACTGAAAAAGTTCTTTCTAACGTCTCTGTGGCTCATTTGGGTACTCAGCTTCCACCTGTGTCCCCTTGTTCGCGTCCCACCAGTGTTGAAAAGTTCGTCCTTGTTTACCCGGTCGATTCCCCTGAGGATTTTGTAGGTTGTGATCATGTCCCCCCTTACTCTTCTGTCTTCCAGTGTCGTGAGGTGCATTTCCCGCAGCCTTTCCTCATAACTCATGCCTCTTAGTTCTGGGACTAGTCTAGTAGCATACCTTTGGACTTTTTCCAGCTTCGTCTTGTGCTTGACAAGGTACGGGCTCCATGCTGGGGCCGCATACTCCAGGATTGGTCTTACATATGTGGTGTACAAGATTCTGAATGATTCCTTACACAGGTTCCTGAACGCCGTTCTGATGTTAGCCAGCCTCGCATATGCCGCAGACGTTATTCTCTTTATGTGGGCTTCAGGAGACAGGTTTGGTGTGATATCAACTCCTAGATCTTTCTCTCTGTCTGTTTCATTAAGTACTTCATCTCCTATTCTGTATCCTGTGCCTGGCCTCCTGTTTCCACTGCCTAGTTTCATTACTTTGCATTTACTCGGGTTGAACTTCAACAGCCATTTGTTGGACCATTCACTCAGTCTATCCAGGTCATCTTGTAGCCTCCTACTATCATCCTCTGTTTCAATCCTCCTCATAATTTTTGCATCGTCGGCAAACATTGAGAGGAACGAATCTATACCCTCTGGGAGATCATTTACATATACCAGAAACAGTATAGGTCCAAGGACTGACCCCTGCGGGACTCCACTTGTGACGTCTCGCCAATCTGAGACCTCACCCCTCACACAGACTCGTTGTCTCCTGTTGCTTAGGTATTCCTCTATCCACCGGAGTACCTTCCCTCTCACTCCAGCCTGCATCTCCAACTTTCGCACTAGCCTCTTGTGTGGCACTGTATCAAAGGCTTTCTGACAATCCAAAAATATGCAGTCTGCCCACCCTTCTCTTTCTTGCCTTATTTTTGTTGCCTGGTCGTAGAATTCAAGTAACCCTGTGAGGCAGGACCTGCCATCCCTGAACCCATGTTGATGCTGTGTTACAAAGTTCCTTCGCTCCAGATGCTCCACTAGTTTTTTTCGCACAATCTTCTCCATCAGCTTGCATGGTATGCAGGTTAGGGACACTGGCCTGTAGTTCAGTGCCTCCTGTCTATCCCCTTTCTTGTATATCGGGACTACGTTAGCTGCTTTCCAAGTATCTGGCAGTTCCCCTGTTGCCAGTGACTTGTTATACACTATGGAGAGTGGTAGGCTCAGTTCTCTTGCTCCTTCCTTTAGAACCCAAGGGGAGATTCCATCTGGGCCTATAGCCTTCGTCACGTCCAACTCTAGTAAACACTTCCTTACTTCCCCACTGGTAATCTCAAACTCTTCCAGTGGTTCCTGGTTAGCTATTCCCTCACTTACCTCTGGAATTTCTCCTTGTTCTAAGGTGAAGACCTCCTGGAATTTCTTATTCAATTCCTCACACACTTCCTTGTCATTTGTAGTGAATCCTTCCGCCCCTATCCTTAATCTCATAACCTGTTCCTTTACTGTTGTTTTTCTCCTAATGTGGCTATGCAACAATTTAGGCTGAGTCTTTGCCTTGCTTGCGATGTCATTTTCGTATTGTCTTTCTGCCTCTCTTCTCATCCTGACATATTCATTCCTGGCATTCTGGTATCTTTCTCTGCTCTCCAGTGTCCTGTTATTCCTATAGTTTCTCCATGCCCTTTTACTTTGCTGCTTAGCTAGCCTACATCTTTGATTAAACCATGGGTTTCTCATCTTCATTTCTCTGTTTTCCTTTTGGACTGGGACAAACTTGTTTGCTGCGTCCTTGCACTTCTGCGTGATGTAATCCATCATATCTTGGGCCGTCTTTCCCCTGAGCTCTGTTTCCCATGCTATATCTGTTAGGAATTTTCTTATCCCCTCATAGTTTCCCTTTCGGTATGCTAACCTTTTGGTTTCGGTATCTCTCCTCGAGTTCAATAACCCTTCTTCAATCAAGTACTCAAACACCAGTACACTGTGGTCGCTCATTCCTACTGGGTCCTCAAAACCGATTTCTCTTATGTCGGAGTCGTTCAGAGTGAAGACTAGGTCGAGTCTCGCTGGTTCGTCATTGCCTCTCATCCTTGTGGGTTCTCCGACATGCTGCGTTAAAAAGTTGCTTGTCACCACCTCCAATAGTTTGGCTCTCCACGTATCCTCGCCTCCATGCGGTTCCTTGTTCTCCCAGTCAATCTTTCCGTGATTGAAGTCGCTCATGATGAGCAGGTGGGATCTATTTCTACAGGCAGCAGAGGCTGCCCTCTCAATTATAGTGTTAACTGCCTTGTTGTTGTTTTCATACTCTTGACTGGGTCTCCTGTCATTTGGTGGAGGGTTGTATATTACTGCTACTACTATTCTTGGTCCTCCCATTGTTATGGTGCCTGCTATGTAGTCTCTGAACTCCTCACAGCCCGGGATGGCCATCTCCTTAAAACTCCATTCCCTTCTCATGAGTAGGGCCACTCCGCCTCCTCCTCTACCTTCCCTCTCTTTCCTTATTACTGTATACTCCTGGGGAAACACGGCATTCGTTATGATTCCAGAGAGTTTTGTTTCAGTGAGTCCGATTACATCTGGGTTAACTTCTTGTGCTCTTTCCCTTAGTTCACTTGTCTTGCTTGTGATCCCATCTATGTTCGAGTACATCACCCTGAAACTGACTCTCTTCTGCTTCTTTTCTGGGGGGGACCTTTGGGATCTGGGGTGAGTGGGAGCTGGGGGGACCTGGCACGGGGGGATTGGTGGAGGAGGGAGGGCTTGGGGTGGTGGGGGAGAGGGGGAGGGTACAGGGGGTGGATAAGAGGGGGAGGGTACAGGGGGTGGATAAGAGGGGGAGGGTACAGGGGGTGGATAAGAGGGGGAGGGTACAGGGGGTGGGTAAGAGAGGGAGGGTTGGGGAAGCATGGGGGGAGGAGAGGCTGTGGGGGATAGGGGAGATGGGGGGGCTTGGGGGGAGAGAAAAGGGTGGAGGGCTTGGGGGGCGTGGGGGAAAAGGGAGGGCTGAGGTGGGTGAGGAAGAGGGGAGGGTTTAGGGGAGTGGGGGAGAGGGGAAGACTTAGGTGGGGTGGGGGAGAGTGGGGGGCTTAGGGGGGAGGGGGAGAAGGGAGGGCATGGGGGTGGGAGAGACGGGAAGGCGTGTGGGAGAAGGGAGGGCATGGGGGATGGGGGAGAAGGGAGGTCCTGGGGAGAGGGGTGAGGGGGAGAAGGGGGGTGAGTGGGGGGAGGGGGGTGGGTGGGGGGAGGGTGCCCTAGGTGGGTACTTAGTGGGGGGCTGACAGGGGATGGGGCAGGTTGGGTGTCTGTTGGGTAGAATTTGGGGGTGGTGCCCCAATCCCTGTGGCTGTTGCACTGTTTGAGGAGGGTTCTCCACTTCCCTCTGGGATTGTAGGGTTCTGGGTTGTGGTACTCTGATTTCCTTCTCTCTCCCTGCGCTCCTTCCTCGCGTCTGCTGTCCGTATTCTCTCTTCCCTTGTCATATCCCTCTGCAGGAATATTTTCTTGAACTTCTCTACACCTTTTAGACAACACTTCCTTGCTAGCAGTTCCTCTTTCGCGATTTCGCTCATGAAAACCACCTTTATCATTCGGTCTCTGTCCTTGTTGTACTTTCCAAGCCTGAAAACAAGTTTCCAAGCCTCTAGTGTGTGTGTGTGTGTGTGTGTGTGTGTGTGTGTGTGTGTGTGTGTGTGTGTGTGTGTGTGTGTGTGTGTGTATGTGTATGTATACTCACCTAGTTGCACTCCCCTAGCTGAATTTGCAGAGTCGATCATCTTCTTTTTTTCCTTTTGGCCATTCTTGGTTCAATGCTGTGACTCATTTTCCTCGACTTTTCTTATTTATATTTAATTTGATTCGATAACTTCCTCATCTAGTCAGTTCCACTTATTTACGACTCTTTGATTGAAAAAGTTATTTCTGACATCGTTATGACTTATCTCTCTTTCCAGTTTCCAGTTATGTCCTCTCGTTATACTCTACTTTAATGTCAAGATTACGTCGATATGCTCATTGTCAATCTACCTTAATATCTTGTATGCGGTTGTCATGTCTGCATTATTTCTTCTTCCCTTCAGTGTAAAGAGGTTCAGTCCCCTGAATATTTCTTCATAACTCAGTCTCTTTAACTCAGGAACGAATCCCTCATCACACGGGAGACATCTCCCGTCACGCAGGGTGCAGTCGCACCTCCACAGATCTCCAGTATCATCTACTGATACTGGTGATGGCTCAAAAGGGCCACCACTTATGGGCTACTCATGCCCGTGCCACCTTTTGGGTGGCTTCATCTTCATCTTAACACATTCACGTGGAAGACATCTCCCGTCACGCAGGGTGCATTCGCACCTCCACTGATCTCCAGTATCAGCTCTTGATACTGGTAATGGCTCAAAAGGGCCACCACTTACGGGCTATTCATGCCCGTGTCACCTTTTGGGTGGCTTAATCTTCATCAATCAATCCCTCATCACAATTGACTTGAGAATGGTCCAGGACGGACCGAAACGTCGTCATCCATTCACCTTCTAGTGTGTGGTCTGGTCAAATTTTGTCCTTAAGTGAAATAACTGAGGGTTTACGTTCAGTAATTCACCAACAACGAACACATGACAGATTAAAACTACCAAGTAAAACTTCACAAACCAATAATAGTTATTCAGACAGTACTAAAGTTACTCCAAATAAATTTAATCGATCTATTTCCACACCAAAGTGGAACCAAGGCAGTGTGGGCACATATGCAGTGGGACCCTCCAAGCCTATAGTTACTGTGTCACCCAAGACGATGACTCCAATGGATGCTGTAGGATATGGAACATGTTTGTTCTGTTAAAAGAAACAATCAATTTACCACTATCTCAATTTTCCTGATTGTGGCGCTCGTGTTGAGCGACTCAAAAGAGTTGCAACATTGCACAAGGTGCCTCAGGAAACACAACATACTCGACTGTGAGACCCAATTACACACCTGTAATATGTGTAACAAGGGTCAGCACCATACAGCATTGTGCAGAGACACAAAAGTAAAGTCTCCAAACCCTTAGGTGGAAGGAAACATTCCCTCCACAGTATAGTACTGCAAGGTGCGACAGAAAATCAGTCTCCTATCAACAAAGACCAAAAATACTGCGACTTTGCCTACTGCCCAACTTACCACCAAAAATAAGAGAGCCAGGGTCCATACCCATGGGTTGTTTGACCAGGGGTCCCAGAGAACCTTTGTTACTAAAAAGGTGGCAGATGATCTACAATTAAAGCCTGTAACTCAGATTACCTTAAATATTTCAGGGTTCTTAACTGATACAGGACCTCAGATCTACCAGGTGGTACAACCATCGGTGCGATTAGGCAGCGACGTCTGTCAAGTACAAGCCATTGTGGTGGACACAGTTCCTACCGACCTAAGAGCTACTGCCAATTTCCTAAGATATAGATGAATAAAATTAGCAGATAAAATTAAGTCTGATCACCTCACCGACGTCGGAATCCTTGTAGGTGCAGACTACAACCACCAATTCATCTTTAACCCAACTAAATATCAGGGCATAACCATGCTAAATTCTGCAGGAGGCAAATTACTCACATGCCCAGTATTAAGCCTGAGGAGACCTATGGCTGCAAACAAACAATACCAATAGAAATCAAAATTTTTCAGCTGATTATACAACTTCTGTAGCATTATACTAAGGATAACACAGCTGACTATAATAACAGAGGTTTATCTTGTTATCATCATTTAAAGTTGATAAGTTCATGAGGCCTCAGTGGCAAATCAGTGAACAATAGCCTAAACAGCTATGAGTCGATGCGACCAATGTCACTGAACCCACTGCAGTCTCAGAACCCTACTTAACTTTAATGATTTACTATTCAATCCTCTAAAGCAACAAACCAAATTAAATTAAATTTGTCAGCCAAATAAACTCCAAGAAATAAGCATAAGGGAGCATGGCTGACTATATAAATCCGACGACGGATTTTGATACATCTATTATTTAACTAGCAGTACCTGGCCACTCGTTGCTGTGGCTCAGCAAAGCATGTGCGTTGCTGAGCCATGGCAACCTTCCCTTTCCCCCAGTCCTCCCCACCATTCCCCTCTCACCCGTCCCCTCGTCCTCCCCACCATTCCCCTCTCCACCATCCCCTCTTCCTTCCCACTATACCCCACTCCCCAGTCCCTTTGTTCTCCCCACCATTCTTCATTCTCCTATCCCAACCATCCCAAACTCCCCCGTCCCCTCGTCCTTACCCACTATTACCCCCACCCTTGGCCCCTTCATAATCCACACCATCTCTCACTTCCATCCTTTCGTCATCCCCATTATTCCCCACTCCCTCGTCCGATGCCATCCCAAATGGTCTGATGTTCCCATCAGATAATTGGGAACATCAAGTGACCTGATGTTCCCATCACTGAAATATAAGAAAAACAGTTAAAAAATTAAACGAAAATATGAAAAATAAAAAACTAAACTAAAATCACGAAATGAACAGTATGATAAACAACACAGCTCAATTCCAATACAATTCACACATAAAATTAAATCAAAATGAAAATATACCAAAATCTATGAAAATTCAATTTATCAATGCAATCAGAAACATTGAAATGGAATTGTAACATAATTAGTATAGCATGTGTGTAGCTCCTACATGCAACATATGTGCTGTTTTTTCAAGAGAAGCATAGTTTTACTTGTCAGAGGTGTGTCATCTATACTTATACTTACGAAATGAACAGTATGGTAAATACACAGCTCAATTACAACACAATGCCACACAAAATATTTCAATAAAGGTAAAATAAATCAAAATCTATGAAAATAAAATTTATCAATGCAATCAGAAACAATGAAATGGAATTTGTGACATATTTAGTATAGAGTGCATGTTGCTATTATGTGCAACAGATGACACTGTTTTTCTAAAATGCATGTTTTTCCCTGTCAGAGGGTGGCATCTATATAGTAAATATATAAAAAGTCGCTCCTATTCGAATGCAACGTTGTGTGTAAATTTCAAAGCAATCATTGAAGAACTTTCGGAGATTACAGCAGCAGATATCGCTGTTTTTTTTTAAAAAGCATGTTTTTATCCTGTCACAGGTGAAGTATGTATATAGTAGATATATAAAAAGATGCGCCTATTCAAATGCAACGTTGTGTCAAAATTTCAAAGCAATCGGTAAAGAAGTTTCGAAGATTTCCCCTCACATGAAAAAAACAGTTTTTCAGAAAAAGCATGTTTTTTTTTTTACCATCACAGACGTGACATCTATTTAATATTTATATAAAAACCTGCTCGGGTGCAAATGGAAGGTTGTGTGAAAATTTCAAAGTAATCAGTGAAGAACTTTTGGAGATTACCCCCTCCGTGGTGCCTCCTTGACATGGTGAGGGGCTCATGTACACCTCCCTTGGACCGGTGTGGGTTGCCTGTGCCCCATCTTTGGGTGGTGTACATGCTGAAGGGCACCATGTAGGGGCCTTGTGAGCCATCAGACCACCCGCTGGAGGGGTCACCTGTGAGAGGCCGCCCTGAGTGGATGGTTGGGTGTCCAGGCTGGGACGATAGGGGGACTGGGGTCTTTGCACCAGTGTGGGAGAGTGAACGAATTAGTAGGACTTCCCTGTTGAAAAGGGGGAGCACCGCTGGGGACGACGCACCCTTCCTGCACTGGCCTGCGCTCGGCCTCCCTGGGTGCCCTGGTAGGTGGTATCCCTTGGTTCCAAGTCCCATTCTTTAGTTATTGGTTTGCTGCATGGATGACTACTTGACTTCTCTTACCCAGGCTCATGGGGTGGGCGACCAGGCCCCTGAGTCGGACCGGCCTGGAAGACCAGGATCTGTAGCCCCCACTACAGGACCCGGTTTAGGCCCAGACCGGACTCTTCCTCCCTGCTCCCCTCCCTCCTCTGTGGTTGGGTCGAGCCCCAAGCCTTCTGTGGTGACCGTCTCGTCCCCTTGCACGGCTCCATCTCTTCTTATGACTACTGTACCTTTTGACCCGTCTCTCTCTAAAAGTTCTCATCGCCGTCCCTGCCACGGCCGCTCTCGTATGCTCCCTTCCCATACTGATTCGTTCCATGCTTTGTTTGGTCCTGCTACGTGGACTAAGTACTTTGACCTCTTTCCTTTGGATTCAACTCCTGACGATTTTTCCCTTCATAGGCATCTTGTCGATTCTGTAGATGCCTCTGTCACCTTCAACCCCACCCGTCTTGGTACCCGTGTCATTGCTGCTCCTTCTCAGGATGCGGCCACCCTCTTGGCCGCTTTATCCTGCCTTGGCGAGACCCCTGTTTGGGTTTTGAAGAACGCTTGGTTGAATGCCAGTGTTGACACTGTTCTCCTCCCACACCATGTTGCGACCGGTGTTCGGAACCTCAAAGACTGCCACGAGGATATCAAGCATATCCTCGAGGCCCAGGGTCATTCTATCCTCCAGGTGGATACGTTTACGCGTCCCCCTTGTGGTCATCACCGTCTGCCCCTTCGGGTTGTAAAGGTTACCTTTGATGGTAGGACCCTTGCTGGTGCAAGGGTCCTACATCTTGCTGGTGCCAGATGCTCTGTTCAGGAGTATACTCCATCTCCTCGGCTCTGCAGTAAGTGCTGGAGGTTTGGGCATGGTGCCCTCAAATGCTCTAGTCCTGACTCTCTGTCCCTTGTGCAGAGGCGAGGGTCACTCTAAGTTGGAGTGCACTTCTCCCCAGGCCCGCTGCCTCAATTGCGGTGAGGCCCACCCTACCCTCTCCCATACGTGTATTCATTACAAACTTGAGGCGGCTGTTCTCAACTTGAAGCACCGGGACCGTTTGTCTTTTCCTGAGGCTCGGCGCCAGGTTCATCGTCTTCCCTCTTTTGCTGGCGTCTCCTATGCTTGCGTGGTGCGCTCTTCCTCTCCTCGTCCTTCCCACCTTCCTCAGTCTCGCAACCGTTTCCAAGCCTTAGACCCAGACACGCCCACCACCACCTCCCCTGTTTCCCCTCCATTCTGTCCCGGAGGGTCCCCCTCCTGGTTCTCTGTCTAGGGCTCCCCTTCTTTCTACCCAGTCTGTCACGTCTCCTATATCTTCTTTCTCCTCTCCCTCTGGTCCTCCTTCCCGTCCTTCTCCTCCGTCTCTTGGCTCTCCACACCGCCTGACTGTGCGGACCGATGTCTATCGCTCTCCTGGTGGTCGTGCTGTTCGCTTTCGCTCTTCTTCTCATATCGAGACGCTGGAGTCTGTTGCCCAGTACATTGCTGCTGGGAAGCCTGTCTCTTTGAGTCAGAAGCGGAAACCTGGCTCCTCTCCTTCCCGGTCGGTAAGAAGGCTTTGATTTCTTCTTCACCCCCTATCTCTGATTCTATCGTTCCTTCCCCTCCCGCTTCGGTGGTGGAGCCCCCTGTTCCTACTGTGGGGGTTTCTTTAGCCCCCGGTTCCATCTCGGTTACTGCTCTTGCTGAGGTGCGCTCCCCTCTTTCTGCCCCTCCTCCTCCTCCCCTTCCTTCTCCTCTTCCAGACCCTGCTCGTCCACCTCCAGTCTGTCCTCTTGCTTCTTTCCCCTCCTTCTTTACTCAGTTTACCCATGCCCCCTAACCCTGACTTCTCTGACCCTGTGCTTTTTTAGCGTGCTGTGTTCCTTTTTCACCTTTGTTTCTTCTTTGCTCTCTGTTGCTCTCCTCTCTCTCTTTGCCGATGTCTATTTTTCAATGGAACATCCGTGGATTTTACGCCAATTTCCTTGACCTCCAACTTCTCATTTCACAGTTTTCACCCCTTTGTGTCTGTTTCCAGGAGCCGATGCTTGGTGCTCGTCCTGGTCGCTTCCGTGGCTATTCTTTTCTCCCCCCCCCCCTAGCAACAGCTGGGGTCCATAATTCTTCTGCTCTCTTGATTCGCTCCGATGTTCCCCTTTGTCCCCTTCTTTTTTCCTCGCCTCTCTACTGTACTGCTGCCCGTGTCTTTGTGCGTAGATGGTACACGGTTTGTTCCATTTATCTCCCCCCCCCCCCCACTGTCCCACTTTCTCTACCCGATCTTAAACACCTCCTAGACTCCTTGCCGGAGCCTGTGCTCCTGCTGGGTGATTTCAATTGTCGTCATGCGCTTTGGAGTGATGTGCTTGATGTGTCCAAGGTCGCCTCCATGAACTTTTCATCCTCTCTTCTTCCCTGTCCCTTCTTAATTCTGGTGAGCCCACTCATTTGGACTCTCGGACGTGCTCTCTTTCTTGTCTTGATCTTTCTCTGTGGTCGTCATCCCTTTCCTTAGATTTCGGGTGGCGGGTCCTTGATGACCTCCATGGCAGTGACCATTTTTCTATCCTTGTTACTTTTTTCTCTTTTCACCCTCCTCTCTCCTTCCCTAGGTGGCGGTTTGCCGAGGCTGACTGGCGCCTTTTTACTCTCTATGCTACTATTTCCGAGCTCTCCGTTGTGCCTCTCCCTCGCGCCCTCCTTCTTTTTCATGACACTGTCTTTGACGCTGCCCTCCACTCTATTCCTCGCTCTTCCTCTCGGGGAACGCGGAAGTGCGTTCCCTGGTGGAATTTGGACTGTGCTTGGGCTGTCCGCTGTAAGCGTGTAGCCTGTAAGAGACATCGCCGCTGGCAGACGATTGAGTCTTTTCTTTTGTTTCGGAAGGCGAGTGCGGTGGCCCGTAGGACCACCGCATTAATGTAAAGTGCTCCCATTATTAGTACGTCAAGTTAGTCTACTATCTAGAGAAGTGTATTACTGAAACCCATTTATTATCATTACATTCCTGGCCAGTTATATTCAGTAACTATTTTTTTTTTTATTAAAAGTATCGAATCATCTTCTGTGGTTGATTGTTCAACAAATTCCTGAACTATATGTTTAACTGATCTCTAACCCTGTCTATGGAGGACAGAAGAAAATGTATATATGCTGGTTAGCATTGTAAATGTGTGGCCACGTTTGTGGTAGAAAATAATATTCAGTAGATAAGGGGTGAGCTAGTTAGCACACCAGACAGTTGCAAGACCAAGATAAATATTCCTTGGTCCTTATCTCTAATCAATATACTCATATTTTCTCTGATAAAGCAGTCATATTAGGATTACTGCTATTATTTGTGAGTGCCCTTTGACAGATGGAACAGAAGACGAACAAGAATTAACTAGTTACCTAGCATCAGTATATGAGTTGAGGCCAGTCACCCACGAAGAGTTATCAACTGGAGTGTTCATCCTTGTTCATAACTAGTTGTCTAGCCCACTACCATACAGATAAAGATAAGCTGTAGGTAGTTTAAGTTACCTATGTATTATAATATTGTAGTGAATGTCTACTAACCAATAATTTATATTGTTGACCACATATAAACCAGAAACCCCCCCAGATTGGGTAAGGGACTGATTTGTGAGACATTTCAAGATATACAGTTCACTTTAAACAAATAGTTTGCTATCGAAAAAAATATAAATTAACGTAACATATAAATTACTATACTATACTATAGTATACTATATATTTACTATAAAATTATATAAATATAAATCTCACAGGTCAATTCTCCACACATTCTCAGATTTTAATGTTGCATATTCTTAACATCTTCAAATTAGAGAGAGAGATCAATCTTACGTAGCTTTTCTAGACCAATAGGGTATAAAGTGTGCTGTTTGTTAGTAGGCTACAACTAGATCAAAATCAAAGAAGAAAAACTTGATAAGTTACGAGGAAGTACATTGCCCCTACAGCCAAAGTGCGAGCTTAATTACCTCCTCTCTACCCTACCTAATACTCCCCAGGGAGTGTGCTGTCTTATTGCTCATACTTAAGTCACAGCTGGCAATGGTCGCTCCTCAGGCAGCCATCTGCACCCGCTGCTGAGCACAATTAGGTGGTGCATGTTGTTCTTTAGTGCAGAATCTTCGACGATTTGTTGGAACATGAATCTTTCATTTAGTTTTTTTTTCCAATTTTGATCACTATGTAATCGTGTGTATTCACCTAATTGTACTTCTAAGGGTTGAGCTTCGGCTCTTTGGTCTTCCCTTTCATGGGGTGGGGGGGGCCAAAAGTCCCCCCCCCTGAAAGGGGGTTACTGTATACCAGTTGACTCAACCAACTGGTGTACAGCCTGAGCCTATTGGGCTCTATCCAACCAACATTTGAAGCTGTAAATGGAGTCTGCTTCCACCTCATCACTGCCTAATGCATTCCATTTGTTAAATACTCTGACACTGAAAAAGTTCTTTCAAATATCTCTGTGGCTCGTTTGGGTTTCCAGTTTCCACCAGTATCCCCCTTTTGCGTGAACCTCCCATGTTAAACAATGTATATATCTACAATGTCAGTTCCACTGAGAATTTGGAATGTGGTCTTCCTTAACTCTTCTGTCTTCCAGCAACGTGAGGTGCAATTCACGCAGGCTTTCCACGTAACTCATACACGTTAGTTCTGGAACTAGCCTACTAGCATATCTTTAAACCTTCTTCAACTTCGTCTTATGTTGGACAAAGTATGGACTCTATGCTGGAGCCGCATATTCCAGGATTGGTCTTCCATATGCGGTATACAAGGTTCTAAATGATTTTTTACACAAGTTTCTAAAGACAGTTCTGATATTAGCCAGCTTCGCATACTCAGCTGATAATATTCTTTTGGTGTAGGATTCAGGAGGCAGGATCGGTAGGATATCAACTCGTGGAGGACTTCGTCTCCCATTCGGTATCCTGTGCCTGGCCTCCTGATCCCTCTGCCTAGTTTCATTACCTTACATATACTTGGGTTGAACTATAGTAGTCATTTGTTGGACCATTACTTCAGTCTGTTTAGGTCATCTTGTTGCCTCATACTATCTTTTTCTGTTTTAAACCTCCTTCAAATTGTCGCATCATCGACAAACATTAAGAGGAACGATTCTATTCCCTCTGGGAGATCATTTACATGTATTAGAAACCGTATAGGTCCAAGGACTGAACCCTGTGGGACTCCATTAGTGACGTCTCGTCAATCTGAGACCTCACCCTTCACAGTGACTCGCTGTCATCTGTTGCTTAGGTGTCAAAGGCTTTCTGACAACTAAAAAAAATATGCAACTTTTCCACCCTTTTCATTCTTGCTTAATTTTTTAGGCCTGGTCACAGAATTCTATTAGACCTGTGAGGCAAAATTTGTCATCCCTGAACCCATGCTGGTGATGTGCTACTAAGTTATATTCGCTCTCTTTGTTTAGGAACTCTTTCTTGTTTTATTGTAAAGACCTTCTGGAAACTCCCATTGTGTTCCTCACACACCTCCTTGCTACTTGTTGTGAACCTGTGTGCACTAATCTTGTTTCATTACATATTCCTTTACTGTTGTTTTCTTTCAGATGGGGCTGTGCAGCAATTTAGGTTTGGGTTTTAGTTTTATTTACTGTGATTTTCGTACTATCTTTCTGTCTCTCTTTTCACCCTGTGGTACTCATTCCTGGCCGTCTCTAATTTTTCTCTGCTCTCTAGTGTCCTGTTATATCTACAGTTTTTCCATGTCCATGTGCTTAGTGGCTTTGCAAGCCTACATCCCTGATTAAACCTTGGTTCCTCATTTGCATTTTTTTCCTGTTGAACTGGGTCAAACTTGTCTGCTGCCTCCTTACACTTCTGGGTGATGTGGTCCATCATGTCTTGCTCATCCTTTTCTCTGAGCTCTGTTACCCCATGGTATATATTAGGAACTTTCTTATCTCCTCACAGTTTCACTTTCAGTATGACAGTCTTTTGTTTCCTGGTCCCTTCTTTGAGAACGTTATCTTTACTTCTACCAGATACTCAAACATCAATACACTGTAATACTCATTCCCATTAGTGTTTCGAAGTGGATTTCCTTTATGATTAAATCGTTCAAATTGAATGCCAGGTGAGCCTAGCTGTTTCGTCGTTGCCTCTCATTCTTGTGTGTTCCTTGAAATGTTGGTTTAAAACGTTTCTTGTTGACACTTCCAATTGTTTATTTTCCATGTTTCTACACCCCATGTGGTTCTTTGTTCTCCCAGTTTATCTCTCTATAGTTGAAGTCTTCCATGATAAACAAATGGGATCGATTTCTAGCGGCGACAGAGGGGTGCCCTTTCAGTTAGTGTATTAACGGCCATGTTATTTCTGTCATACTCTTGTCTGGGTCTTCTGTCATTTAGTGGTCATTTAGTCATTGCTACTACTATTCTTGGTCCTCCCCATCATCAGGGAACAGTTTATGTACTCGCTGAACCTCTCACAGCCGGAGATAACCATCTCCTTGAAACTTCAGTCTTTTCGTATTAGTAGGGCCACCCCTGTTCTCTCCTTCCTTCCCTGTCTTTCCTTATTACCGAGCCTGGGTAACACTGCATTTCTTATGATGCCTGACAATTTCGTCTCAGTGAGTGCTATTACATCCAGGTTGTCCTCATGTACTCTTTCCCCAAGTTCACTTGCTTTGTTTGTAATCATATCTATATTGAGTACATTACTATTAGAGCTGACTCTCTTCTTTCCAGTTTCAGTTACAACTTGGGTTCTCCTTGGATAGATGGGCTGGAAAGGTCTGGCATGGAGAGGGCTGGGAAGATCTGGGGGGGGGGGGACTGGGCGTGTTTGGAGGGTCTGGTGGGAACTTGGTGTGTTTGGATGGTCTGGGGGGAACTGGGTGTGTTTGGAGGGTCTGGGGGGAACTAGGTGTGTTTGGAGGGTCGGGAATTTGGAGGCTAAGAGGGCATGGGATGGAGGAGCAGGGAGAGCAGGTGACTGGGGAATAATAAAACGCTAGGGTAGTTAAAACAGGCGAAGGGCATGGGCTAGAGGGGGGTTTCTAAGGGTTGGGGAGGTGTTGGTGGTGATTATGTTAAAAATGTTGTGAAGGGGGATTGTAGGTCGCTTTTGTTACATTCCTCTCTTAGGTTGCTGGTGGAGGATTTCCCACTCCCCTCTGAAGTTAATGAATATACTGACCTGAAGCCTGTGGCTCTTCAATTCCTTTCCCTCTCCTTGCGTTTCTTTCTTGCTTCTGCTGCCCTGGCTTTCTCTTTCTCTCTCTCTCTCTCTCTCTCTCTCTCTCTCTCTCTCTCTCTCTCTCTCTCTCTCTCTCTCTCTCTCTCTCTCTCTCTCTCTCTCTCTCTCTCTCTCTCTCTCTCTCTCTCTCTCTCTCTCTCTATTAGCTTGGCATGTCCCTCTGTAGAAAAATATTGTTGTATTCCCTTACATTTAGTTTGCTTGTCCTGGATAAGACTGCCTCTTTTGTTGCCTTGTTCATGAATACTATCTTAATGAGTCGCTTCCTTTTCTTCTTGTAATCACCTAGCCTTATAACCTTATTTAGGCTCCTATCAGCCTCCTCCATATGTCAGCCCATCCTGTTTTGGTAGTAGTTATAGTAACGACGAGGACCATAGTACATAGTGCGACATACAATGCAGTTAGAAAGTAGAAATCTGTACTATTGAATTAAGACAAACTGAAAAAGTTTTTTTTTATATGCTGCAAAGACAACCTTAACAAACCTAATCTAACCTTCCTAGGCATAATTCATGCTGTCTGAGGTCGAATACAGTACATATGTGTGCTATACTAGGCCTCGGAATATTTAAGTTTGTTTTGTAGCTTTTTTTTTGTACTCTAGAAAGTAAATAGCACCAAATTATTCTATCCAGATGCTTAGTACGTCAATATTTGTACTATGGTGCACATAGTTACAAAAGCTACTATCTAAACAAGAGGATGGGTTGCATATGTATGTCATCCAGGATTTTTTCCCAGTTGTTCAGTCCTTCCTTCTCCAATCCTTGTGGCTGGAGCTCTTTTTTTTTTTTTTTTTTTTTTTTTTTTTTTTTTTTTTTTGAGATATATACAAGAGTTGTTACATTCTTGTACAGCCACTAGTACGCGTAGCGTTTCGGGCAAGTCCTTAATCCTATGGTCCCTGGAATACGATCCCCGCCGCGAAGAATCGTTTTTTCATCCAAGTACACATTTTACTGTTGCGTTAAACAGAGGCTACAGTTAAGGAATTGCGCCCAGTAAATCCTCCCCGGCCAGGATACGAACCCATGACATAGCGCTCGCGGAACGCCAGGCGAGTGTCTTACCACTACACCACGGAGACTGACCACTACATCACGGAGACTTTTCAAAGGAATATAACTCTTCCATAGCTATTTTTCACTTCCTGCAGCTGACTAGAGCACTGTGCAGCTTCCTGAACATTAGCTGCTTTAATAGCTGCTTCATGCAGTAGTCATAGTATCTGGGTTGCTTTCTAACATTTCTGCCAAAGAGGCTGTCTACTAAAAAAAAACGTAAAAGTTTCATCCCTTGTTTTTCCTGGGGATTGTTTGACTCATATTGGATATTGCTGTGTTCTATCTCCTCTTTAGTTGACCGCAGTTGACTCTGGAGGCCTTTATTGTCCTTCATTTCTCTGCTGAAATTCTCAGATATTTGGTAGATCATCTCGCTGGCATTATCGCCAAGTCTTTCACCCGTTCCTGTATGTGGTGTTGCCTCTGGTTCATTGTCCTTCCTTATTCTAATGGGTTAGAAATCTGCGCACTGAGACTGAAGTTGAGCGAATGGTGTCTGTGTCTCTGTCTTTCTGTCTATCTTTCTCTCTCTCTCTCTCTCTCTCTCTCTCTCTCTCTCTCTCTCTCTCTCTCTCTCTCTCTCTCTCTCTCTCTCTCTCTCTCTCTCTCTCTCTCTCTCTCTCTCTCTCTCTCTCTCTCTCTCTCTCTCTCTCTCTCTCTCTCTCTCTCTCTCTCTCTTACACAACACTTACCCCGCTTTTCAATTAAGGTTGTTTGTGCCTTAGAGTTATATAGCAACACCGTAAATTATCGGCTCCCCACTGTCAATCACCAGCTGTCTATCAATCAATAGACGGGTACCATCTGCTGCGTTTCCCAGCTGGTGCCAGGGCCAGTGCCATCCATTATAACCAGTAGCACGGTGTTCATCTCGCTAAGTCATTGGTGACATGCCAGTGGTGTCATGTGGATGACCAGTGGTATGTGGATGACCAGTGGTATGTGGATGACCAGTGGTATGTGGATGAACAGTGGCATGTGGATAAAAGGTGTCATGTGGATGAAAGGTTGTGAAGAATTGACTTATGAGATTTATATTTATTTATTTTATATTAATTTATATAATAATTTATATTTTTCTATAGCGGATTATTTGAGATTTAAAGTGGACTGTTAGATCTAAAAATTTTAACAAATTGCTTCCTTACACATTCTGTTTTTTTTTATTTGTAGTCAATAATATAAATTTTTGATTAGTAGACATTCACTACAATATTAGACAACATATATTGTTAACTAAAATAGGAGAGGCCTTATCTTATTGTTGTTATATCCTAGACAACCAGTATGAACACAGATGAACAAGCCTGTCGATACACTTTGTGGGTGTGGCTGGCCTCCAACTCATGTACTGGAGTATTAAGTTACTAATGTTAATTCTTGTTCCTCGTCTGTTAAATATTAAAGGCCTCTATTAAGCTAGATATATAAGAACCAGAAGGGACACTTCCCTTATTGTTGACGAAGTTGGAGTTGACAACGGGAGCACTATTAGACCCATAACACCAGTCCAAGGGTATATTATAGAGCTGTTCTGCTCTAGCAAGACTTGTTGTGTTAAAAATTAATGGCAACTCTGTGGCCTCATTCCTACTGACGCCTGGGATGTTTTGTCCAGATGTCAAGAACTGGTTAGAAAATCACATTTACTCTATTTTTGTACTGATAAATGAGTTGATTCAAAGGGAAATGTTTTTATGTTTACAGTGCAGACTGTTGTATTAAGGATGTTTCCCAATATTAGGTGGTGAATTTAATGACGACATGTGGCACTGATATCTCATTTTCTATTGAGGAAATTTCCACTGGGCCACGTCTTCTATGAGTAAATTTATTTATTACAAACTAGCAGCAAAGTTATGTCTATTGTATTAAAAATTAGTAAATGGTGTCGGTTTTTCCGACATAATTCCTGGGGGGCCGAACACAGGTCAAAGTTTATTACTTAGAACTGATGAACATTGATAGTCCTCCTCAGAATTACTAGATTAATTTGATGTTGCTAGTTAGTAATGACACATTTGTGCGTCAGTTTGTACACAACAGATATCGCATACTAGAATTGTATGGGTTGGAAGTCTTAGGCTATTTCATTTCCCCTGCTAACTCTTGGAAGGCTAAACTTCTAGCGTAATTACATTCTTTTTTAAACCAGAGGACTGAATGTGATCAATTACTACAGTCAAGTATGAGTCTGTTTATTACAAACCAGCAGCAATATTATCTGTCTGTTGTATTAAATATTAGTAAATGGTGTCGTTTTTTCCGACAAAAGTGGAATGTGGATGAAAAGTGTCAAGTGGATTCAGGTGGTCATGTGGATGAAAGGTGTCATGTGGATGAACAGTGGCATATAGATGAAAGGTGTCATGTGGATGAACAGTGGCATATAGATGAAAGGTGTCATGTGGATACAGGGAGTCATGTGGATGTAGAGTGGCATGATGATGAAAGTTAAAATGCCTGCCACCGATTGATGATTGACAAAGATTAAGTTACTTCAGATGAGGCACGGGCATGAATAGCCCAAAAGTGGAGACTGTTTGAAGCTGTTACCAGTACCAGTAGCTAGTACAATAAATCTGGGGATGAATGGGGGTCTGGGAAGTGGGACAGTCGGAAATAAATTTTGGAGAGTATTGAAGTATAGAAGCTTCGGCGTTGCAGATAGTAAAGCCAGGGCTCAACCCAGCAAGGGCGAGGATTTTTAGATAGATAGCAGAATTACACCACACAAAGCACTAATGTGGGGGAGAGCGGGGGTCCCAAAAGGGCCGACCAGCAGCCATAAGTCCTTGTTTGATATATAATTACAGCATCACTATCTCAAGGGGCCCTAGGGGGCCCTATTTTTTCCTGTTTTTCGGTTTCTTGTTTTTTCTTCGTGTCTGTACTTGGATGTCCACAGGTGACAGTCTAAAGTATCATGGGAGATCCTCGATGATATTCCGTGGTAAGTCGATGGTGATCATCTGGTTATTTCTGAAGTGGTGTATTGACCTGTGGTTATGGCCAAAATGTCAGGTACATTTTGTACAATGCCCTCAAACATGCGTGAATATACATGATGAGACGTCAGGATTGCATCTTCGGAGCCATACTCATCTATGCCGGAGAAATCCTCATCGTCCAAATGCTCGTCTAAAGATCCGTAGTCCTTCTTCGTCCTGTGTCGCCAGTATTCCTGATTTCTTTGTGTTGTGTACTGCTGTCAGCGTCGTCTGGGTGCCCGTAGTTATTGTCGTCTGTGGAGAGTCCGTCTGGATGTCCGCAGTTGTCGTCGTGCATGGAGCCTTCCGTCTGGGTGTCCACAGTTATCGTCGTCCATGAAGCGTCCGTCTGGATGTCCGCAGTTGTCGTCGTCAGCCTTGGGACTTCGGTCTGGGAAGCTGCAATTCCATATTTATTCACTGGTGCCAGTATAGGCACAGTGCCATTGCTTCCAGAAGCCCGTTCACTGTTTTGAGGAACAAGTTGTGTTCTTGTTTCGCAACTCTGTCTGCATAGGCCATGATGACCTGGATGTGGATGTTCTGGATGGTTGTCGGCGTCTCTGGTTTCGGTGGGTCCTGCTGATGAGGCGTACCTGGTTGATACCTGGTTGATGGGGTTCTGGGAGTTCTTCTACTCCCCAAGCCCGGCCCAGGGCCAGACTTGTCTTGTGAGAGTTTGTTCCACCAGGCTGTTGCTCGAAACGGCCCGCAGGCCCACATACCCACCACAGCCCGGTTGGTCCAGCACTCCTTGAAGGAAACAATCTAGTGTCCTCTTGAAGATGTCCACGGTTGCTCCTGTAATATTTCTGATGCTTGCTGGTAGGACGTTGAACAACCGTGGACCTCTGATGTTCATACAGTGTTCTCTGATTGTGCCCATGGCACCTCTGCTCTTCACTGGTTGTGTTCTGCATTTTCTTCCATGTCGTTCACTCCAGTATGTTGTTATTTTACTGTGCAGATTTGGGACCTGGCCCTCCAGTATTTTCCATGTGTATATTATTTGGTATCTCTCTCGTCTCCTTTCTAGTGAGTACATTTGGAGACGATCCCAATAATTTAGGTGCTTTATCTCGTCTGTGCATGCCGTATATGTTCTCTGTATTCCGTCAATTTCAGCAATCTCTCCTGCTCTGAAGGGGGAAGTGAGTACTGAGCAGTACTCAAGACGGGACAACACAAGTGATATGAAGAGTACAATCATTGTGATGGGATCCCTGGACTTGAAGGTTCTCGTAATCCATCCTATCATTTTTCTGGCTTACGCAATACCTGCTTGGGTATGCTCCCTAAACGTTAGGTCGTCGGACATCATTATTCCCAAATCCTTGACATGCTGTTTTCCTACTATGGGCAGATTCGATTGTGTTTTGTACCCTGTATTATGTTTAAGATCCTCATTTTTGCCGTATCTGAGTACCTGGAATTTATCACCATTAAACATTATGTTATTTTCTGCTGCCCAATCGAAAACTTTGTTAAAATCTGTTTGTAGTTTATTAGTGTCTTCAGCAGAGGTAATTTTCATGCTGATTTTTGTATCATCTGCAAAGGGTGACACAAAGCTGTGAGTTGGGTTTTTGTCTATATCTGATATGAGAATAAGGAACAGCAGTGGTGCAAGGACTGTACCTTGAGGTACAGAGCTTTTAACTGCGCTCGGACTCGATTTTACATGATTGACTGTTACTCTTTTTGTTCTGTTCGACAGGAAACTGAGTATCCAGCGCCCTACTTTACCAGTTATACCCATTGACCTCATTTTGTGTGCAATCACTCCATGGTCACATTTGTCGAATGCCTTTGCAAAATCAGTGTATACGACATAGGCATTATTTTTTCCTCTAATGCCTCAGTGATTTTGTTATAGTGGTCAAGTAGCTGTGAGAGGCATGATCTTCATGCTCTAAATCCATGTTGGCCTGGATTGTGGAGGTCATTGGTTTTCATGAATCTAGTGACCTGACTCTTGATCACTCTTTCAAATACTTTTATTATGTGGGACGTTAGTGAAACAGGTCTATAATTCTTTGCCAATGCTTTGCTACCACCCTTGTGTAGAGGGGCAATGTCTGCTGCTTTAAGCACATCTGGTATCTCCCCTGTGTCCAAGATCTTCCTCAACACTATACTGAGTACCTGTGCTACTGGCACTTTGCATTTCTTTATAAATATTGAATGCCATGAGTCTGGACCCGGGGCTGAGTGCATGGGCATATTGTCAATTTCTCTTTCAAAATCTGCCACGCTCGTGTTGATATCAGTTATATTTACAGGTGTTTGAGTATCATTCATAAAGAAATTGTCCGAATCTTCCACTTTCATGCTGAGTATCGGAGTGCTAAATATGTCTTCATACTGCTTTTTTAGGATTTCACTAATTTCTTTGTCATCCTCAGTGTATGAACCTTCACTAATACGAAGAGGTCCAATACTGGCAGTGGTTTTCGCTTTTGATTTAGCATATGTGAAGAAATATTTTGGGTTTTTCTTTATTTCTTGAATTGCTTTCTGTTCTAGTTGCCTTTCTTCAGTCTGATAGGAATGCTTCAGTCTCTGTTCGATTTCTTCAATCCCCCTGTTTAATTTATTTCTTCTCTGTATGGAGAGTCGTGTCTGCTTAAGCATTTCCGTTAATTTCTTCCTCCTTTTGTAATGTCGTCTCCGTTCTCTTTCTACATTGGATCTCTTTCTGGCTTTCCTCAAAGGAACATGTTTCAGACAGACTTCATATGCTTCAGAAGTCAGTTTTTCTATTCCCTGTGTAGGATTTTTATTTCTTAGAACATTTTCCCATTGAATGTTTGTAAGTTCCCTGTTTATTTTCTCCCAGTCTATCCTCTTATTATTAAAATTGAATTTATTGAATAGCCCTTCTCGCTTGTTGTTTCTCTTATGCCTACTACCGTTATTACTACTACTACTACTACCGACGAGGCTTGTTTGGGCGTCGTAGTCTGTATCTGGCTTATACAAGGGAGGCTCGCGGCGACTTGCCTCTAGGTGGTCGGCGGCGTGGTGGTCTTCTCTTTAATCTTCTTCAGTTCCTCCTTCATTTTTGTGCAGAGGAAGGATTTCGCGTATTTCTTGGTGGTGGCGGTGCAGTCCCTGTAGTTGTGAGTACCGGAGCATGAGCTGCACTTAGTCGTTTGTTCTGAGCACTTGTTAGAGAAGTGCTCATAGATGAAGAACTTGTTGCACTGTCTCACTTTGTAGACCTTCTCCATGTCGATCTAGTTTGTGGAGGAGGTTATTTCAAAGCATTTGAAACAGTTCTGCACTGCTTCCTGAGCCTGTTGTGCTGTTTCGAAGGTCATCTTCATCGTGGGTCGATTGCCTCATTAGTCCTGATGAATAGAGCTGTCTTCGCTCTCAGAGTAGGGTTTACTTCGTTCACTTGCCACACAACGGTGTCGGGTACCTCACCCTCTAACTAGCGGTTCAGCCTGTTCATATATCATATATATCGTTTTCCCTTCAGTGATTTGTGTAGGTGGAATTGGTGAGAGGTTCGCCGCCAGTAGTGGGACCCGGCATTCCGGATCCAGGATCTTTTGTAGATCCACTTTTGTTGCCACGATTAATGTGGCCTCGTTACCATGCATGTGAACGACAACTGGTCCTACTGATGTTGCGTTGTCAATGGCTGCTGCAATTTCGCGCTCATAGCGGTTATAGATTCCGAGGAGTCGTACATTTACTTTGTATGTCACTTTCTCTGACAATGGCACGGATTGTCAGGAGAACCTGGGGTGTAGAGTGGTTTGCCGGCTCCTGTGTGGGAACAGCTTGCTAGCAGGAAAGGTACGTCCGACTGCGCGGTGATCCCAGTCCTGAGATATGTGTGCTGGCCTGCCAACATTGCAGGATGGCAGACCACCCATGCAGGAGGGCTGGCCACCCCTGCAGGATGAAAGGCAACCACTGCAGGATGTCAGACAACCACTGCAGGACAGCAGGCCACCACTGCAGGACTGCCTGCTACCACTGCAGGATGGTAGGCCACCACGGAAGGTGGGCAGGCCACCACTGCAGATGGGCAGGCCACCACTGCAGGATCGCATAACACCACTGCAGGAGGGCAGGAAACCATTGAAGGATGGAAGACCACCACTGCAAGATGGCAGACCACCACTGCAGGAGAGCAGATCACAACGGCAGGATGGCAGACAACCACTGCAAGATGGCCTACCACCACTGCAGGATGGCAGACCACCACTGCAGGAGAGCAGGCCACCAATGCAGGATGGCAGGCCACCACTGCAGGATTGAAGGCCACCACTGCAGGATGGACTACCACAACTGCAGGATGGCAGACAACCACTGCATGATGGCAGGCCACCACTGCAAGAGGGCAGGCCACCACTGCAGGATGGCAGGCCATCACTGCAGGATGGCAGGCCACTACTGTAGGAAGGTAGACCACCACTGCAGGATGAGAGGCCACCACCGCATGAGGGCAGGCCACCACTGTCGAAAAGCAGGCCACCACTGCAGGATAGCAGGCAACCACTGCAGGATGGCAGGCCATCACTGCAGGATGACAGGCCACCACTGCCGGATGGCAGGCCACCACTGCAAGATGGCAGGCCACCACTGCAAGATGGCAGACCACCACTGCAGGATGGCAGGCCACCACTGCAGGATGGCAGGCCACCACTGCAGAATGGCAGACTACCACTGAAAGTGGGCAGACTACCACTGCAGGACGGCAGAACACAACTGCAGGATAGCAGGCCACCACCTGCAGGAGAGCACGCCAACTCTGCAGGATGGCAGGCCACCACTACAAGATGGCAGACCACCACTGCTGGATGGCAGGCCACCACTGCACGATGGCAGGCCACCACTCGAGAATGGCAGACCACCACTGCAGGATGGCAAGCCACCACTGCAGGAAGGCAGGTCACCACTGCAGGAGGGCAGGTCACTACGGAAGGATGGCAGATCTTCATTGCAGGAAGGCAGGGCACCAATGAAAGATGGCAGACCACCACAGCAGGAGGGCAGGCCACCACTACAGGATAGCAGGCCACCACTGCAGGAAGGCAAGCCACCACTGCAGAATGGCAGATCATGACTGCAGGATTGCAGGCCACCACTGCTGGATGGCACGCCACCACTGCAGGATGGCAGACCACCACTGCTGGAGGGCAGGCAGCCAATGCAGGATGGCAGGCTATCACTGCAGGATGGCAGACCACCACTGCAGGTGGGCAGACCACCACTGCAGGATGGCAGGTCACCATCTGCAAAAGAGCAGGCCACCCCTTCAGGATTGCATACCACCACCGCAAGATGGCAGACCACCACTGCAGGACGGCAGGCCACCACTGCAGGATAGAAGACCACTACTGTAGGATGGTAGACCCCCACTGCAGGATCAGATGCCACCACTACAAGATAGCAGGCCACCACTGCAGGATAGAAGGCCACTACTGTAGGACGGTAGACCCCCACTGCAGGATCAGATGCCACCACTACAAGATGGCAGGCCACCACTGCAAGATGGCAGAACACCACTGCAGGATGGCAGGCCACTACCTGCAGGAGAGCAGGCCACCACTGCAGGATGGCATGCCAAATCTGCAGGATGGCAGGCCACCACTGCAGGATTGCAGACCACCACTGCATGATGGCAGACCACCACGGAAGGAGGGCAGGCTACCACTGCATGATTGCAGACCACCACTGCAGGATGAGAGGCCACCACTGCAGGATGGCATGCCAAATCTGCAGGAGGGCAGGCCACCACTGCAGGATGGCAGGCCACCACTGCAGGATGAGAGGCCACCACTGCAGGACGGCAGGCCACCACTGCAGGAGGGCAGGCCACCACTGCAGGAGGGCAGGCCACCACTGCAGGATAGAAGGCCACCAATGCATGATTGCAGACCACCACTGCAGGAAGGCCACCCACCAAGGAAGACTGGCAGACAAACACTGCAGAATGGCAAGCCCCCACTGCAGGATGGCAGATCACGACTGCAGGATGGCAGGCCAACAGTGCAGGATGGCAGGCCACCACTGCATGACGGCAGATCACCACTGAAGGATGGCAGACCACCACCGCAGGAAGGCAGGCTACCACTGCAGGATGGCAGACCACCACTAACGGATGGCAGGCCACTACTGCAGGATGGCAGGCGACCACTGCTAGATGACAGACCACCACTGAAAGAGGGCCGACCAACTCTGCAGGATGGCAGACCACCACTGCTGGAGGGCAGGCAGCCAATGCAGGATGGCAGGCTATCACTGCAGGATGGCAGACCACCACTGCAGGTGGGCAGACCACCACTGCAGGATGGCAGGTCACCATCTGCAAAAGAGCAGGCCACCCCTACAGGATTGCATACCACCACCGCAAGATGGCAGACCACCACTGCAGGACGGCAGGCCACCACTGCAGGATAGAAGACCACTACTGTAGGATGGTAGACCCCCACTGCAGGATCAGATGCCACCACTACAAGATGGCAGGCCACCACTGCAGGATAGAAGGCCACTACTGTAGGACGGTAGACCCCCACTGCAGGATCAGATGCCACCACTACAAGATGGCAGGCCACCACTGCAAGATGGCAGAACACCACTGCAGGATTGCAGGCCACTACCTGCAGGAGAGCAGGCCACCACTGCAGGATGGCATGCCAAATCTGCAGGATGGCAGGCCACCACTGCAGGATTGCAGACCACCACTGCATGATGGCAGACCACCACGGAAGGAGGGCAGGCCACCACTGCATGATTGCAGACCACCACTGCAGGATGAGAGGCCACCACTGCAGGATGGCATGCCAAATCTGCAGGAGGGCAGGCCACCACTGCAGGATGGCAGGCCACCACTGCAGGATGGCAGGCCACCACTGCAGGATGAGAGGCCACCACTGCAGGACGGCAGGCCACCACTGCAGGAGGGCAGGCCACCACTGCAGGAGGGCAGGCCACCACTGCAGGATAGAAGGCCACCAATGCATGATTGCAGACCACCACTGCAGGAAGGCCACCCACCAAGGAAGACTGGCAGACAAACAATGCAGAATGGCAAGCCCCCACTGCAGGATGGCAGATCACGACTGCAGGATGGCAGGCCAACAGTGCAGGATGGCAGGCCACCACTGCATGACGGCAGATCGCCACTGAAGGATGGCAGACCACCACCGCAGGAAGGCAGGCTACCACTGCAGGATGGCAGACCACCACTAACGGATGGCAGGCCACTACTGCAGGATGGCAGGCGACCACTGCTAGATGACAGACCACCACTGAAAGAGGGCCGACCAACTCTGCAGGATGGCAGACAACCACTGCAGGATGGTAGACCACTACTGCAGGATGACAGGCCACTACTGCAGGATTGCAGACCACCACTGCAAGAGGGCAGACCACCACTGCAGGATGGCAGGCCACCACTGCAGGATGGCAGGCCACCACTACAGGCTGGCAGACCACGACTGCATGAGGGCAGGCCACCACTGCAAGATGGCAGACCACGACTGCAGGAGGGCAGGCCACCACTGCAGGATGGCAGGCCACCATTGCAAGATAGCAGACGACTACTGTAGGAAGATAGACCACCACTGCAGGATGAGAGGCCACCTCTGCCGGATAGCAGGCCACAACTGCAGGATGGCAGACCACCACTGCAGGATGACAGGCCACCACTGCAGGAGGGCAGGCCACCACTGCTGGATGGCAGGCCACCACTACAGGATGGCAGACCACCACTGCAAGACGGCAGATCTCGACTGCTGGAGGGCAGGCCAGCAATGCAGGATAGCAGGCCACTACTGTAGGAAAGTAGACCTCCACTGCAGGATGAGAGCCCACCACTGCAGGATGGCAGGAAACCACTGCAGGATGTCAGACAACCACTGCAGGATTGTAGGTCACCAATGCAGGATAGCAGGATACCTCTGCAAGATAGCAGGCCACTACTGTAGGAGGGCAGACCACCACTGCAAAATGGCAGGCCACTGCTGCAGGAAGGCAGGCCACCACTGAAAGATGGCAGACCACCACATGCAGGAGAGCAGGCCACCACTGCAGGAGGGCAAGCCACCACTGCAGGATAGCAGACAACCACTGTAGGATGGCAGGCCACTACTGCAAGATGGCAGACCTCGACTGCTGGAGGGCACGCCACCACTACAGGATGGCAGACCACCACTGCAAGATGGCAGACCTCGACTGCTGAAGGGCAGGCCACCACTGCAGGATAGCAGGCCACAGGAAGGTAGACCTCCACTGCAGGATGAGAGCCCATCACTGCAGGATGACAGGCCACCAATGCAGGAGGGCTGGCCATTACTGCAGGAGGGCAAGCCACCACTGCCAAATGGCAGACCACCACTGTAGGATGGCAGACCACCGCTGCCGGATGGCAGGCCACCACTGCAGGATAGCAGGCAACCACTGCTGGATGGAAGGGCATGACTGCAAGATGGCAGACCACCACTGCAAGATGGCAGGCTACCACTCTAAGATGGAAGTTCACCATTGCAGGTGGGCAGGCCACCACTGTAGGATGGCAGGCCATCACTGCAGATGGGCAGACCACCACTGAAAGAGGGCAGACCACCACTGCAGGACGGCAGAACACCACTGCAGGAGAGCAGGCAACCAATGCAGGATAGCATGCCACCACTGCAAGATGGCAGGCCACCACTGCAGGATGGCAGACCAAAACTGCAAGATGGCAGACCACTACTGCAGGATACCAGACCACTACTGCAGGATTGCAGACCACCACTGCAAGAGGGCAGACCACCACTGCCGGATGGCAGGCCACCACTGCAGGATGGCAGGCCACTACTGCAGGATGCCAGGCCACGACTGCGGGATTGCAGACCACCACTGCAAGAGGGCAGACCACCACTGCAGGATGGCAGGCCACCACTGCAGGATGGCAGGCCACCACTGCAGGATGGCAGGCCACCTCAGCAGGCTGGCAAGCCATAACTGCAGGAAGGCAGACCACCACTGCTTTAAGGCAGGCCTCACCTGCAGGATGGCAGGCCACCACTGCAGGATGACCGGCCACAATTGCAGGAAGGTAGGCCACCAATGCATGATGGCAGACCACCAATGCAGGAGGGCAGGCTGCCGCTGCAGGATGGCAGACCACCGCTGCAGGATGGCAGGCCACAACTGTAGGAAGGCAGATCACCACTGCAGCATGGCAGGCCACCACTGCTGGAAGGCAGGCGACCACTGCAGGATGGCAGGCCACTACTGCAGGAAGGCAGGCAACCACTGCAGGATGGCAGGCAAACACTGCAAGATGGCAGGCCACCACTGCAGAACTGCATACCACCACTGCGGGATTGCAGGCCACCAATGCAAGATGGCAGATCACCACTGCAGGAGGGCAGGCCACCACTGCAGGATAGCAGGCCACCACTGCTGGATGGCAAGGCCACCAATACATGACTGCAGACTACCACTGCAGGATGGCAGACCACCACTGCAGGATGACCGGCCACAATTGCAGGAAGGCAGGCCACCAATGCATGATGGCAGACCACCAATGCAGGAGGGCAGGCTGCCGCTGCAGGATGGCAGACCACCATTGCAAGAGAGCAGACCACCACTGCAGGATTACTGACCACCATTGCAGGATGGTAGACCACCACAGCAGAAGGGCAGGCCACCACTGCAGTAGGACAAGCCACAGCTGCATGAATGCAGACCACCGCTGCAGGATGGCAGGCCACTACTGCAGGATGGCAGGCCACAACTGCAGGAAGGCAGATCACCACTGCAGCATGGCAGGCCACCACTGCTGGAAAGCAGGCGACCACTGCAGGATGGCAGGCCACTACTGCAGGATGACAGGCCACAACTGCAGGAAGGCAGACCACCACTGCAGGAGGGCAGGCCACCACTGCAGGATAGCAGGTCATCTCGGCAGGATGGCAGATCACCATTGCAGGAAGGCAGGTCACCAAGGCAGGATTGCAGGCCACCAATGCAAGATGGCAGATCACCACTGCAGGAGGGCAGGCCACCACTGCAGGATAGCAGGCCACCACTGCTGGATGGCAAGGCCACCAATACATGACTGCAGACCACCACTGCAGGATGGCAGACCAACACAGCAGAATGGCAGGCCACCACTGCAGGATGGCAGATCACGACTGCAGGATGGCAGGCCACCACTGCATGATGGCAGGCCACCACTGCATGACGGCAGATCACCACTGAAGGATGTTAGACCACCACTGCAGGAAGGCAGGCCACCACTGTAGAGTGGCAGACCACCACTGCCGGATGGCAGACCACCTCTGCAGGATGGCAGACAACCACTGCAGGATGGTAGACCACTACTGCAGGATGGCAGGCCACTCCTGCAGGATTGCAGACCACCTCAGCAAGAGGGCAGACCACCACTGCAGGATGGCAGGCCACCACTGCAGGATGGCAGGCCACCACTGCAGGATGGCAGGCCACCACTGCAGGCTGGCAAGCCACAACTGCAGGAAGGCAGACCACCACTGCTGGAAGGCAGACCTCACCTGCAGGATGGCAGGCCACCACTGCAGGATAGCAGGCCACAACTGCAGGAAGGCAGGCCACCAATGCATGATGGCAGACCACCACTGCAGGAGGGCAGGGTGCCGCGGCAGGATGGCAGACCACGATTGTAGGAGGGCAGACCACCACTGCAGGAAGGCAGATCACCACTGCAGGATGGCAGGCCACAACTGCAGGAAGGCAGGCCACCACTGCAGGATGGCAGGCCTCAACTACAGGAAGGCAAGCCACCGCATCAGGATGGCAGGTCACCACGGCAGGATGGCAGATCACTATTGCAGGAAGGCAGGTCACCACGGCAGGATGGCAGGCCACCAATGCAAGATGGCAGACCACCACTGCAGGAGGGCAGGCCACCACTGCAAGATAACAGGCAGCCACTGCAGGATGGCAAGGTCACCAATGCATGATTGCTGACCACTACTGCAGGATGGCAGGCCATCACTGCAGGATGGCCGACCACCACTGCAGGATGGCAGACAACCATTACAGGATGGTAAACAACCACTGCAAGAGGGCAGACCACTACTGCAGGATGGCAGGCCACCATTGCAGGATGGCAGGCCACCACAGCAGAAGAGCAGGCCACCACTTGAGGATTGCAGGCCACCACTGCAGGAGGGCAAGCCACAACTGTAGAAAGGCAGACCACCACTGCAGGATTGCAGGCCCCCACTGCAGGAGGGCAAGCCACAACTGCATGAAGGCAGACCACCACTGCAGGATGGCAGTCCACCACTGCAGGATGGCAGGCAACAACTGCAGGAAGGCCGATCACCACTGAAGGATGGCAGGCAACAAGTGCAGGAAGGCAGGCCACCACTGCAGGATGGCAGGCCTCAACTACAGGAAGGCAAGCCACCCCATCAGGATGGCAGGTCACCACGGCAGGATGGCAGATCACTATTGCAGGAAGGCAGGTCACCACGGCAGGATGGCAGGCAACAAATGCAAGATGGCAGACCACCACGGCAGGAGGGCAGGCTACCACTGCAAGATAACAGGCAGCAATGCAGGATGGCAAGGCCACCAATGCATGATTGCAGACCACTACAGCAGGATGGCATTCCATCACTGCAGGATGGCAGACCACCACGGCAGGATGGCAGACAACCATTACAGGATGGTAAACCACCACTGCAAGAGGGCAGACCACTACTGCAGGATGGCAGACCACCATTGCAGGATGGCAGGCCACCACAGCAGAAGAGCAGGCCACCACTTGAGGATTGCAGGCCACCACTGCAGGAGGGCAAGCCACAACTGTAGAAAGGCAGACCACCACTGCAGGATTGCAGGCCCCCACTGCAGGAGTGCAAGCCACAACTGCATGAAGGCAGACCACCACTGCAGGATGGCAGGCCACCACTGCTGGATGGCAGGCCTCAACTACAGGAAGGCAAGCCACTGCATCAGGATGGCAGGTCACCACGGCAGGATGGCAGATCACTATTGCAGGAAGGCAGGTCACCACGGCAGGATGGCAGGCCACCAATGCAAGATGGCAGACCACCACTGCAGGAGGGCAGGCCACCACTGCAAGATAACAGGCAGCCACTGCAGGATGGCAAGGCAACCAATGCATGATTGCAGACCACTACTGCAGGATGGCAGGCCATCACTGCTGGATGGCAGACCACCACTGCAAGAGGACAGACCACCTTTGCAGGGTGGCAGACAACCACTGCAGGATGGTAGACCACTTCTGCAGGATGGCAGGCCACTACTGCAGGATTGCAGACCACCACTGCAGGATGGCAGGCCACCACTGCAGGAATGCAGGCCTCACCTGCAGGATGGCAGGCCACCACTGCAGGATGACAGGCCACAACTGCAGGAAGGCAGGCCACCAATGCATGATGGTAGACCACCAATGCAGGAGGGCAGGCTGCCGCTGCAGGATGGCAGACCACCATTGCAAGAGGGCAGACCGCCACTGCAGGTTGCAGACCACCATTGCAGGATAGTAGACCACCATTTCAAGAGGGCAGACCACAACTGCAGGATGGCAGACCACCATTGCAGGATGGCAGGCCACCACAGCAGATGGGCAGGCCACCACTGAAGGATTGCAGTCCACCACTGCAGGAGGGCAAGCCACAATAGCAGGAAGGCAGACCACCACGGTAGAAGGGCAGACCACCACTGCAGGATTGCAGGCCCCCACTGCAGGAGGGCAAGTTACAACTGCATGAAGGCAGACCACCACTGCAGGATGGCAGGCCACTACTGCAGGAAGGCAGGCCACCACTGCAGGATGGCAGGCCAACACTGCAAGATGGCAGGCCACCACTGCAGGATGGCAGACCACCACTGGAGGAGGGCAGGCTACCACTGCAAGATGGCAGGCCACCACTGTAGGTGGGCAGGCCACCAATGCAAGATGGCAGACCACCACTGAAGGATGGCAGACCACCACTGCAGGAAGGCAGGCCCCTACTGCAGGATGGCAGACCACCACCGCTGGATGGCAGACCACCACTGCAAGAGGGCAGACCACCTCTGCAGGATGGCAGACAACCACTGCAGGATGGTAGACCACTACTGCAGGATTGCGGACCACCACAGCAAGAGGACAGACCACCACTGCAGGCTGGCAAGCCACAACTGCAGGAAGGCAGACCACCACTGCAGGAAGGCAGGCCTCACCTGCAAGATGGCAGGCCAACTCTGCAGGATGGCTGGCCACCACGGCAGGAAGGCAGACCGCCACTGCAGGGTGGCAGGCCAGTACTGCAGGATGGCAGAACACCACTGCACGATGGCAGACCACCACTGCAGGATGGCAGGCCACCACTGCAGGGTGGCAGACCAACACTGCAGGAAGGCAGGCCACCACTGCAGGATGGCAGGCCACCACTGCACGATAACAGACCACTACTTCAAGAGGGCAGACCGCCACTGCAGGGTGGCTGACCATTACTGTAGGATGGTAGACCATGACTGTACGATGGCAGGCCATTACTGCAGGATTGCAGACCACCACTGCAGGTTGGCAGATCCCCCACTGCAAGTGGGCAGACCAGCACTGCAGGATGGCAGACCACCACTGCAGGATGGTAGACCATGACTCTAGGATGACAGGCCACCACTGTAGGATGGCAGGCCACCACTGTAGGATGGCAGGCCACCAATGTAGGATGGCAGGCCACCCCTGTAGGATGGCAGGCCACCACTGCAGTATGGCCTGCTACCACTGTAGGATGCCGGTTCAAAAGGCCTGGTGCTGTAATTGATACGGAGACAGTCCGGCCCAGAACACCGTAATATATTAGCCGGGAATGTGCAGCCCTGAAATTATAATTAATATCCATATATCAGACAGTAACTACGGGATCCTCTGGGTTGCCCCCCCCCCCCACTCCTGCTCGCTGTGGTGCAGTTTACAAGAGTGGTACTAACTTCTCAATGGTATAATTTTGTGTACCGACGAGGTACATTTCTGCGGTGGTAGTTTGAGTACCTGCTGAGGTACATTTTCATCTGTGTTACAACTTTGTGTACCAGTGGAGTAGGCTCTAGTCTGTGGGATAGATTTCAATTGCTCTATTGTCACATACATTTGACAGAGATGACAGACTCACTTTCTGTCCTTCTTGCAGACCAGCCCGTCCTCCTCAGGTTTCACAACGTCAAGAAACTGTCGAACTAAAGTGCCCTTATCCTAACCTACCAGAGGACCAAAAGTAGAAAACGGCACAGTAGGCCAATTTCGCGAGCCGCTTCCATTTACTAGTACGACAGTTTTTGGCCTTAGGTAAGAGTGTACTTCAAAATGCGACGCTCTATCGGGAGAACGGGTTGTGCGGTGTTTATGAGGATAGTTTAAATGTGATTGGATTACGACCTATGAATGAGGAGAGGGCTATTAAGCCCACCACAAGAGCTTAGCAAATATTAGGATGCTTATATTAGCGTTAACTTTGATAATATTAACGCGCCTCAGTTTATTTATTCTGAACATTTGTGAACACGTCTGACCGCATATATCGATGTGGTCATGGTGGTGGTGTTGACCTGAAGGTCATCAAGTCCAGGAGGGTTATTACAGCCACAACAATGTTGTTCTGACCAACTGACAAGTATACCGAACTTAAGTCCTACACATAGTCCAGGACTGTCTGCATAGTCTGCATTGTCCAAGACTAATGAAAACTCTGAGTGAATACACCGTGAAACGGGGCCCATCCCTCGGTGTGTATATCCCATGATAATACTGTATTGATGAATACAAAAGGAAGATGAAAAAGACCAAACTATTATGACTATATAGCACTGGAAAAGAGTCAGGATAAGGATTTGGACGGGGGGAAAGGAATGGTGCCCAACCACATGAAGGGTCGGGGGATTGAACGCCGATCTGCAAGGAGCGAGACCTTTGATCTACCATCCAGCCCATGTATAAGACTTCCACACAATACCCTCAGTCTTTCTCATAGTTTACAACAGTTTACCAACCGGAAACGCATGAACCCGAGCAAACCCCCATACCCTATTGAGACTGATGCATAGAAAACGGCAATATTAAGGTGCTTGAATCGTTACTGATAAAACGTAGTTTAAACCAATTGGTGGATTCCGTAAGAAATTACGACGTATAAAGGTGAGACGACGGCTTGTGGGTTCTTCTCCTCGCAAGGTTCACAGGGTGACGCCTTGGCTGGACTCTGAGCAGAAAATGCCAAGGTTTACCTGCGGCGCCGCGTGTCCTGCTGTCATAGCGGTGTTCTTTATCGGGCCGGTGCGTGTCGGCTAGACGTCCCGGCCAATATCCGCAGTGGTGCGTGTTTGAGGGACATTCCCGCCACGTAGCGTGACCGTACCTGCACGTGTCTCCCTGTGCTTGAGTGAGAAGGACAGTGTATATGTGTATTTGTGTCACATATCCAGAGTGTAGCGGAGGGGTTTTTACGTGTATTCGGCATACACACCGGTGTAGGTTATTGAGTTCTCCGCCAAATGCTCCCGACAAATACACACGAAAGTCGCAATAACATAATGTGTATCTACGGTAAAACCGCTGTAGCAGGAGGGGTGGGATCGAACCAGCGTCCTGGGACGCCTCAGACCCCACTGACCACGATATGCTGAAGGTTACAGAACATAAAGTCCGCCGAAATATTAACCCTTGCGGAGTTACACTGCGTTACATTGTGGGTTACATGGGTACCAGCCCGGCCCCTCCAGACTACAGCGCGCGGGTGTGTGTTTCTAGACGCATTTGCATGTGCACATTATGTGTACATTGTTTGTTTTATTTTGTAGCAGTTGTCACACTCCATACCTGTTGTTATACACAGTCGACATACCTGTTGTTATACACCGTCGACATACCTGTTGTTATACACCGTTGACATACCTGTTGTTATACACCGTCGACATACCTGTTGTTATACACCGTCGACATACCTGTTGTTATACACCGTTGACATACCTGTTGTTATACACCGTTGACATACCTGTTGTTATACACCGTCGACATACCTGTTGTTATACACCGTTGACATACCTGTTGTTATACACCGTCGACATACCTGTTGTTATACACAGTCGACATACCTGTTGTTATACACCGTCGACATACCTGTTGTTATACACAGTCGACATACCTGTTGTTATACACCGTTGACATACCTGTTGTTATACACCGTTGACATACCTGTTGTTATACACAGTCGACATACCTGTTGTTATACACCGTTGACATACCTGTTGTTATACACCGTTGACATACCTGTTGTTATACACTGTTGACATACCTGTTGTTATACACCGTTGACATACCTGTTGTTATACACAGTCGACATACCTGTTGTTATACACTGTCGACATACCTGTTGTTATACACAGTCGACATACCTGTTGTTATACACTGTCGACATACCTGTTGTTATACACAGTCGACATACCTGTTGTTATACACTGTCGACATACCTGTTGTTATACACTGTCGACATACCTGTTGTTATACACCGTCGACATACAGTTTGTCATACACCGTCGACATATCTATTGTCAAACACCGTCGACAAATCTATTTTCATACTCCGTCGACATATCTATTGTCATACACCGTCGACATACCTATTGTCATACTCCGTCGACATATCTATTGTCATACTCCGTCGACATATCTATTGTCATACACCGTCGACATATCTATTGTCATACACCGTCGACATATCTATTGTCATACACCGTCGACATACTTATTGTCATACACCGTCGATATATCTATTGTCATACTCCGTCGACATACCTATTGTCATACTCCGTCGACATACCTATTGTCATACTCCGTCGACATACCGTTTGTCATACACCGTCGACATACCTACAGTCCAACCCATCCTCTTGTTTAGACAGTAGCTTTAGTAAGTATGTGCACCATAGTACAAACATTGACGTACTTAGCAATTACATAGTTGAGATATGTTCACTTTATAGAGTCCGAGTAAATGAAACTAGAAAACATATATTCCTAGGCCTAGTATAATATTATATGTACTATATTAGGCCTCAGATAGCGTGTAATTAGGTCTAGGGAGGTTAGGTTAGTTAGTCTTTGCCACATTAGTTGAAAATCACTTTCCGGTTTGTCCAATTTTAATAGCACCGATTTCTTCTTTCTAATTATGCTGTATGTCGGAATATGTACTGTGGCCCTCATCGCACTTACGTACTACCAACAAAGGAGGGTGGGCTGTATAGTCATACACCGTCAATATATTTATTGTCATACACCGTCAACATACATGTAATCATACACCGTTAACATACCTATTATTAAACACCGTTGACATACTGATTGACATACATAGTCGACAAACCTACAGTCATACACCGTCGATATACCTATTGTTAAACACCGTCAACATACCTGTTGTTTATGAGCTAATTTCCTAGTGCTATATATCATAGCACTAGGGAATTAGTGTTTGATTCCCATTTTGTTACTGAGTAGGATCAATTACTAAAGTCCGAGGATGTTCTGAGATCTCAGTGGGAGCAGTGACATTGTTCACAATGACTTGTGGCTTTTGATCAGGCTACTGGTCACTGACTAGCCACTCAGGTCCATGGAACCACATCTCCATTTTGGATAATTGTTTGAACGTCAGGCCTCTGGAAGGATGGTCATCAGGATTCTCTTTTGTGGGAACATATATGACTTTGTACCCAGCTGACAACTGTCATTTCTTTTACGCGATTGCTCACGTCAGGTGTTTTACTATTAATATTTCGCACCCACTGTAGTATTGCCTCTTTATCTGACCATACTACTGTTTCCTCAAAGTGGATGTTGCTTAAGGTTTTGGTCAGATAATGAGTCAATCTTACTCCTAGCAGTAGGGCAGTTAATTCCAGTTATGGCACTGACCGTTTCTTCAACAGTGTCACCCCCTGGCATTGCGTGTAAGCAAATTTGTTTGTTCATTTGTTTCTAGGTAGTAGCGAAGGGAGGGGGTGATTTTAGCCAAAAGGAGTTGGCTATTGCACCAGACTGTTACTTGCGTACAGACGAACAGAGACCCACAACCACTCCCCTGATAGAAAAACAGCTGACCTCGGCAACCACACTCCCGCTACCGTCGGTCGACCAGCAATGGACACTGGAGTTACCTGGTTGATACCTGGTTGATGGGGTTCTGGGAGTTCTTCAGCTCCCCAAGCCCGGCCCGAGGCCAGGCTCGACTTGTGAGAGTTTGGTCCACCAGACTGTTGCTTGGAGCGGCCCGCAGGCCCACATACCCACCACAGCCCGGTTGGTCCGGCACTCCTTGGAGGAATAAATCTAGTTTCCTCTTGAAAATGTCCACGGTTGAAAATGTGTATGTAATTACCTGGGAGATCACCTGTACGCTTCTTGATCTTGGAGAGGGGTTCAGCGTCAATTTTATTTAGCGGTGCGGCTCCTAAATAGGCATCGTTGTATCGAGTACACACCTTACCGAGCCGCCGTGACTCGCTGTGTCACACAGTAACTGGGTGTCCTCCCCCACTTACATATACTTCAAAATGCTTGAGTGCCAGGACCAATGCCAATGTCTCCTTACTGTATGATCTCTGATGTTTTACAAGCTTCCTGGAGAAGAAAGACACGGGAGCGATAAATTTCATCCTTCTGCTGCGTCAATACAGCTCTGGCCTCCACAGCTCTGGCCTCCACAGCTCTGGCCTCCACAGCTCTGGCCTCCACAGCTCTGGCCTCCACAGCTCTGGCCTCCACAGCTCTGGCCTCCACAGCTCTGGCCTCCACAGCTCTGGCCTCCACAGCTCTGGCCTCCACAGCTCTGGCCTCCACAGCTCTGGCCTCCACAGCTCTGGCCTCCACAGCTCTGGCCTCCACAGCTCTGGCCTCCACAGCTCTGGCCTCCACAGCTCTGGCCTCCACAAACAACGCAAACGGTGGTCCCAAATCCGGCGATAATAACACAGGCGCCTCGCTCAATAATCTCTTGGTTTTCTCAAATGCCTCTTGGGCTACTCCATTCCATTCCCACTTCCTATTCTTAGACAACAAACTAGTCATAGGAGTGGCTACAGTGAAAAAATTCTAAAAAAATTTCTGATAATATCAAATCATTCTTAGGTACCTCAACAACTCTTTCTTTCCTTTACATACAGGGAAACTATCGATGGCTTCAACATTTGTCCTCACTGGAGCAACCTCGCCTTGCCCTACCACATAACCTAGATACTCCAGTCGGGCTCTTCCGAACTCACGCTTCGCCAAATTAATAGTCATATTGTCCCTTTCTAATCGGCCAAACAAATCCAGAAGTCTGTCTACATGCTCTCTCCAGGAGTCTGCAAATACAACAATGTCGTCGATGTATACAGCAAAACCCGTTGCACCATGCAGCACCTGGTTCATCACCCGTTGGAAACGTAGTCATCCTCTAAATGACCCAACTTCTCTTGTATTTTGGCTAGGCTGTCCGTGTCCGACACCTTCGCTCCATCAGCCCTCTCTAACTTACTGTTGTCCTCCGTTTTCTCTTTTTACACTCCACACGTCAAGAGTTAGACATCTATTGTCTGTACCTCCTCTGTTGTCCTCATACTTCGGTTCGTCGTCCTCACGCTTCAGTCTGTCTCCATCATACCTTAGTCTCTTGTCATCATACTCCACCCTGTCGTTTTCGTCGACGATCCCTTCTTTCATCGCCACATTAATTTGTAGTCTCATCTTCGACTTCCATCGAACCTTCGACCTTTTTCTACTCCTCAATGCTTGCGACATTATCTTCTTCTTCCGTTTTGCTCTACTACACAACTCCAGTTCTTTCCATTTAACTCTTCCTCGTTCCTTCAAGGCTTCCTCAAGTACAGCACTACACTCAACTGTACTTGTCGCTCTAACTCTTCTGAAGTGCTAATAAGCCTCTCTCCATACATACTACCTATTCTCACTTCCTCTTCTTGGCTACCACTCCTCTACACGCTTCCCGTGAAATGTGTCATCTTCTGACATCTCACACCACTCAACTTCGTTATCCCTACACTTCTGTTCCTGTGGACAACTTAACACCTTATTCTCGTCCTCAGTCCGTGCCCATTCTTCTTCACTTCTGTTTAAAACAGATATCTCCACTTTCTGAGTCTTGAATTCAGCAGGCTGGACTCTAATTAGGTCCACTTTGTTCACATTCTTCTTCTCCGGTAGGGTCATCTTCCCTTCTGACTTCTCCCTGCCCTCATTTTCACGAGCTTGACCTTCACCAAACATCCATGCTACTTCCACATCAGTCTCTTCCTTCAGTGGAGTCGACACTGTCATATCACCTACAGTGACTCCCTCGTCGGCAGCCTCTGTCCTGGTCACTACACAAGCAGGGCACACAATGACCTGGCTGTCCTCTGACGCATCCTCTAAGATTCTAGCCAGGTCGACTCTGTCAGGTGTCCCATCAGTACCGTTGCCCCTCTGGCCTTCATCCGGCACAGCTTTCACTATGAGCTCCGGTAACACCTTCCACCTGCATAAGTCATTACCCAGGATCACTTGTATCCCTGGAACAGTTATATCAGGACACACTCCCAATACCACCTCCATCGACAAATAATCTGACTTTAGTCTGACAGCAAACATGGGCATGTCACTCTCCGACAATAACCCATGAACCTTTACTCTCCGACTGTCAGCTAAAAGTCGATCATCCACGATCAGGCTTCTCAGAATCAAGCTCTGATTCTCTCCCGTATCTCTGAGGATACTAACTTCCACTTCAGAATGGTCTCCTATGCTGACCCAACCTTAACTGGTAAACGGACCCTATTTCTCGTTCAATAAGTTCACTTTCAGCAGTTTGTCCTTTATTAAACTCACACATGAGTAGCGGGGATCACACCTTGTCAGGATCACAACTCCCTTACCCTGTCTACAATCTTTCATCATGTGACCATGTCCGTTACATTTGTAGCATCTTACTTGGAAGTTGTGTCTTCTATATCCCTCTGAATGACTTTGGCTCTGTCCACTCGCGTTGCAGGTTCTCTGCACAGGCGCACAACCTGCATTATGCTGTATCTGGCTAGACTTGACTTCTTTGTACGTACATAGTTTCTCACTTAACTCCTTCATCCTCACTTTCAGATGAGGCATATGACTTCCTTTTCTGAGTTTTAGAGTACTTTTGTTTATTCGCCCATCTATCAAAATTTTTCTCACCCCAGGTTCCCCTGGGTCTGCTATAATTGCATCTCACATCACTTTTGAATCTGCTTTCCCTCAAGCTCCTATCTGCCCTATAAGCTGCGTCTCTCACATTTTTCACTCCTACCTCTTGGATCTTGAATTTCGTCTCAGGTTGCATCATTCTTAGAAATTTCTCAATTATTATTGTTTCAAATCATTATTTGGTTCTACACCGATAGCTTCTATCCATCTCTGGAAATGCGTTTCTAGGTCCCCCGCTGTCTTGGCAAACGTGCTTGCAGGAGCTGTTATCATTTCATGACAACGTTTTCTGTACGCCTCAAGAGTTAACAGAAATGAGCGCAACACAGTGCTCTTCACAGTCCAGTAACCTTGGCATTCCTCCAAAGACAACTGGGTATATGCCTCTCTGACAGCACCGGTCATTCGTAACTGTACCAATTAGGCCCACTCTTCCTGCGGCCACTGTTTGATGTTGGTTATCTGCTCAAAGTGCTCAAAGAAGCTCTCGGACTCCTCTGGCACAAACAGAGGAATGTCTTTTTCCCTCACTCTATTATCCCATTGGTGTGACACACGTGTGGTGCTCTCTGGCAACCCACGCTCAATCCTATGCTCAGCCAAAGCCCTATTTGCTTCTATCTCCATTTTTCTCGTTTTATTCTTTTTCTCGCTCCACTCTGGTTTTCTCTTTTTCTTTCTCCTGTTCTAACCCCTATTCTCTTATTCTGGTTATCTCTTTTTCTTTCTCTTGTACCAACTCCAGTTCTTTTATTCCTGTTTTCTCCTATTGTTTCTCTTGTTCCAACTCCAGTTCTTTTATTCCTGTTTTCTCCTATTGTTTCTCTTGTTCCAACTCCAGTTCTCTTACCATGGTTTTCTATTTTTCTTTTTCCACTTCATTCTTCATCTGCAGTTCTAACTTCAACTTCTCCAGTTAAAACTGCCTCTCTTCATGCTCATGTTGCATATGAAGCTCTATCTGGAACTCCTGTTCCGACTACTTGTGCTACTGGGGCTACTCCTGCTACTCCCACTGGATCCTTGGGATCTCACTTCGTCTTGTCCATCATCTTCCGTCCCACCTTCAGCTCTTTTCTGAGCTCCTTGCGGTCACTTCATTCCTCGTTCTTCTCTGCCTAAGTATCTCCTCCTTCATTCCGGCCACTTTAGATGACTTCACCTTGACACCACACTTCTCCACAATTTGTCTTAACTGCTCTTTGGTGCAACCTCCCAAATCTTCAGGCTTGCCTGACTCTACGAATGTTTGCACCTTTTCCGTCCTGTCCTGCGGGTCTTCTCGAGAAAGAGAGAAATAATTTACCTGCGGTCACACAGACTACCTACAACTGCAATAGGTGTGTCAGTCCACTCTCCTGGACTCAAACTATGGGTGTGTAAATTCGTCTCCTGGAGAGACTCCCAATTTCTATCGATGTGGGGTTGAGGATTGTACCCAAAAGGAGCTGGCTATTGCACCAGGCTGTTACTTGTATACAGACAAACAAAGCCCCCAACCACCCTATGATAGAAAAACAACCGACCTCTGCAACCACACTTCTGCTACCGTCGGTCAACCAGCGATGGACACTAGAATGCTTGCAATTACCTCGGAGACCACCCTGTACGCTTCTTGATCTTGGAGAGGGGTTCAGCATCAGCTTTAGTTAGGGGTGCGGCTCCTAAACTGGCCTCATTGTCTTGAGCACACACCCTACTCGAGCCACCATGACTCCTCACTCTCTCCTGGTTTTCCTAAAGACCAACTGTTAACAAACATTTGATACATAAAAACTTACACCACAAAAGATATATAATATACTATTACTATACAATACTTTAAGCTGCTACAAACTGGTAACACTCCAATATCGCATTCTCCCTTAACCAACTATCTATACATCTATACCAGGCTGCAGCCCAACTCTTAAGTAGCTGAACATAGCACGTTAACAGCCCTTAACTAGCTAAACATAGCACGTTAACAGCCCTTAACTATCTATACATAGCACGTTAACAGCCCTTAACTAGCTGAACATAGCACGTTAACAGCCCTTAACTATCTATACATAGCACGTTAACAGCCCTTAACTTAACACTAGAATTAAACACCATGGCTCTTAACTAGAATCTCTAGAGCAAAACATATTTATCGTAAGTAATCCTCAGTCACTTGTTACTGTCAGACATCATCTTGACGGTGTTCTCCTAGACTGTTCCACCTGGCAGTCAATACATCAATATTGAGAAAATATTGAGAAAATCCGTAGGAGTCGTGATGAGGACTCGAACCTATGCACTGGGTCTTCCAACACACACACACGCTCTAATCGACTACGCCACCACATGGTCCAAAGTGTTGGAACTTACTGCACTCCTGCACCCTAGAGGATTCCCGAGGCATTCACTGAAGCCGAACAAGGGTTTCAGACCTAGAAAATACTAAAGGGTGCAGTAGTACCCTGTGGTGTAGTGTGTGGTGTGGTGGATTGGTGGTTGTGTGGTGATTGGTGGTGTGGTGGAGTTGTGGTCGTGTGGTGGTCGTGTGGTGATGGTGGTGTTATATTGGTTTGGTGGTGTGATGGTGTGGTGGTGTGGTGGTGGGGTGTTGTGTTGGTTGTGGTGTTGGAGGTGTGGTGGTGTGGTGGTGGTGTGGTTGTAGTGTGTAATCCCAGGTTGCAATCCTTTAGACCATGTCGTGGCCTAGTTGTCTGGTGCGTGTACATAGGAATACCCAGCGTCCTGGGTGCTCCCAGACACCTGGACCATGTCGTGGTTCAGCGGTAAGGTACGCTGCTGGGAGTACCCAAGTGGTCGCTGGATCGAATCCTCACATTGCTTCATTTGATTTTCTCAATAATATTCACAACATCAACAGAAGGCAGGTAAGACTGCAATACGTATTTTAAAACCATCAACAACATCATTAACATAAAAATAATTAGTTTCACTGTTTGCATTAATAACATTAATCATTAAACCAATAAACTTGTTGATTAATATGTGTCGATGTATTAAAACACGGACCAAAAAAGTGGGTTTAAAAACTATTCAAATTTAGCGACATTATCCCTTAGAGTTATATTTGTTTAATTTAGAAGTTGACGGATTACGTCGTTGTAATTTATGGAAGGTGTGGCCATGGTGAGTTAAGACAGGTGTGGCCAGGGTGAGTTAAGACAGGTGTGGCCATGGTGAGTTAAGACAGGTGTGGCCATGGTGAGTTAAGACAGGTGTGGCCAGGGTGAGTTAAGACAGGTGTGGCCATGGTGAGTTAAGACAGGTGTGGCCATGGTGAGTTAAGACAGGTGTGGCCAGGGTGAGTTAAGACAGGTGTGACCAGGGTGAGTTAAGACAGGTGTGGCCAGGGTGAGTTAAGACAGGTGTGTGGCCAGGGTGAGTTAAGACAGGTGTGGCCAGGGTGAGTTAAGACAGGTATGGCCAGGGTGAGTTAAGACAGGTGTGACCAGGGTGAGTTAAGACAGGTGTGGCCAGGGTGAGTTAAGACAGGTGTGGCCAGGGTGAGTTAAGACAGGTGTGGCCAGGGTGAGTTAAGACAGGTGTGGCTATGGTGAGTTAAGACAGGTGTTGCCATAGTGAGTTAATAAAACAGGTGTGGCCATGGTGAGTTAATAAGACAGGTGTGGCCATGGTGGGTTAGGACAGGTGAGGCTACAGTGAGATAAGACAGGTGTATCTACAATGAGGTACGACAGATGTGCCGTTGTGAACAACTTTTGTAAGACACACACTTGAATTATAAAGGAGCTCTGAGGCAAGCATTCGAACCCTTGAGCTCGTGTAAGGTAAACACTTGAGCCCTGGGACTCATGTAAGGCAAGCACTTGAATATGGTGATTTATGTGGGGCAAGCACTTGAATCCTGGACTAAGACGTGAGGACATCACTTTCATCTTACATCCTCAGTGAAGAACACACTTGACTCTTAAATCCTACGTGATGCACACACTTGAACTCTGGGACTTCTGTGACACACGGAAGTGTTGTCTGAGAATTCTGTATGACATTCACTTAAAATCTGGGACTTCTGTGAGGCACACACTTGAATCCTGAAGGATCAGTCCAGCACACACTTGAATCCTGAAGGGTGAGTGCTGTCACACACACTTGAATCTTTGGGACTTCTGTATCGCACTCACTTAAATCCGCGAGAGTCAGTGCTGAAACACGCATGAAAACTTGGACCTCAGTGACGCAAATACCCTGGAACATCACTTTTGCATTTCGGGCATATTTGGGGAAACTCCGGGCGTGTGCCTTTGTGTTTAGGAATTCGACATTTGGAAAGAACTCTCCAAGTATTTCCCAATACCGAGTTCCATTCCAAGTTGTGGTCGGGAAGCCTAAGTTGTTGGCAGTGCTGACAGCTGATCACGTCCAGGGTGCTGTGGTGGTGGTGTGGTGGAGTGGTGGTGGTGGAATGGTGGTGGTGGTGTAGTGGAGTGGTGGTGGTGGAGTGGTGGTAGTGATGTGGTGGTGTGGTGGAGTGATGGTGGTGAAGTGGTGGTGGTGGTATGTTGCTGCATTGCTGAGATAGTGTGGTGGTGGTGGTGGTGTGATGGTGTGGTGTTGTTGGAGTGGTGGTGTGGTGGTGTGATGGTGTGGTGGTGGTGGTGGAGTGGTGCAACAGTGCTGTGATGGTGGTGGAGTGGTGTGGTGTGGTGGTATGGTGGTGGTGTGGTATGTAAATGGTTACTGTGGTGGTGGTGGAGTGGAGGTGTGGTGCTGTGGTGGTGTGGTGGTGGTTGTGTGGTGCTGTGATGGTGTGGTGATGATGTGGTGATGGTGGTGTGGTGGAGTTGTGGTCGTGTGGTGGTGTGGTGCTGTGATGGTGATGGGGTGGTAGTGTGGTCGTGGTGGTGTGGTGGTGGTGTGGTGGTGAGATGGTGGTGTGGTGGTGGTGTGGTGGGGGTTGTTGTGGTGGTGTGGTGGAGTGGTGGTGGGGTGCTGCAGTGCTGTGATGGTGTGCTGGTGTAGTGGAGTGGTGGTGCGGTGGTGGTGGTGGTGTGGTATGGTTGTGGTTATTGTGGTGGTGTGGTGGTATGGTGGTGGTTGGTGTGATGATGTGGTGGTGGTTGTGTGGTGGAGTGGTGGTGCAGTGGAGGTGTGGTGGTGGTGCTGCTCAAGTGTTGTGATGGTGTGTTGGTGTGGTGGAGTGCTGGTAGGGTGGTGGTGTGGTGATGGTGTGGAGTTGTGGTGGTGGTGGTGTGGTGGAGTGCTGGTAGGGTGGTGGTGTGGTGATGGTGTGGAGTTGTGGTGGTGGTGGTGTGGTGGTGGTGGTGGTTTGGTGGTGTGGTAGTGTGGTGGTGGTATGGTGGTGGTGGTGGTTTGGTGGTGTGGTGGAGTTGTGGTCGTGTGGTGGTCGTGTGGTGATGGTGGTGTTATATTGGTTTGGTGGTGTGATGGTGTGGTGAAGTGGTGGTGGTGTGGTGGTGGGGTGTTGTGTTGGTTGTGGTGTTGGAGGTGTGGTGGTGTGGTGGTGGTGTGGTTGTAGTGTGATGGTGGTGTGGTGGTGGTGGTGGTATGGTTGTGTGGTGGTGGTGTGGTGTGGTGGTGTGGTGCTGTGGTGGTGGTGTGGTTGTTCTCGTGTGGTGCTGGTTCTCTGATTGTGGTATGGTTATACTTACCTAGTGGTGTTTGCGGGGAATGAGCTCTGGCTCATTGGTCCCGCCCTTCAACTGTCAATCAACTGATGTACAGGTTCCTGAGCCTACTGGGCTCTGTCATATCTACATTTGAAACTGTGTATGGCGTCAGCCTCCACAACATCACTGCCTAATACATTCCACTTGTTAACTACTTTAACACTCAAAAAGTTATTTCTAACGTCCCTGTGGCTCTTTTGGGTAATCAGTCTTCACCTCTGTCCCCTTGTTCGCGTACCACCCGTGTTAAAAAGTTTATCTTTATCTACCCTGTCAATTTCTCTGAGAATTCTATCACATGTACACTTGAAACTGTGTATGGAGTCTGCCTCCACCACATCATTTCCTAATGCATTCCATTTGTCAACTACTATGACACTAATAAAACTTCTAACGTTTCCATAGCTCATTTGGGCATTCAGCTTCCCCTTGTACTCACCTAATTGTGAGGGTTGAGCTTTGGCTCTTTGGTCCCGCCTCTCAACCGTCAATCAACTGGTGTACAGATTCCTGAGCCTACTGGGCTCTATCATATCTACATTTGAAACTGTGTATGGAGTCAGCCTTCACCACATCACTTCCTAGTGCATTCCATTTACTAACGACTCTGACACTGAAAAAGTTCTTTCTAATGTCTCTGTGGCTCATTTGGGTACTCAGTTTCCACCTGTGTCCCTTTATTCGCGTCCCTCCAGTGTTGAATAGTTCATCCTTGTTTACCCGGTCGATTCCCCTGAGGATTTTGTAAGTTGTGATCATGTCCCCCCTTACTCTTCTGTCTTCCAGTGTCGTAAGGTGCATTTCCCGCAGCCTTTCCTCATAACTCATGCCTCTTAGTTCTGGGACTAGTCTAGTAGCATACCTTTGGACTTTTTCCAGCTTCGTCTTGTGCTTGACAAGGTACGGGCTCCATGCTGGGGCCGCATACTCCAGGATTGGTCTTACATATGTGGTGTACAAGATTCTGAATGATTCCTTACACAGGTTCCTGAACGCCATTCTGATGTTAGCCAGCCTCGCATATGCCGCAGACGTTATTCTCTTTATGTGGGCTTCCGGAGGCAGGTTTGGTGTGATATCAACTCCTAGATCTTTCTCTCTGTCTGTTTCATTAAGTACTTCATCTCCTATTCTGTATCCTGTGTCTGGCCTCCTGTTTCCACTGCCTAGTTTCATTACTTTGCATTTACTCGGGTTGAACTTCAACAGCCATTTGTTGGACCATTCATTCAGTCTATCTAGGTCATCTTGTAACCTCCTACTATCATCCTCTGTTTCAATCCTCCTCATAATTTTTGCATCGTCGGCAAACATTGAGAGGAACGAATCTATACCCTCTGGGAGATCATTTACATATACCAGAAACAGTATAGGTCCAAGGACTGACCCCTGCGGGACTCCACTTGTAACGTCTCGCCAATCTGAGACCTCACCCCTCACACAGACTCGTTGTCTCCAGTTGCTTAGGTACTCCTGTATCCACCGGAGTACCTTCCCTTTCACTCCAGCCTGCATCTCCAACTTTCGCACTAGCCTCTTGTGTGGCACTGTATCAAAGGCTTTCTGACAATCCAAAAATATGCAGTCTGCCCACCCTTCTCTTTCTTGCCTTATTTTTGTTGCCTGGTCGTAGAATTCAAGTAACCCTGTGAGGAAGGACCTGCCATCCCTGAACCCATGTTGATACTGTCTTACAAAGTTCCTTCGCTCCAGATGCTCCACTAGTTTTTTTCGCACAATCTTCTCCATCAGCTTGCATGGTATGCAGGTTAGGGACACTGGCCTGTAGTTCAGTGCCTCCTGTCTATCCCCTTTCTTGTAAATCAGGACTAGGTTAGCTGCTTTCCAAATATCTGGCAGTTCCCCTGTTGCCAGTGATTTGTTATACACTATGGAGAGTGGTAGGCACAGTTCTCTTGCTCCTTCCTTTAGAACCCAAGGGGAGATTCCATCTGGGCCTATAGCCTTTGTCACATCCAACTCTAGTAAACACTTCCTTACTTCCCCGCTGGTAATCTCAAAGTCTTCCAGTGGTTCCTGGTTAGCTATTCCCTCTCTTACCTCTGGAACTTCTCCTTGCTCTAAGGTGAAGACCTCCTGGAATTTCTTATTCAACTTCTCACACACTTCCTTGTCATTTGTAGTGAATCCTTCCGCCCCTATCCTTAATTTCATAACCTGTTCCTTTACTGTTGTTTTTCTCCTGATGTGGCTATGTAACAATTTAGGCTGAGTCTTTGCCTTGCTTGCGATA